>NC_136465.1:61278374-61878374 GCF_902686455.1 Sciurus vulgaris | reverse complement strand
GAGGGAAAGGTGCACCCGCCGCGGCGGCAGCAGGGGGCACTCGACAGGAAGGCGGCGGCGGCGGGCGAGGCAGGGGCGTGGGGTGGCAAGCGCGAGCCTCCAGCCGCCGGCCCAGGGACGCTGGAGCCGCCCGCTGAGGACCCACTGCCTACTGCCAACGGGACCGTGCCCTCTTGGACCACGGCCACGACTCCCAGCGCTGGCGACCCCAGGGAGGAGGAGGCACCCTATCTGGTGAAAGTGCACCAGGTGTGGGCGGTGAAAACCGGGGGTTTGAAGAAGGACTCGCTGCTCACCGTGCGTCTGGGGACCTGGGGTCTCCCGGCTTTCCCGTCCTGCGGGAGGCTCAAGGAGGACAGCAGGTACATCTTCTTCATGGAGCCCGATGCCAACAGCAGCAGCCGTGCGCCGGCCGCTTTCCGAGCATCTTTCCCTCCTCTGGAGACTGGCCGGAACCTCAAGAAGGAGGTCGGCCGGGTGCTGTGCAAGCGGTGCGGTAAGTTCCTCGCCCCTGGGGGCGTGCTTCGCGGGGCTCAGAGGGCGCGGTGGGCACCAGGGTTCGACGGCTGCGGAGCAGAGGAGGTCCCAGGAGTTGCTGGGATCTGGGTGAGGAACTCGAAGAGGTCCTCAGGAGGGGAGATTTCGCGGGTTCCACCGACAGCCTTCTGTACGTTCCTGTTTCCTAGGTTTTGGCACTGGTGAAAGCCCAAGTTTGGTTCTTGGTTGGGGCCGCCTGAAACTTTTTAAGCCTTTGGGGTTTGGTTCACCTAAGTAGAATTGAAATGTGCCTGCTGCTTTCTTGCGTGTGGATTATTGAATTTGACTTTGATTAGGAGCTGCTGATTATGGGCCCCTTCGTGGGGCTTTTCCTCTGAAGGAGGAAGGGTGAGGTGGGCAGGATTTTAACGCCTTCTCTTCACTTTTGAATCCTGAGTGTGGAGATGAGATGGGCAGGGATTGTTTGTGTCCGTGGAGAGTTCAGACAAGGGAAAGACACCACTCTGAGATTTCTCTACGCATGTGGCAGAGTTTTTGGTGAACTAATGTCCAACAGATAGGTGCACTGTATCATGTGTGTATGTGTATGCAAGAATTATAAAGCAGTTTTTTGGTGAAATGATCTTAAGAATTTTTGTTTTCTCAATATTTTGGTTTGGAGTATATTTTGGCTCTTCAGTGAATCAGAACAGATGAACATAATTATGTAGCTTCACATGTAGGCCCTGAAGAAGAATTTCAGAAAAGAAGTTTAGCAATGGATTTCCCAGACCTTTTTCCATTTACCATTGAAATGTATTCTTCCTAGGTCTGCGTCATATTATCAGGTTTGACAAATTAGCTGATAATCAAATTACATTTCAGAGATGACACTTCGTTTATACTATTCATAAGATAATTTCTAGGATCTAAATATCTGTATTATTTCCTGATTACCATATAATCACTAACGCATAGCAGGGTTTCTCCTCAAACCATAAATTAACATGATTACACATTGCAAAATCTAACATGCATAATAGCTTTTTTTCCTTGGTCTTTATATATCAGTCTAATAGATAGTTGTATTAATTGAATTTTCACAAAACTCAGCATCATGCTATGTTCAGTCTGCCTGTGATGCAAAGTGTATCAGTTCTTTTAAATTTGTATCTAGTGAAGGCCAATTATTTAAATTTCTGGTTGGTTCTTGTGTCCTGCAGTTAATTAATGCCCAATGATTTGGTTTTAGTGACAAGAAAGAGCAGTGTTCACCATCATTCCCTTATGTTAACAATGTACTTTATGTGCCAGAGACCTGTTAAGATCACACCACTTTGTGGACAGAAGCTGTTCAGAGTGGTGCTGAGGAAAGCTGAGTGACGTTGGGATTCCCCATGACTGGCTGATAGATGTCACTGTAAAACATGAGAAGTGCTCTGCTGGGAGCTGTCTTATTAGGGAACACAAAAGCTCAACACCATTGTACTGCAGCTTATGTTATTCTGTTGTAGAATCTGAACAAAACCTTTAAGTCATACTATGGTCCAGTTTTCACATATTTTATTATATGTAATTCAGGAAGGATTTTGACTTTAACCCTAACTGTATGAGTTTCAAATCATTGACTCTACATGGTGGGGAGTTAATATAGAGGGGATTGTAGCTAGCAGTGATGCCTTGCATTGGGGGTGTATTACTAGATTAGCAATGGTGTTGGTTATGTCTTTTAACTAGAAACAAATGTCAGACTTTGGAGGTAAAGTTCTTATAAGCATCCAGAGAATGTTTGGACATGGTAACTCCTTGTTGTCTGGAGGAATAATATTCTATTTTGTGCTTCTAAGGGGAGAAAAGCTTCACTGAAGGTCATTGGATTTTGCCCTTTTGTTTGCCAAAGGAAATACATAATTGTAAACCGTGGCATATTTTTAAAAATTGGGATTTTTAATGAGTTGGAAGCCTCCCTGCATCTAATAGAGGAGATTACAAAATCATGAAATTACTGTTCTGGGGTTTGTATAATTATTGTGTGTTTGGTTATTTTAGTGTTATGTAATTTAAGGTAGGGTAGTTATTATGTTAGACCTCAACTTATGGTTTAGCTGAGGACTGAGTGCTAAAAGTTCCTCTTGCATTATTGCCCACATAGTAATTATTGCAATATTGGAGGATAAGAGTAAATAGTATAAGCTATTTTCTGTAATGAAAACTAAGAAAATTCTTACTTGGAATATTGGGTGTAAAAGTGTGTGAGTGTGTATATTTGAAAACTTGTAAATTCATCCAGGCCCAATTTTATGGTCTCAGTTAACAATGTCATTCAGAACCTACCACGCAAAGCAAAGGAGCACAGACAAGTGGAATATATATAAAGACAATAGGGGCTGATTTGTCCTGGTTGAGCTGTTTCTGTGTGCTTCCACTTAGGAGATTTCAGGGAGAATGATGGAGCAGAGGGCCCTTATCTAATGACATGAAGCCGCCCTGGGGGTGTGACGGTTGTATGCAGGTTTGAGCCATGATTCTAGACTGGAGAGGAATACAGCAAAGTCGTTTTGTGATATCATACCCTGGGGAACAGTTTCCAGATCTCATGCTCTCAGCTGCAGTGTCATTTCCTACAAGTTGCTTACTAGTGTAGAAACTACACATGCAACAGATTAGCCTTAGGGTTGAGCTAATAGAAAGCTTCCCTGAAAAAATTTCCCTCCATTGAATAGAAACTCCTGAGTAGTGTCTGTATTAAAAAAAGCTCTTTGAAAAATGGACCTTTTGAAACAGAAACTGTTAGTGTATTTTAGAAGACCCAACATAGAATTTCATAGCTTGTTTGTTTTATAGTTGAAGTTTGTATAAATTATACTTTCTTTACATTTGATTAAATTCTTCCCAGTTTTTACTTTTTTTCTTGCTCAGTGAATGACCTAAGAAATATTACTGGGTTTTATGTTCATCAGAATGCAAAATAACTTGCTCTTCAATTAAATTTCTGATATTCAGGCCAATCATTGTTTGATGTGCTACACTTTTAATTTTCAAAATATTGTGATTATACTAGTCAGAAACTGGTTTCCAAAGAGGAATAAAAATATGGATGCTAAATAATATCTACAATTGGGCTGTGACAGAGTTGCACATCAATTATGTTCTTAACAAGCCAATCTAAATATTCTATATCATACAACTTTGAAATGAAGATATATATGTATATGGATAATATAAACATGTTTATTAAATATTTATGATAAATGGCACTAGCTCTTTCCAATATTCTCAATCACCATTTAATAACGTGTGCTGACCTTATGGTGTTATGAAAATGAAAAAATGCTGCAGGGATTTTCTAGTCAGCATTGAAGAAAATTATTCTTAATAAAAGCTATATTAAGGAAGTAGCAATAGGAACAGATATGGCTTGACTGTGTATTTCGTGAATACACAAGTAAATTTAATTTCCCTAGTGTTTGTGACTGCTCTCTTTAAACCATATAAATCTTGCTGTCAAAAATCTATATCAAATTTAACTTCCTTCTATCAAGGAGAGAAACTGTATATGTATTTATTTATATTAAAAAGTGAAACCAAGATAGGTCATTTGGGAAAAGAAGTCTTTAGATTAAAAATATTTTCAAAATAATTTAAATATTTGAGTTAGAATATTTTACTAGCATGGGGGGATAGTCCTCATCAGTTGGGATAGATCTATAAATCCTCTGAATCTAGGGAAAGTTTTACCATATGTCTTAATACATTAGTGACGACTGGGAAGCTTAAATAACCCTGAGGATCAAAACAATAAGCTGTGTTTCCCTTGGCCTGTGTATTTATAGCAAATGAGAGCAAAAGATATGATTGGACGGGTTACTGCCCTTGTCAAATATAATCTATTCATTGTTCAGGAAATCTCTTTTGCTTCGATACCTATTTTCTTCCTGTTATTTTTCCCTTAATTATAAACATAACATTTTAAAACCTATTTTTACATTTCAGTGACAATTTATAAACTGGCCAGATGTTCAGAGATCTTCAAATGCTCATCTGCCCTTAATACTTGGGTTTTTATGGTTTGTTTTTAATGGGCTTAAATGATATGAAAAGTCTCTAGATAGCTTTTATTTAATGGGTATTCTATTAGCCTTACATAAAAAATGATAGTGATGAAAACAAGAAGGATGTGATTAGTGTTATTAGTGAGTCAAGCAGTTTGTTACCCAACCCCCAAAATGTTTAACATGCCTTAGTCAAAGTTTTCATAAGAAAATGAAAACTAATTTTAATGTTTTTATTTCTAAGTAACAGAAATAGGCCCTTGTGGACAGTTTTCAACCCATTTATGAATGTGCTAAATTTTTGCATGTATGTTACTCTGTGTGCTCTTATGTTATTGTAAAATTTAAGGTAAAATTAAAGTAACAAGAGAGAACATATAATTTAGCTAGTTTGTCCCCATTGTCCTGCAAATATCAGTCACCTTATAGTATTTGAACAACTTCTTAGTGATATGTCTTGTTTAAATGTGAAGTTGAATTATTTGAAAACTTACAGGCTATGGATGAGTCTTATTGAGTTGAATAATTGCTCTAGTTGACTGGGTGTATTTCAAATTACCCAAGTTGTTTAGCGCTGTTTTGCACTAGAGGCAAACCTGTTTTTGAAGTCTTCCTTCCTTGATTTCTATCTTTTAATAATTCATACATGTTGAAGTAAATAAAAGAAATTTTAGTGAAGCTGAGAACTAAAAATGGGTTGACTAGTTTCTACTTGGCACAGATCCAATTGATAGGCACCCATTTCCCCTAATATTGACTATCTATCCTACCATCCTAGAGAGGGCGATATTAAGTGATAATTTACATTATTCTTTTCTCTTTAAGAAGACTAGGGTATTTTTCCCTATGGAAAATAGTTACCTAGAAACTGTTTCTTAACTTTGATCCTCTCCATTAGGGCTTAGTAAAATGAATAACTTTTTTTTTCTTAATAACTAAAAAAACAAAAACAAAAACCAAAAAAGAAGAAATTTTATCCACAGCTTAGATGGTACATGAGAGTGAATTGGCACTTCCTAACTCAGTCTTCATATGTTTTCCCTTCATCTCTGTTTCCCTTATGAAGATACTGCAAGGAGAGCCTTAGGCAAATGATGGGGTCATGAGTGGATCTCAGTCTGTGAGTATAGGATGCTGTTCATCATCACATTGACTCACTTTCTTTTGACATCTTGGAATTTGGCTGCCTGGATCCAAGTATTTTGGAAAATAGCGGTCTGAAATCACGGGATTGTGAATGCAGTCTTTCTGTTCCTGATAGGCTCCTTGTTTATCCCATGAGGACACAGATGGTAACCTGCATTGCATCTCTAGTTCAGAGGCTTTTCCCCCTGAGCCCAAGTTTCTGTCTTGGATGTCTGCCCTGATGTGTTGGGAACTGTAAGAAAACAGCTCAGAGTGGTGCATGATTTTAGAGGTGGCCAGATTTAGGAGGTAATGATAGGTTGAGAAAACCTAGAGGAGAGAATTGTTTCTTTTCCTTTTGCTCTTGGTGCCACAATATGTGAGCTGAACAGAATCCAGCACAAGGAAACATGCCTGACGAGGGGACTGAAGTCTTGGTAGTGGGTGCATCCAGGATCCCAGGGCATGGAGTGGCCAAGCTAACAGAGGCAAAGCCCTACATGCTTTGCTAAATTTGGAAGGCCCTCAGCAGTATGCTGTTGTCCTAAATGTTTGTCTCTAATCTGAAAATTGCCATTAAGGCAAAGGAGGATAACAAATTGAGGGATTAACTAAAACCATTTGGTTTTAATTACCACTGATTGAATTAGAATCTTTTTTGCCTTTTTAATAGCTATAACTCACTTTTTAAGGTTTAGGTTAAATGCCCAGTAATAATTAATTAAATGATAAATCACTGAAGCACCTCAGTTAGGATTTATAGTTGGCAATGACCGATCTAGCAAAATTTGGAAAGAAAAAAAATTACCTCTGATTCTTTCTCTTTGGGTCACTAATTTGATGAGATGGGTATCTGTAGGAAGTACCATATGGAATTGTAAACTACCAAGACACTACTGTTCTCTTTCTACACTGAGCCTCGCCTCTGGATTGATCTTTGGCTTTCAGAGAAAGGTTACTGAATTTTCCCAAACTTCTTTTCCTCAATTGTTTTTGGACAACATTTATTCCATGTAGTTTATAGCCTCATGGGGGAAAAAATTCTGGGTTACAAATACTTGAAGTACACAAGAGATTTTGGACAGTCTATGAATCCCTACCACCGTTTTGGGTGGACCCATTCCCCAATCATCCCAGTTTATTTTGAGTACTTGACCTCAGTATGCAGAAGTGTGTGTTCTCCCTTGATCTCTCCTCACAGGTGTTTAAACATGTTAGTACAGTAAGTTACACCTTATGTGGAAATTCAGCTCTTGCAACTTAAGATGGAAAAGCACTGCTTATATCTCAGAGAAGTAATAAAAAAAAAACAAAAGATTTTGGATGAGTTACTTTTTGCTTACTATCTTGTTTTTAGTATCACTTCAGTTCTTTGTTACACTGCAGGTGGGACAGCACATGGCATTTGGCCTGTGTTGAATAATGAGATCCTTTCCCTTCAGTTGGCCCTGGAGGCACTGTAGGAGAGGAGGGCTTACTCCTGAAGCAGCAGATGCTGTGGTGGCATTTTTTTCCCACCACAGGGGGCCTCCCAACTGCACCTTTGCACAGAACATGGTGGTCATCAACAAGGAGGAAATGGATGGCTGTGTCTGCATCACACAGAATTTGTCATTAGACTTTGCCCTTGGGAGGTGATTCTGGCAGTTAAAACCCCTTTTCAGGATTGAGGGGTTTGGCTCAGAGTGGATAATGCTTATTGTCCTGTCATTAGCACACCAGTGTCCTCATGTTGAGATCATCTAGGTCTCTTTCTTTGTAAGTTTAGGCACCTCTGGAAAGCTCCTTTCCTTTATTGTCTTCCTTCCCATCTGCAGGGATGGGTCACATCTTGTTCTCACAAACTCTAGCAACTTATCTTTCATAGGAATGGAAATTTTATTAAAAATTCTAACATTTTAGAATATAATTTTATGTTATATTTTACTATATTTACTATAAAATTTACTATTTTATCTTTTAATTACCAAACTGAACTTCTGTACCTATTGAATACTAATTCTCTGTTTCCCCCTCCTCCTCTCCTTTGGTAGCTGCCACTCTACTTCCTATCTTTGTGAATATGACTACTTTCGATATCTTATCAGTGGACTTGTATAATATTTGTCCTTTTGTAGCTGGATTATTTCACTGAGCATAATGTCTTCAAAGGTCATTCTTGTTGTATGTAGCATGTGTCAGAATTTTCTTTATTAGGGCCACTTTTTGTTAATCCATTCATCCATCAAGGTAGCTTGGTTTACCTACATCTTTTGGCTATTAATACTGCTGCTGTGAACATGGGTGTATAAATATCTACTCGAGTTCTTGCTATCAGTTTTTTGGGTATATATCCAGAGGTGGAATTGCTAGGTCACATAATTCTATGTTCAATATTTTTGAGGCACTCATATGGAGTTTTTCACAGCAGCTGCATATTTTATATTTCCACCAGCAGTGCACAAGGGCTCTAATTTCTCCACATCCTCACCAACTCATGTTATTTTTTATTGTTTTGATAATAGCCATCCTAATGGCTGCGAAGTGATAATGAACAGTTTTTTATATTTTTTCTATACCGAGTTACTATGTCTGATTATACTATTGTTAATAAGAAACAAAAGTTCTAAGAAAATGAAGTTGTTCATCTCTTCAACTCTCAAGTTACATGACATTTAGGAACCTAAATCTGAATCTACCAAATAACAAAATTTCAACAGATATTAGCTTAATAAAAATGATGAAAGATTTTAAGAGTAAACTTGGCCTTGAAAACCTGGGAAGTTCAATGAGGGTTATAAAATACTATATTTATACTGCTAACATTAGTCCAGAGAGGTGACTTGTTATATTTGAATACTATCAGAATCTTTTAATTGATTTTATTCATTTATTATTTTCCTTCCTAATTTTCTTGTCTGTATTCCTGTCCATGGCTCCAGTCTGCCTGCGTTAAGTACTGTACCGGAGTCTGAGTCATTCTAAAATGCTACTGTGTTAAGCCTCTTTCCCTGCTCAGAGACTCTCCCTGGATGCACTATAGTTAACTTCCATCCTGACAGTGTCCTCCTCATTCCACACTGAACCTCATCTTTCTCATCTTACTATATGAAGACTTTAATCCAGTCTAACTGCTGCATGAACAGGCCATGTGTTTTCCTAACTTTACTGATTTTATGTAGGCCATTTCCTCTTCCTGGATCTCCTTCCCCCATCATTCCTACCTGAGAAAATTCTACTCCTCCTTCAAGAGACAGCTCAAATCCTATTGTCATGATGGTCCTCGTGATGATTCCTGACAGAAATACTCCAGCCGTTGAGCACAGAGCACCATTTTACTTGTACTTTATGTGATGATATTATACATTTTCCTTACATTTTGCTTTTTATAATTTATGTGTTTTAAAAATTTTTCTCTGTTGTGTGTCTGTTTTTTCAGTTGGCTGTGACTAAAAGACCTGACAAGAACAATTTTAAAGGAGGAAAAATTTATTTGGGGGCTTACAGTTTCAGAGGTCTCAGTACATAAATACCCAGCTCCATTCCTTGGGGCTCTAGGTGAGGTGGAACATCATGGTGGAAGAATGTGGTGGAGGGAGGCAGCTCACATGATGATCAGAAAGAGAGAGAGAGAGAAAGAGAGAGAGAGAGAGAGAGAGAGAGAGAGAGAGAGAGAGAGAGAGAGAGAGAGAATCCACGCACCAGATACAAAATACAAAGCCCAAAGGCACATCCACAGTGACCCACCTCCTCCAGCCATACCCTGCCAGCCTTCAGTTACCCTCCATTAATGCCCTGATGGTCAGAGTATTAATTCACTGATTGGATTAAGTCTTTTATAACTCAATCATCTCTCTTCTAAACCTTCTTGCATTATCTCACAGGTCAGTTTTTGGGGGACACTACATCCAAACCATAATATCTGTCTTTGCCTCACACAGGGGGCTGCACTATTCTTGTGGAGAGATGCTTGCCGAATCTTCTGCCTCTTTAGGAGTGAAAAGTGTCTTAACCTCAGAGTGAGGACAATCCTTTTCACTTCCAACTTTGCAATTTAGTACCTGTGTAGTTTTGGGCACCTATTTTTATTTACTAGTTATTTACTAGTTTTCTAATATACCAAATAAGAAGGGTGAACCAAGATGCTTTTTGAGGTTCATTCAAACAGTCCCTAGTTCTTATTTCAGAAATAACCAAAATATAGACTTCTGCTCCTGTCGCTGGAACTTTTTTACACTATCATTTCACTGTTGTTCTAAGGAGAGTAATCTTTGGAAAACAACTGTTGAAATTTTAGATTAGAGAGGAGAAAGAAAATGGGCAGAGAGGAAGCTCAGCCAGGCTGGGTCCATTTTTTTCCCTTCAATGCAACCTCTTTTGCACTGTGGGTTCATCTACTGAAGAGGAGTCATTGCTATCAGTCTATACCTGGAGTACAGACCTTTCTTTTTGGCTCTAGATCCACATAGCCACATAACCCAGATGTCCCCCCCACATTTTATATTACATACATATAACAGTATGTGCCAGTCTGTCTGCACATCTGAATACTAATAATGAAATTACTGTCACTAGTGTTAAAATCACCACTATTATTCCCAGTGGCTTATTTGGTCAACAATTATTCCATGCTAGAGTAGTAGGTACTGATATAAAGTCACTTAACCTCTCATCGTTGTATAACATTACTGTTTTCTTAGTTACCCCAAACCAGAAACCACCTCCTGCCCTGTGTCAACTCGATGACTTAATTCCATTGGTTCTAACTCCTTAACAAACCTCAGATTCCTCTTCTACTCCAACTCCAGTGTCTCTGTGATAGCACCCATTCTTCCTGTAATAGCATGTCTTTGTCCATGCATTCTCTCCCTCTTAGTATGGTCTCTCTACTCTTGCTAGAGGGATCTTTCTAAAATAGAAAAGATCATATTATGCACTTATTTAAAACTTTTGAGTTGCTATCAGGATAAAATCTAGGTTTCATAGAAGAGTACATAAAACCTCTATCAGCTTTTGTACCTTTACTACCCAGTGATCCAGATTGAGCGTGTCCTTCAGTGTGAAAGTTAAATAAAACTGTATGTCCATGGATTATTCTACAGAAGGAATATGATGACTTAAAAATGTAATCATAATCTATTGTTAGCTGTTATAGTACAACATATGTGTGATTTATGCATCTATCCCTCCCATCTCTCTGTCTGTTGAAAGAAAAAAAGAGCCTAGAACTCTAAATGTGAAAATATTTTTTACATTTTTGTGTTTATTTGTGGGTATTGGTATTAGTGATGTTTAAATTTTTCTCCATTTAATTTATTTGTATTTTCTAGTTTTCTTTTTTAGAAAACAAAAGCAGTAAATGCTATTTTTAATACAAATACTGACAGGTGCTATATCTTTACTCCTTCAGAACACTCCCTTCTTCATAACAGATTTATTAGTTAGGGTAGGCTAGCTGATGTAATGAATGGCGCCCCAAATATGTAACAATTCAGATACAGTAGTTTATTTCTTCCTAGTGAATGGAAGGAACAAAGATTCTAGTCTGCTTTCCTCTAAGTTCTGTGCTAATAACACCTGGGGCATAACTGAACCTTACCTTAGACCAAATTTTTTGGAAAAGGTGGTGTTCTAATTTGTGATGGTCATTTTATTTTCAGTGGCATACCAAGTTTATGAAAAGTAGACAAATGTTTTTTGCATTCATTGCTTCATTGCAATGGGAGAGCCCAATGTGGAGAACAGATCATAAAAGCATCTATGTTTATTGTAGATAAATAGCACATTAAACACATGCTCTTCCTTATGTTCAACTTAGCATTTTATGGGTGAGTTTTGCAATAAATCTTTAAGGTATAATGCCCACTATGTCTGGTTTCATTTGATATCATTGAAAATGTGGAGGGTCAGATGACCATATTCACTGTGTCTTTTATGGCGTGTTAGGATGCCTTTTTGAGCTCCATGTTTAACAAATCATTTTGATATACGGACTGTGGAGAAATACTCTCAGACTTTATCACTGCTGACTTAATTGAGTTTCATGATGCACATTTTTTCTTAGTAGGGTAAATTAAAAATGGTGGATAAAGATGCCTGTAAAAGCAAAATTGTTAGGTTAAACCTCCCTAATATATTAAACGTATTGATGAATAATCTGTCCACTGTTTTTAATCACTTTTATTAACTCTCTACTAGTTTTATTTCCAGTAACTTGCTAAATAACTGTCATTATGTACTCAGTAATATTTCTCTTTAAAATACTATTGAAAAGTCCATGAAAATGATTAAGGTGCCAATATCATCCACCTACTTCCTGTTAGCAAGAATTGTTGGAGATTTTATGATTAGCTGGGACTAAGGAGGAAAGGAAACCAATTCATAACAGGTGAACAGACAACAAATGGATTTGAAGCTGTGTAAAATAGTCTTTTGCACATTTACATCTTTCATGTTATTATTACAAAGGTCTTTAAATTATTTTCATTAAATATTGAGAAGATAAAACACTTATGAATTATGTGCATGGTGTAAAGAATAGTGATATATTTTGTTGTGATTTTCATTTTGGTTTTGTCATGGGCTATTTGGTTTTGAGTTAACTAAAGAATAGCTTAAGGCCACTAAAGGGTTTTTTGAGTGCAGGAATTACAAGGTTTCCTTTTTATAAATGTTACCACTGGTTGTCCTGTGGACAGTGGAGTGGGAGGGACTTGGAGTGCATGCATAGGATATAGGTAGGGCTCCAGGTGAGCTAGCATGGAGCCCTAGAGGCAAGAAGCCAAGGATTTGATTATTTCAGAAGCATCTTTTGGTCTGGACTCTGAAGGGGAACTACTTTCAGAAGCGGGTAGAGAGGATGCCTCCCAGGTTTCTGGAATAAACAATCTGTATGCATGGTAGGTAATGAGTTGGGGAAGGAGGAGGGTTAAGTTCAGTGTGATTTTGATATAAAATGGAAATGTTGAATAAGCCCTGGAAGGTACACAGAGCTAGAGATGGGCAGAGAAGTGAGGGTTGGATCATGAATATGACAGATATGGACAAGGATGTGATATTTCTGTCTCATTATAGTTGATCAGTTTGCTCAGAAAGGAGGGTAGAGGGTGAGGAAGAGTGAGCAGAAAATGAAGCATGAGGAACAGCATCTTCAAAGTTGAGGCAGGAGAGAAGATAGAGTGACTGGACAGGGTCAATCAGGGAAGGTAGAGGAAGGAGAACTGACATGGCTTCCTGAGGGAAGAACTGGGTCTGAGTCCCTAGAATGTCCTTACTGGAAGATGGGGAAAAGAGAGTCAAACCCAGCATTTTTTGAGTTCTGACAACACTGGACACTTTATATTGAAAATTACACATTGTAGTTCATAGCAGGGAGGACTTACAAAGCAGTTCTGGCCAAGTGCGGGGGTGGATCTCAAATAGGAGTGGGTTGAACTACTCATGGCCAACCTCTGGATTATTGACGTTGAGTTTCAGCAGTCTTTTTATTTATTTGAACATAAGGAACAGGAAACTATTTTAAGTACTCTGAATGTTTTATAGGGGGTTGGGGGGTGAAAAGAATATATTTGAGAGATCTAATGGTAATTTGTATAAAGATAAGACATTTAAAAAATTATCATAATTGATTAAGTTATATGTGCTGTTATTAAAGCATTGCTGAAGGTCACCTTTTTATCAGTATATTTTCCCTCAGCTAAAAATTCTTTCTTACATACCACACAAGTGATAAATTACTGTTCAAATTTTTCTTGACACAGTGACTTGAGAACTAACTACTGTCTGTATAGTTGGTACCCAGGTCCTATGAGAATATAATGCAGTGTCACATAAGTACTTGTGAAGTGACACCTATCAATCTAATTTAAAAGAATATTTGAATCAAAAGGTCCTTGAATCACATCTTAGGTTGACACAGAAGCTACCTTTACTGGGAGCTATGACTGAGCATTTTAATGAGCGGCAGTCAAGAAATTCAAAGTTATTATTCTGACAGTAACTGAATGCATTTTTCCTGCCTGTCTATATGCAGCCTTTTTATTGCCCTAGTAAGCTGTTGAATTGATGCATTCTAGCTATTATTTGCATAAGGATTTCGAACCACCACGGGAAGAATGATTTTGACTTTCCTACTTTCATTTGTTTACTTTCTGAGCAATAATAGTGTTTTCATGTGAGATTTTTTTTTTTTTTTACATTGGGTTTTCCTAATTTTGATACAGTGTAAATAAACTGGGAGTTGTATTTCTGAAGTCCACACTGCACAAATAAAAGGAAATGAAGGGAAGGACAGAAAGGAAATCTCCAAAATTAGGAAGAAAATTTCTGAATTCTTGGACCTCAGCAATAGGCTAGTCCAGTTGACTCTAGAGAGCCATAGATGAGTTATTGAACTAGGTGTTCTGATCTCAGACAAACCAGTGACTTGCAAATTGTTTGTACATCAAAATATTCATATTCCTGCTAGACTCTTGGAGATAACAGTAACCCATTTTTTTCCAGGGTTTGTCCTGAGAATCTGAATTTTTGAAGCACTCTTGGTGATTTTTAATGTGGTTTAGGTTTGGGAGCCTTTGGATTTTTGTCTTTTTCAACTACTAAAGTTGAAGCTTCTCTGAAAAAGAGGCCATGGGTAAGAAATGGGGAATTAGAATTTACTGAGTTTCTATTATGGACTGTACATTTTTACATATTTTACCTAATTTATTCCTTAACACTATCTTGCAGGGTATATCATTTTATTCATTTTATTCCAATTTTAACTCAAGATTCAAAAAAGGTTTACAGAACTTTAAAGGTCATGCAGCTGCTGGGAGGCAGAACCTTTATTTGTATTCAGCTCATTTGATATACTGTTAGAATCATGTCGAGGTTCTGAAGAATGCAGTCTAATGGAATTCTAGTCGCACCATCACCTGGGCCGAGTTGTCTTGCCTCTTAGTTGTGGTGTACCCATTGCCAAAGGTAGACGTTCCTATTTAAAGAATGTACATGTGGATTGCCTAGTGGGGAGGACTGGATTTGTTTTAAGAGTCCTGAAGTCAGATGCACTTGGACAAACCTATGTCTTCAACAGTCTACAGTGCACATGCTGTTATTGTGACCAGAGATGATCTGTCTCTAAAAAATCTATGCTAACGAGTTCACTAATTATCTGAAATGAGGAATATCACACATAAAGGAATGAGACATGGTGGGGCCCCATAGGGAAAAACCTGGAGTCTGGAGTGGGCTTAACATGCTGTTTAAGGGGCAGGCCTTGGCTCCTAGGTCTCAGCCTGTTACTTGTGATATTGGCAACATAGCTTGATGTTTACAAACTTTATTTTTAGTTTTCTGTTCATAAAATGAGAATAATATGTCCCTACAGAGATGAGTGCATGTCTGCTGAGTCCATGAGAGCACCTCGATCCTCTTAAGGACCCTGTTAATATTAATTCAGAGGTAGCTATCTTGGAGGCTGATTCTAGGCAGCAAGAAAATAGTGGGGTGGGAATACGAAGGAGGTGGCAACAGGAGGCAGAGCAGAGAGCTGTACCTTACCTACTTGACTACTGTGCTTGCCATTCTGTATCAATGGGGGAATTCTAATGTGTGTCCTTTAATAGAGTGCTGCTCCAGGTGTGGTTTGCAGATCAGCAGCATTGTACCAACCTGGTGCTCTTCAAGGCTGCAAGTTCCTAGGGCCCCTCCAGACTCACTGCTCTCCAGGCATTTTTGATGCTAAGTGAAATTGAAGAAGTACTAGTTCAGCAGGCACTTCCCACAGTGTGGATCACATCTGGGGCAGATGTTTGGTCAGAGGGGAGCATTGTCTAGGCTTAGTCATACAGGAATACCACGTGTGACAGTGGCAGCTGAAGCAGCAGGCAAATGAGAGTGGAGAAAGAAAGACAGGAAGAAGAGAAGGGAAGAGGAGAGAAGAAGACTTTTCCTAGAAAAGTTAAATGATAGCATGCCCCTTTCCAAATGGACACCAGGACATGGCACCAAGAATGAGCAATACCCAGAAAAGGTCCTCCTCAACATAGCTGGCATCCTGGGAGAAGATATAATGCTAGGAAGGGGTTGAGAGAGCGTGGACTGGCTCTTATAAAGAGGACAGAGGAGATCTTTCAGAACCTCATGCCAAGCCTTGAGCCCCAGCAGCGACAGAGTACGGCAGGTGTCCTTGGGGAGGGGATTCAAAATGTCCTGGTTCTCAGACTCAAAGGGAACTGTCCAGCACACACAAGGAAAAACAAAAAACAAACAAAAACCTAAAACCCAAAACCAAATATTCCACACTTCACTTGCCTAACTGGAAGGGCGCATGGTTGCTTGAACACTTTGAGCTCAGGGCTTTGGGAGGATTTCCCATCTTGCTGTGAGCTCTGTGGAACTAGGTTGAGAAAGCAAAAATGTTACATTTATTTAAATATCTTAGGGAAATGGAGCAAGATGAAAAGCAACCTTTGTGTAGCTACAAAGAGAAAAAAAGGGGGGGGGTATCCTACTGCTTTTTGTCTTCTCTGTACTAATGATAATGATTTGAGTTTGGTCAGTGTATTTGATCTGTGCTAGGCTGTTCTTTTGTGTTATGTTGCTAACTCCTGATCATAACCTAGAGTTTGGATCATTATATCCATTTTACCAATGAAACTGTCCCAGAGCAGTTGCAGAATTTGTCTCAGGTACACAGCTAAGTGCATGGTGAAGTTGAGGTACAGATCTAGGGTAAACTTGTTAGAAAAGTACCTTTATGTAGCCAGCCACAGTGTGTAGCCAGGTTCTCAGGAGGCTGAGGCAGCAGGATGGCCAAGTTTAAAGCTAACCTGGGCAATTTAGTGAGATCCTGTATCAAAATGAAAAATAGAAAGTATTAGGTATATAGCTCAGTGATAGAGCACCCAGTGCCAAACACACACACACACACACACACACACACACACACACACACACACACACACACACACCACACAGTATCCTTTTATATTAAATGCAGGCTCCCCATACCTGATTCTTAGGGAACAAAAAGTAAAATGCAACATATGTGACAACCACTCTAATGTAAATAATAAAAGTAACAATATTTATTCCTTGCCCTCCCTAATACAAGTACTTATTGATTACTTACTGTGCCTGGCCTGCTATGATTGGTTGTTGTTCTGTGAGATCTGAAGAAGTTTGAGGAATTTGTAATACAATTGGGAAAAAGGACATGAGCATGTTCAACCAGAATAAAGCCATCATGCCCCACAGGTGTTGAGACAAAGGGAACAGCACCTCTGTTGGGGCACTCCCAGAAAATCTCTAATTTGAGACAGAATTTTGGGAGTAGAAGAACTGCATTTCATTTAATATTGTCAGAGTATTAAAACCATTTGCAGAGTGTGTTAAATAAGAAAGGTGTTGTCTATATTTGCTGGGAGTTGGAAAAACAATTAGAACAAGGAGAGTCTTATCAATACTGATTTCTTTTTGGATGAAAAATGTCTATCAACCATTTTTCTTGGAAGAAATATAATTTCTGTTTTCATAGGGGAAAATAGAATAACACTCTGACTTAAATTCTGTTACCAGAAGCATAGCTTTGTCTGTATCTTGAGGTAGTGTTTTTCTTATATACTGTTGGGAGTCTGTAGTGACAGTCATTGTCTGTGATACTATTTGGCCAGTATTTATTCTTTTAAATTCATGTCTCTGGCCTCATTTTTAATTGTTTGCATTTTTTATTAACTAGCATTTAATAGCGACCACCATTAAAACTATTGCAGTCCCTAAGTATATTATAAATTTATCTGACATGTTATTGCTTCTGGATTATAAGCTGGAAAATAATTAAAATTCTTGTTCTTGTTGTAATGCTATTATTATGATGATTTAGTATTTCCCCTAACAGTTTATATAATTTGGTTGTTTTCTTCATTTGTATGTTTCTTTGTTTGCTGGACAGGATGTTTAATAGTTATTTTAAAAGGAATAAACTCTCAGAGCTGTTGGTTTGAGAAATCTTTTTACAATGCCATATTAATCTATTTAGTTCTCAGACATTTCTTAGCAGGTCAAAGGAATTTCCTGGCCACTCCCAGAAGTCTGACTGACTTTTATCTCTCTTAATGAGGTAATTAAGATTGAGGAATCTTACCCAGATCTGGTCCTTGTCCTGAGTAAATCAGTCCCCAGCAGAACTTTGGGAAAGAAGTACAAGCAAACAGAACTGTTTCCAAACTCAGATAATTATTCTGATTCATTCACTTACGATGGATCTGGAACACTTTTTAGACATATAGGAATGAAGCAAATGGATCTCCAACCAATAACCAAACACTCAGCATGTTCACTGTATCATTGAATTTCACTGATAGTTTTATAGCATATGGCTTTATAAAAAGTTATTAATTAAATGATATGTTCTGACCTTTTATAAGCAATGTCCTATGGATGTCCAAAGTTTTAAATCCTCTACAACAAAACATTAAAAGTCAATAAAAAGGTCTTTGGTGTAAGCACTGTTCTCGATCTCCAAGTCCATAGTCATTTATTGAATAAATATGCTTGGAGCACTTATTATGAGCCAAACACTGCAAAATGCTTCAGATACAATGTTGAACAAGGACCCTGTTTTTATGGTGCAAATTCACATGTTACAATCTGTCTGCTCAGCCAGTCTTTTGAAGGCCATCTTTTCCTAAAGCAGCTTATGAAATTAAAAGGAGAAGAGTCATTTTAGGATTTAATCTGAGTTCTAGTCCTGTTCCTGATCACACAGTGGGACCTTGGGAAAACAAGGAACAATAAGAGCATTCTTAGTAGAGCATAATGACATTCCATAACAGGACATGACTGGGTACTTTCAAGACAAACTAATCCATAAAATTAAATTGTGCAATAGATGGACAGAAGCAGGTAGCCTGTGAGAATAGGCTTCCAGATTGTCACAACTGAATGCTCAAGAGTTCTAGGTAGCATTCAAGCACTCTTTCCCATAAATTTTAAATTAAAAAATATAGATTAATAATATGCAGCTAACTGAAAATGAGCTGTCCTTTAACAAAATAACATTTGTCCCCATGAATAAAGAACTCTTGAAAATATTAGGAGAAAGTTATAATTGACTTAACCCATGTAGTTTCTAGCATTGTTTCAAAATGATGGAAAAACTTGTTTGAAGCCTTTGCTTCCGATGCCTGCCAGTTCTACCCAGCTCCCCTGCATTCCTGGGTTCTCTTTGATCCATTTCTACCTCTCATTTGATCTACAAATGTCTGAGTGCCTTTGTGTTCCAGGATCTGTGCATAAGACATAGATGCAATAGCAATAAGTCAAGGTCTCCATCTTTTAGGACCTCCTTCAGGTCCTTCCTGCCAACTTTGTGACAGGTGCTGATGGAGCCTCATATGTGTCTCATTGTACAGGATGATGTGAATGAAAATTCTCCTCAGAGTTCATCATAACCCTGGGATGGAATGGAATTATGAATGTTAGAAACACTTATAGGTTAGAGAGACAAAGCATATCAAGAACTTGTTGGTAAGTAAAGGAATCCTTTGAGTCCCTCTTCTCTCATCCTCCTTACTTGCCCTTCCCCAGGATGGGAGAGTTGGTCACATGTGATTGACCCAGGCTATCATTCACTGGACCTTCTTTCCTTCTTGTTGTCAAGCACAGAAGGACTTGGGTTTCCAGAGATGGCTACTGTGCACAGCAGGCCGTCTAGTCCTTCCTGCCCGTGGTGTGGATGGTACACTTGGCAATGCCTGGGGATCCATGTGTATTGCCTGTCAGTGCCATCAAGTTGGTTTGGTGAAGGGGCTATTGGTCTGCTCCAGGGACACAGGACAAATTGGATTGGAAAGGTAGGAAACCTTACTTAGTACTTGTTGCTACACTTTGTACCCAAGCACTGTATACCAAAGAAATTCTAGATTTGGAAGTTGTCAGATTTTCAGAGCCTGTCCAACTACTTATGGAAATGATGCTGATTGTTCTGTTTGATTCCATCAGTTAGGGAACCTTAGAAAGGAACGGAGATGAGGGAGAAATACAGCATCAGGACTCTTCCCCCTATCTCCAAACCACCAGCACTAAAGAGGCTTCAGTATTGTCACCCTTACTGTTTGGGTACCTATGATTCATTTACCTGTGGTTGATGGCGTATATTTGTTTTGTTTTCCTGGTTAGGTTATAGGTAGGAGATGGAAGTCACCCTTCTGTGGATCTCACACAGAATGTAAAAGAGTAATTTTTAGAAAGCACAACTTATTGCATCTTTTTAGTTTTCAAGTGTAAGATTTTTATATAACATTGTGTAGAATTAGGAGTAGGGGTTTAATGGAGGTAAGGGTCTGACCAGTTATTGGACAGATACACAAATGATGCCAGGTTTTTGACTGTGTGAGGAACTCTTTGACGTATCAACTTGCTTCTTGTCATGCTTCCATTTCTTTCCATTTTTGAGGTTGGAGGTCAAGGAGGAGGGTGCTGTAGGTTGCAGTGATGGTGAAAAAATGATAGAGAAAGTGAAGACAATAGGTAGACAAACTTAACTTTGTTTATAGCATCAACACGTCAGGTTCTGAGAAGGAATGTGTGACTTTTCCCTGCAAAGGATTAATGGGATTCTCTGGTTGATTAGCTGAGAAAAAGAGACAAAGGAAGCCGGTGAAAATGTTTTACTTTTTTGCTATTTTATGTCTATTGTCGTAGACATTTGTTATTCTGTCTGTCTAGTACTTAACTTCTCACTATCCTCATTCCTACTTTGTAGTCCCCTTCCTTCCTTCTCTAGCAGGGACAAAAAAGAAAATTCCCCACTGTCAAGCCTTCACACAACTGGGAATTTCCACAAAAGGAAGAAGACATCGATTAACCAATTCTGTTCTTCCACTCCATGATTAGTTGGGTTTATTTGAAGAAAGAATGACTTAATTGAGTATTGAGAATTAACTCAATAGAGGGAATCAGGAGCTACCTGTCCATAGAGTGGAAGAAAGTTTGAAAATTTGAGGGAGAAGGTATAATTGATGGCAAAAGGTTGCTGAGAAGTTTTTTTTTTTTTTTTTTTTTTTTTTTTTTTTCTTTTTTTGGTGGTGTTGGGAATTGAACCCAAGGCCTTGAGCTTGCAAGACCAGCACCCTATCAACCGAGCTACATCCCTAGCCCCCGGTTGCTGAGAAGTTGACTGGGAAGTTGTTTCAGTCCAGATGGAGGGATTGTTCTACCACTTAACTCAGAGTCCCTTTAGCAACAGTCTTCATTATCTGTAACTTCTCTTTAATCTCCTAAAAGGGTAGTTAGTATATCATATATTTTAATTCAACATAGCACTAGAAAGAAAGAAAAAAAATCCTAAATATTTTACTAGATTCACTAGTGATGAGACCCCAAAAGAAGATAGACTGGTGTGGGAGGGGAATGAAGATTGGTTTGTAAAATTGGCACTGCAGTCAGTAATTTCTATTGCAAAGAAAAAGAATAAGGCAAAACTCAATTAGAGTATGAGTAAATTAAGGTATCACACTCTGCTTGGTTCTTTTGTGGGTAAAATGATAAAGCATGGGCAATAATCAATGAGCTTATAGTATAATTATGGAGGTATCTGGGCTCAGGAAGATTATTATTCCCCAAGATTATTTTTGGCAAATGAGTAGATCATGGATAAATAATTTAAGTGTTTTGAGAAGCTGGAGCTCTCTTCTATTTGGAAGGGTCACAAGAAACTTTTTTTCAGGGAAGACTGTTTTAATTAGGTTTGTTTGATGCCTTTCTTTTTCTTTTTGTGACCAAAATACTGATGAGAACAACTTAGATAAGGAAAAGTTTATATGGGGCTCATGGTTTTAGAGCTCCCAGTCCATAGATGACCAACCCCATTGCTCTGGGCCCAGGATGAGGCAGGACATTGGCAAAAAGGCCCAGCAAAGAAAAGCATCTCAGCTCATGGTGGGGTCAAGCAGCAGAGCTGATGGAAGAGCTAAGGGGTGGGGGACAGAAAAGATCATAGAGGAGCTGCACCCTTCTCGGACACGACCCCAGTGATCTGCCTCCTCCAGCCATGCCCCAAATGCCCACAGTTACCACCAGACCATTCAAAGTAGGGTAGACTGATTTGGGTCACAGCCACCATAATCTAATTACTTTACCTCTGAAATGATTAGATTCCTGCATTAATAGGAGTTTTCAGGGGACATCTTATACTTAAATAGAGGGTGAAGTTGGAGGTGAACTTAAAGGGTGGGTGGGGGGAATGGGGATGAACAGGTGTGAGTGTTGGGCATTGGGTAGGGCAATTTATATAAGATAAAACTGACTCGACAATTCTGGAAGAAAGCTTTATTATCCTCATTTTATAATAAGAAAACACAGGCTCAGAAAGTATAAATAGGGGATCCAAACTTTTTCATCATTGATGGTAAAAGTCAGAGCTGGATTTTAAACCTAGGTCTTCTGACTCCTTTCAATGGCAACTTGCCTTTATGGCTTTCTGTGCAAAGACATAGTGTGTGAGCAAGAAAGCAAAAATTTTGTACCCAGGTTGGAAACCTGGTGAGAGTAATGAAAAGAGCCTGGAAAGGTGAACTGGGAAGGATCAGAGACCAAAGAAACCACTAAGGGAATTCCAGGCAGAGAGGGATCTATATTTTAGATATCTTTCAGAGAGAAAAGCTATGGAAAGGATGCTATTTTACATGCTGTTTCTTTTAACAAAAAGTGTTATTTAACTTATAGTTTTTAAAACTTGATTACTTCCAAAGTATAGATCTGCATTTGAAAATCAATGATTAATATAATCTGTATTCAATTTTTCTCTTGCTGGTCAATATAGAAAGCATAGACTTTCTTCTTTAAAACTTGTTAATTCTCATGGCTTTGTATTGTTATAATGCGTTCATTCTGGATGCATTAATGAGCTGGTGTGATATGACCCAGGGCTCCCATCTGTTTAATTTTGTTAATTTTCTCCATTTTCAAATGAGTTTCCTTTGCTGCAAGAAGCAGCAGCAGAGCATGAATCCTGCTGAAAGGAATTTTGGTTACACCTCTACTGCCACCTCTGGGGCCCTGGGATAATTTTCTTATCCTCTTTTTGTCATTTGGGAATGCAGCCATGTTGTTTGCAATTGAAATATAGTTTTTAAATGTACCTCCCACTGTGTTTTTATAGGAGAGCCTCTTCTCCTGGAAAATAAAACACCATTGATTGAACCAAGAGCCCTCGGAAAGGGCTTTAAGTACTGCATTAATTGCAAACTTAAGGACAAACCCAGGGCCCAGGAGCAGCAAGCTGCTCAACTTGGGCTGTTGTAAAGACAATAGTAAAGCTTTTGGATGTAGACTGCAGCTGCAGTCGAGAGGAGGTGGGCTTGTGGAAAGCATTGCTTTCTTCAGGATTTGAGCTTTGCAGTAAGTGAGTGGTGGTTGTGGGGCAAACCTTTTCCTCTCTGATTTGTGTTTCCTAGGGCAGTTCTAAGGACATGGGCTCCAGGGCCCTCCATACTTCCTACCTAACATTGACTAGAGGAAAGTGGGGAGGAGGTCTAAATTTTGCAGATTAGAACTTCTCCTGAAGATAGGTGGCAGGGAAAAACAAAAACAAATGCTCTGGCTTAGTCCTTTTAATATGGTACTCTTTGCTTACTTTTATTCTAAAGGAAGAAAGAAAGAAAGAAAGAAAAAAAAGGCTAGGGTTTCCCTTTTCTGCAGAACACGTATCAAGGGGTTTTCTTCTCATTCTGCTGTTTTGATGGTGGGCTATTGGGTAAATTGTCTCAATGTGAGTAGAGGTTTGGAAACTACTGGAAGATTCTGTAATTTAGTTCTTAGGATTTGGTCTGTTTCCCAGGGAAAATAACTCATTAAATACTGAGGTGACTAGATGGAATTGAGTTCACACCTCACTGGTTCTTTCAGATTGGTGTTTTCTGCCTTACATCCTTTTGATAGGATATTACCATATGTGTTATTTCTGGCAGGTTTAAGGGATGGTTGCAGAGGCTAAAATGAAACTGGTGGTCATACCTGTTTTCCTGATGTATAGTATTTATTATGTCCAAAACAACACTCTAAAACTTTACATGTGGTAGCTCATTTAATCCTCACAAGCAGCTTGAGAAGTAGAGACTATTGTAATCTACTTTTCAGGAGAGGAAACTGAACCCTAGATTCCATGGTGGAGAGAGCAGGCTATTTGGCTTCAGGGTCTCTATTCTAACCAAGTACTCGAGAAGATAGATATTTAAGTCATTTACTATCACTTTGAATATTCATTGACAATTGATTCTTCTTATCTCACACCAGAGGCTTTCTCAGTCTATCCATCCATCCATTCATCCATCCATCAACATAACAAATGTTGATTTAACAATGTTCTCAGACCAAGATTAGACATTAGGATATGAGAAAAGACCCAATTCCTACATTTGAGGGTTTTCTCACTCTAGTGTAGAGGATAGAAAAACAGAGCTCCAAAAGGTCAAGCATCTGGTCCAGACTAGAGAGGGCCCGTGCATCAATTCAGTATCTTAACAAAATATGTGCTAGAGTATACTGGGCACCGCTGACTATAGGTAATACCCACCCCATTCTCAGTGGTTAAGGGAAATGGACAAGTAAGGAGCATATTACTGTTTGGTGTGATAAATGTTGTAATTATTATTGTTGTAATTATTAGTATCAGTAGGGGTGCAGCATTTGTAAATGTACAAGGCACAAGGTACATTATAAAGGTACCAGGAAATGTAATGGCCTGTTCAGGGAAATGCACAGCAATGTAGCCTGGCTGGAGAGTGCAGTTTAAGTGGAGTGGGAATAAGAGGTGAGGATTGGAGACACCCTTAGATTGGAGTCAAGGGCAATATTGACTATTTAAGGAACTCTAGATTCTCTGAAGACAATGAAAATGAGACTGTGTACCTAGCACTAAGGGTTCTGCTTCCTTCAAGTCACTTGTATTAAAAAGTGGAAAAGAAGAATAAAGAGTAACTTAAAATTAAGCAATGATAGGCTACCACAAATTCCAGAAGAATGGGAATCCTGCTCTCTAATTTTGAGCTTGTAGTTATTTTCTTATTGGAGACAGGCTAAAGAAGAGGGGTCTGTCTCTTTGTCAGAATCTGGGACATCAGTTAAAAATAAAGATGTTTAAAAGGGAGGGATGAGGTTAAAATCAATGCACATCAAATTAATTTCTGATTCTTGTATTGAGAAAATGATCACATTTCAAGGTTATGATGTGGGTCAGTGAGACTAAGAGAATTTATGGGTGAATACCTGAAATTTCTCTATATGTCAGCAATGAGAAATTATGAGGCTACCAGATTTTGCACTTTTTCAGAATTAAAAAGACTGTAGTAGAATTGGATAATGGGTTGTGGAACCTCTTATTCTTGGATCATTGGTTTAGATAGATCCCAGATTGGCAGTAACCAAAATTTATTTCAATTTTATGTCTGCCCAGTGGTTGAAATGAAGTGGGCTAATAGGTGTGGTTTTGCTTTTTTTAGAGGAATGCTCTTGTCACTTATCACAGAAATCCCTAAAGCTAACTGGGATCCCCCCAGACATTTTCCCAGGATACATGGTCTGACAGATGGCTCTTTTGTCTCAAGATTTCCTTGTTGTTGTGTCAGAATGCCCAGTGTATTAAGAGTACCATTTAAAAGCATGGATCTAATTTCAGTTTATTGTTAAATTCAGTGGATTAGAAAGTACTATATCCCTAACAACAATAACTGATTAGAAAATGGTAAACTGGATATTTGGAACTGCCAAAGTGATGGAGACAGGGGTGGGTGGAGGTAGAAGCCTGGCTTTCTGGCACATGACCCTAAAGTTCTTTTAACCTTTTGTCTTATGCTCCATCAGAGTAGTAGATATGCACCTTAGGACACTAGTGCACTTAGGGTACTACTAACCATTTCTATGACTTTGTGTCCTCAGTCCCTAGTGTAATGTGTGGTATACTATTGGAGTTTAGTAAACGTGAAAGGAATGAATAAATGATATTATCAACGCTGAACAGTTTGGATGTTCCCTATAGGGATAAGGACTCTTGGTGTAACACATGTATTGTAGAAAAGATAATTTAGGTACCAGATACTTACAGACTTAATAGAAATTCAAGACAAAGGCACTTCTGTGCATTTAGTTCTGTTTTTCTCCCCCATCACCTTCTCTAAACCAGTTTTTTCTCTTATAGCTCTATAAGTCAGGAAAAAAAATTTCCAAACTATTTTATATATATTTTTTTAAGATAAGAACCTACTGAAACAGTCCAGCCAGCCCTGAGTCCTGCATTGACAATGTCACTCCTCTGGTTTAGTTCCTTTCTCTTTGTTTTGTTCACAGGCCCATTCTGTCCAGTCTCTGTCCACTCCCTGATCTTCTGCAAGGATGGTAGGCCTTTTTCTATATTTTTGTTTTATCGCCCCAACCAGACTTTGTCCCTTTAATCAAAAATCACTAATGAATCTTGAATCTCTGTTAACCTCATTTAAAAATAGGAATTCCATTCCATTCATTACCTATAAATCTGACATTAGGAAGATACCAGAAGGCTATAAGCAGGAAATGGGTGATTAGCAGAAATGTCCTACTGTACAAGCTGATACTTGTTATTCTTCTATTATTTTTATTTTTTGTAGAAAGCATACCTTCTAATAGAGATGGCAGAGAAAACTATCCTAAGTGTGGATCTCATACGAGTGTCTAACCAAGTTACATTTTATTAACATCTCCCTGATCCCAACCGGATTGTACTCGGTGGGCACAATGTGGGCAAGTGTTACAAAAACTAGGAGGACGAGGGTCTTGCACTTCTTTAATTTTATCCTGACTTTTGAAAGGTATTTTCAACACTTTGCTTTGAACTTCATATGTGACTTCCTGGAGATAAAGTATGTGTGGCAGCACTTTAACCTATTCTCCAGTGAGAAAAGATGACGGACTACCAGGGCAAAACACGAGACGAAAACTCTTGTGATTTATTTATCTTTTATTTGTGTTTAAAGTACCTGTTTACAAATACCCATACTTGTTCAAAAATTCATGTGGTGAAAGCAGACTTTCTTGTATCTGTCAGTCTTATCAGAGAGAAGAAAATCATTATAAGCATGCTCATTTTAGCAGCAATTTGTGACTAGGTTAGTTTCTAAAGGATACAGATATATTTGGGGGCTTCACCCTTAGTTTTGTTCTTATTAATATGCTTAATGATCCTTCCTCCTACAGGAAGAAGGAAATTTAGGTCCAGCTTTTGTTCTACCTGTGGACTTGGAATTAATGACATTGCCCTGCCTTAATTGAGACTCCTTAAATGAGCATTTTTTTTTTTTTTTTTGGAGTGTAGTAATAATACTGTGAAAGAAGCAACGAGAACATTTTTCTGGAAAAGAAAGTAAGAATTTTATGAGATGGTGGAGTTCATAGCCAGCTATTCCCTATTCAAGAGGAGATATTCACTATGTAGGAATAAGATACATACAAGAAGATGGCTTACTGATTTGAGGGACCATTCTCAATACCAGAAAATAGAGTGGTTTTCAAGACATATGTTAGGTTTCTCACAATCTATTTGAAACAACATCAACAACAAAAGATAGTGGTATGAAGATGAAAGGGAGGAAGAGAGAAAAAAAGATTGATATTGTCAAAGTGATGCATGTAAGAATGTATTGACTATCACTATTTTAAGAGGTCTTACTATAAAATTACATTTCCTATCTACTCCAGTTGTGCAGCCTAAATTCTTTGCAGTTGTCAGAGTGGAAAATATCTCTCATCCAGGTTTCCTCTTCCTGTCAAACATTAGCACAGCATAATTCTCCAAAATTTGGGTAGGGTAGTACTGAGACTGTTTCCTACCTCAGCAAGCCCAATATATATCATGGCTTTGGGGTTTTATTTCTGTCTTATCTTTTTCTTTTTTGTTTTTCATTCATTTCTGCCTTAAGAAAGTGTCAGACCCCAGCCTGGTAGTAGGTGAGCCATTAGATCAATATCTTAGGAATAAGGGAGTTCTGGTATTGGCATGCATTATCTCATTTAAAAAATGAGATAGTCCCTCAACAAAGATGGAGTGCAGATAGTTTCCTTGAAGCTGTGAGTGTGATACACACGGTGGAAAAAAGATTTCTGTGAACTAACTATCCAGACTAGTTTAAGTGTTAGGATTTCTGATGTTGTTTTAGGACCAGTGCATGAGAATTAAGACTAGATTAATATAAAAATGTGACTTGTAGCACTGTAGATATTTGTCTTCATAGAAAAGGGATGACATAATGCTCAGTAATTTGTAAGAACGATGATTTCTTTTTTTGTCAATAACTTAGATGTTTTCTTGAAGATAGGTTTGTGGGGGAAAAGCACAATAATTAAACTGAACATACCAATGAGGAAAAATAATTTAACTATTATGATGACTCATTTAGTTGGCATGCTCAAGTAATGAGGTACTCTGGATTAATTTTCCTGAGAGCTGAAACATATCCCTTTAATGATTAAGCATTTTATCTTCATCAATCTTTGAAGATAATATTTCCAAGGTATATTGTATGTTCCCCTCTGTTAGTAAATTGTTTCACAGTTTATAGGACTCAATTCAGTTTTTTGTTTTGATGTTTAAAAAAATGTTGGGAGATCTTGAAAAATAATGTTACCATATTATCTGCAGTGCTCTTCTCTATAAGATTACATGATCATTAATGTTCCTTCCAGCGCTAATGTTCTCTATGTATGGGACTCATGTTTTGAATTTTCATGTGCATAGGAGTCTCACTTGATATTTGTTAAACATGTAGATACTCAGGCATCATCCATGGGGGAGAGGAGATTTGTCTTAGTGGGTTCCGAGGGAGACAAGAGAATATCTATCATAAATAAGCACCCTGTGCTATGCAGATGACTTTATTTTGAGAAACGCTCATTCTCCTTCCACTGTTGCACAACACATGCCATTTCCTTGTTGATGACCACAGAGTTTTGGAAAAGATCCCTCCTGCCAGCCCTCAGTGGTGGTAGGTTGTGGGGTTCTGATCAGATGGTGGGGGCTGATCAGACTCCAGCAGCTGTGCTCAGTCATCTGTGCTTCCCATCTATTCTGCAGTCATTACCTGTCACTTCCTAATCCTATCTGCTGAAGAAACAAGATCATGAAGCTTATTAAATCAGGTGCCCCATATTTGTCCATATGTTTTTAATTTCAGACCTGGGCAGGGACAAAAGAGGGACTTCCCATTTTCAACTGTCATCTGAAGTGCATACATTTAAATGGCTATCACAGACTCTGTTTGAAGATTTTGTTGTTGTTGTTCTTTTGTTGTGTTCCTTAAGAGTCAAGTTTTCCAAAAGAGTGATACCGGGGTAAGTGGTACATTATAAATATTTTAACTTTCATGGTGAGATTTGTAGTCAGAGTGGTCCATGACTTCTTTTTAAAAAATTTTCTTTAATTTTTGAACATACCATAAGATTTACCCTACAAGCATATACATTTTAATGATTTTTAGTAAAGTCTATAAATTTATAGTTGCAACTATCAGCATAAACTAGTTTTAAAACATTTCTTTCTCCTCAAGAAAGAAACCTTGTACCTAATTATAGTTGCTTCTATTCCCACCCTCTCAAATCCATTCATCCAATAATTTATTTTTTATCTCTGTAGATTTACCTATTCTAATCAGATTTACCTATCCTGCAAATGGGATATTTTGCATCTGGTTTCTTTGACCTACCATAATGTGTTTGAGGGGCATATATATTGTAGCATGTATAAGATTGTCGAAGAATTCTATTGTATGGATGTGCTATGTTTAATTTACTAGTTGATGGACATTTGGATTGCTTCCACTCTTTTGCTAGTATGGCTAATGTATGTAAGTTTTGTGTGGACACATGCTTTCATTTCACTTGGGTGGTTACCTAGGATAGACTTGCTAGGTCAAAGGTAAATCTGTATTACAGTTCTACCTACAATGCATAAGACTTTCAGTTTTTCTATTCTTGCCAACACTTTTTATTCCATACAAGTCACTTATTGGATATATTATTTTCAAATAATTTCTCTAAGTCTATGGCTTACTTTATGCTTTTTTTGTTTTTATTTATTTTTTTCAATACCAGGGATGTAACCCAGGGGCACTTTACCACTGAGTCATATCCTCAGCCATTTTTACTCTCTTGAGATAAGTTCTCACTAAGTTGCTTAAACCTCACTAAGTAGCTGAGGCTCATCTTGAACTTGTGATCCTCTTGTTTCAGTGTCCTGAGATGCTGGGAATACAGGCATGAACAACCATGCAGGGCTATTTTACACTCTCTTAAAGGTGTTGTTTGAAGTACAGTATTTTTTATTTCATTGAATCCCAGTTTATCATTTTAAAAAAATGTATTTTAGGCGTTGTATCTAAAGGGACCTTTAATCCAATGTCTAAGACTTCTTGTGACTCACTTAAGACCTTGTTGGCTTTGTTTATTATGAAATGGCCAGTGATACCTAGTATTTGGTGCCTTATTTAAACAGATTAAAGTCTGATATTTAGAGTTTGTGACATGCAACCACTCTCATTAAAACCAACCATCAGTTATCCTAAAGTCTTGAAGATTATCAAAACCATGATATGCTCATCCCCAATCACATGATGACCATGTCCTTTGTAGCCACTGTCTTAGCCTTTACTGTTAGCTGATGAAGGAGAATATAGATCTTGAATTTACTTTGTTGTACTCTGAAATAGCACTGTGCCTTACTTTATTTTTTAGAACCCTGGTTGCAGAACCCTTTCCTGAGGCTCCACAGCTGTGGGTACACAGCCTTATCTTTTCAGATTTTAGAACAGGAAGTCAGGGTGGCTGTTCGTAATCAGGCGTGTCTCCATTAAAAGGAAAACAAAAGTTACTGTCTTGGAGTTTGGTCATAAGAACATGCTGTTTGCAGTCTCTGAAGGCAAAGACTAGGCTTTACTGAGGTCCTGATACTTCTGTGGAATCCTGGTGAGCCTGTCATCTTTGCCTAACTCCTAAATGGTTTGAATTCTCTTCTAACTCTGGATTGTGTGTGGATCTGCATAGCTTTGGTCAGGTTCCAGCTTCAGGAATGCCTGATTTCTAGTTGGAGATTTTGTTCTCTTGAGGCAAGAAGGCATCTCTTGTTACAAGTCAACGTGGCATCATCATGCATTATAAGCTTAAATACAGTGTCCATCTTGTAACTGGTCTGCAGAAAATGTATTCTTTCTTAAAGTAGTAGTAACATCTTACAATTGAAAAAGTGAGGTATAGTGGACAAAATGCTTTCATGCATTTGATCGCATTTGATCCTCACACCTCTATGAAGAATTATTCCTCTTTCATGCAAGTGGAAAATGACTTGTCAGAAGTCATTTATTTCCAAATATAGGACTTCTGACACCAAATTTGCTACCTTCTATATAACACCATGCTTCCTCTCCAGTGTAATAAAACTGAATTTTTGTAATTTTAAGAAAAGGAGGAATGACATTGTATCTTAGGCTTGTGACTCATCTGTAAGCAGTCATTTACATTTTGAAGGAAATCTGTTAATGATATATTCACTTTCCAGGGCTTATTTCCCTCTCAAGCCTCCATTTTTCATTGTGACATGAAGAGTTTGTTTCTTGTGAGAGGAATTCGAGGCATCAGATTGTAGGTGTGTAAAATGTGTGGTAGGTAGTTGCAGAGTTGGGAGATCCTGAGCCTGGGGGACATCCTTTTGTCTAAGTGTTCACTGTGTTCAAAGCTGGTTTAAGTTGTCTGAGGTCAGAAGGTGACTACTTGACCCCCACACCCTGCCCCATGGAGGAGAAGACCCAAGAATACCTCAATGTTGTCATAGCTTGATCCCAATTACTTCATTCCTTTCTTCTTCCATACATGCCAACTTTCTTTGCCAAGATGCCTTCTTATCACAGACTCAGATCATTCTTATTCTGATTTCTTCCTCTCTTCATAACCTTTGGCTTACACCGTTTAGTGTAAGATAGTGGTTTGCAAAGTGTGAACCATGTTTTAACAGCATTGACTGGATAGAAAAAGAAACTTTGGGGCCCACCACACAGATCTACTGAGTCAGAAATGCTAGGGATTTGGGCCTAGCAATCTGTGTTTGAAACACCCTCTGGGGATTTTGATGTCTGCTCAACATTTAAAAACCAGTGATGTAATGATTAAGAACAAGGATTCTGGGGTTAGAGCCAAATTTAAAATTTTAACTTTGCCATTTAAGAAACTACCACTGGTTGTCACCTATTTACCTGCATCATTGGGAGAAGTTACTTTTGTCTCTAAACTTTCATTTCCTGTTCTGGAAACTTATAGGATAAAATGGTAATTACTTCTGTAGAAAGTTGTGAAAACAAAACAAGGTATTGAATATGCAGTGCCTCAGGAGGTGTCTAGTGCATGGCCTGCATCCCTAAATGGGAGCTTTCATATTTGATGAAAGGCTCTGACCCTTAGTTACCTGCTCAGTGCTGGGTAACCTCCTTCACTTATACCTGGCAGGCTGACATTTCACTCCTCATTTCTAAACCTAAGTGTTTGCTCCATGCTCCATTTTCAATAGTATGAAAATGAGATTTGTTTTTATACCAAAATCCCTAGATGAACTATATTTTAAATTTTGCTTAGGTCTTCCTTTTGTTTTCTGCCACCATGCCAGTTTTCTATCTGGGCCAGATTATCTCTTTTGATTGTAATTTAATATTTAAAACCTTTAAGAATGGTGTCTGTAGGCATGTTAAAATTTTAAATAAACATTGTTCCTGCCTGGTATGGTTTGAATGTGTCCCTCAGAAGTTTATGGAGTGGAAATTGAATCCCCAAATTTGTATGTTGATGGTATTTGGAGGTAGGGCCTTTTGGAAGTTATTAGAATTCATTGAAGTCATGAGGGTGGGCCCCCATGATGGGATTGGTAACTTTATCCAAGGAGGATGAGGGATCTGTGTTTGCTAGCTCTTGTCTTCCACCATGTTGTGACGCAGTGGGGAGTTTCTCACCAGATGCTGTTGCATGCCTTTGGCCTTCCCAGCCTCCGGAAACATTTGAAATAAATTTCTTTATAAATCACCCAGTCTCAGATATTATGTCATTAGCACCACAACCACAGAGTAAGGCACTGCCACAGTTTATTCCATTTAAAAAAAAAATCCATGATTTTTTTTTTTTAATTTCTCTGTTTACAGAGAGAATTTGTGCATCACAGGATAGCTATCAATGGGTTCTGCAGCTATTTTTGGGGTTTTCCTCATGTGATAGTATGTTCAATGTTACCTTATTGTTTATAAGAAATTCCATCAGTATAGAACTTCCAACAAATCCAAGATGAAAGTTGCGGTTATTGGATCTTTAGCACTGTTATAGGAGCCAGTCCCTGGGCTATTTGTATGACTATGTGACTTGTCTACAAATTCAGAGTTGTCCTCTAGATCACCTAGAGCTGCTGGTTGGGTACCATTCCAATTTGATTTAGTTTACTTTTACTTGTCAGTTAGGCCTAGTATATCCCTTGCATTTACCTTTCTTAGATTTAACATATTTGAATTGCTTACTTCAGAGGAGAATTTGTATCCAAATATTTTCTTCCATAAATATGTGTTAGCATTTTGATTTATTCTCTCTTCTATCTTTTATGCATCCATGTGCTCATTTTTGTAAGTTCATCCAATTCTTTGACTGGCTTTCTGCCAATTATGAATTAAAAGAGAACATACATTAAAAACAGTCCCCCAACTAACAACCCTTTTAACTTGTTATATTTTTATTTACATATTTAGCAACCTTTAAACTCTTCAAAATATTTTATAAATTTCATCTGACCCTTCCAGCTCTTAGGGCAGCATTTTTTTTTAACAGTGCTTTGTTTGTGCCTGAAATATGAGTTCTATGATCAAATTGGCACAGAAAAGTCTACATGGTTACGCATAGTTCTTAAGCATCCCTCCTCGCCCTACCCTCTGACATGGTTTAGTAATTCATAATTCACAGTAGCATTTGAAGAGTCTCTGAGATGCCCTGCATAAACAAACTGGATTAACTTTGTTTGACCTATTTTTTCTTCTGCATGAACACTTATTAATATCCCATGTGTTAAAGATCCATAGAACATGATTGCAGCCACTGAATTTAAGAGTTAGTTCCTTTATTCTTGTTTGATTTTTAGATGTACCTTTTTGTTCTTTACTTCTTTGTATGTATTTTATTTTTCATGATTTTCCCATATTTATTTTCTGACAGGTCTGTGACCCATGTCAAACATTTCTAATGACATTTACTTTCAACCAAAGAAGGAGTTTTATTCATAAGTTATTTATTTAAATAGTTATTTTAACATTTTCTCAAGAGTACTTCTTTGGTACTGCTGAGGGTTGTAATGTTTTCAGCTGTTTTTGTTATTCATTTAATAGTTCATGTGGGTTTTTAAGCTTTATTGCTTTTCATAGGGAATAAATAACTAAAATTATATATTAAAATTTGCATTTCCCAGTTAGCCTACCTAGAAATTAGTTTTTCCTTTTTACATTTTTGTATCAAACTTTATTTTACCTTGGAATACTCACCATCTTGGCACTTGCTCCTTCTTCTGCTTGAAGGCTTTTGTCCCAGATATCTACATATCTATTTTCTTCACCTCCCTCAGGTGTCCTCTCAAAGGTCATCTTCTTAGTGACACTCATTATTGCTGCTACATTTAACTGTTTTTAGATGTACTTCTAAACATCTGAACACCCTACTGCAATTCTACTTATTCCCCTCTCCTAGTTCACTTATATTTTTCATGTTTATCAGTATATAATGTATTTTGTATTTTCTGTATACTTTTTGTTTGTTCTGCCTTAATGGAATGTAAACTTCCTGAGGGCAAGAGCTTTTATCTGTTTTGTCACTGTCTTTTCTCTACTGTCTAGAACAGTGGGACACATTTTAAGTGGTCAATGAATTTTTTATTGAGAGGATATGATAATCTCAGTAGATGTAGAAAATGCATTTTAGAAAATTAAAAATCCATTTCGACATAATCAGTAGGCTGTGATTGAAATGTATAAACATGAGCAGTCTTGATATTTAATGGTAAAACACTAAAAAACATACAAAAACATTACATTTTAAGGTCAGAAAGAAGATAAAACACCCTGTAGTAACAAGGCAACACTTCTGCATAGCTCTATATAGGAAGACAAGGGAAGGAGAAGAAGTAAGGATTCTTAATACTGAGAGGAAGAAATGATACTGTCATGAGTCATAGTAGATATTTTTTCTACACAGACTCCTCCAAATCTACAAAGTATTAGAATGAATAAAACAGATTAGTACATCTTTCCTATATACATATGTGAATACACCACAGTGAATTTCAACATCGTGTACAACCACAAGACTGGGATTCTAACAAGATATGTTCCATGCTTGTATAAATGTATCAAAATAGATTCTACTGTTACGTAGAATTTATTCTACTGAAAAGAATAAATAAAAATTAAAAAAAAGATTAGTACAAACAAAATCAATATACAAAATCGGTTGCATTCCTAAACTTTGCAACAAATGTTTGGAAAAGGAAATAAAATAATATTTATAGTAGTTTCAAATATTTGAAATCCTAGGAATAACTTTAACAAAAATAGGTAAGACCTCTCATGCAAAAAATGATAAAACAAAATACTTAAGAAAACTTAAATAAATGAGAAATAAATCATGTTTATGAGTAGAAAAATCTCAAGCTATACAAGATGTTATTCTCTCAAATGGTTTTAAAACTGAAATCAAATCAAATAAAAATCCTGTACCTCTCTCTTTCTGGACCATGTGAGCTGATCGTTAACTGCCAATGGACAAGTGAATGGGGAGTCTTGTCCTACCAGGTATTAAGACTTACTGTTAAGAACTTATGGCAGTCGAGCCAGTGTGGTACTCTGTTGTAACAAACAAACAAACAAACAAAAAATAGGTAATTGAAAGAATAAAAGAGCATACACTTATGGTAATATTCTTTATAAAGACCCTGTTCTGAAGATAGATAGAATAAAAGCTTTTCAATAAATGGTTATAGTTGGTTATCTATGTGAGAAAAACATGTAATACCTCACATGATGACTAAAAATCAATTCAGGTTGTAAAACAAGTCCAGAAAATTTTTAGAAGAAAATATATAGGAAACTGGGCACTGTGGCATAGACCTGTAATCCCAGCAGCTGGGGAGACTGAGGCAGGAGAATAGAAAGTTCAAAGCCAGCCTCAGCAAAAGCAAGGTACTAAGTAACTCAGTGAGACCCTGTCTCTAAATAAAATATAAAATAGGACTGGGGATTTGGCTCAGTGGTCAAGTGCCCCTGAATTCAATCCCTGGCACCCACCTCCCCCCCAGAAAAAGAAAATATGTAGGAAAATATTTTTTGATCTTAGGTAAGGAAGAATTTAAAAACAAAACATAATGAGCATGACTCATGCAGGAGAAGAGTTAGTTTTAGTGCATTACTACTCTATGCATCAAAAGACTTTAGGGAAAAATACCCCAACATGGGAAGAGATACTTATAATGTATATTTCCAAAAAAGGATAAGTATCGAGAATGATAAAGAACCAAATTCATATTCAAAAGACCAATAGTCCCAAAATACAGTAGGCAAAGGACCTGAAACAGTATCTCACAAAGGAAGAAGCAACAATGACCCAAAATCATAAAAGGAGATATACAACCTCATTAGAAATCAAAGAAACATAAATTTAAACTACTCTGATGTACTACTTCCTGTCCAGCGTTTGGGGAAAGGTAAAGTCAGCAATGGCAGGAGCTGCAGGTGGGGAGAACTCATACACACACAATGCCAGAAAGAGAGTGTTTGTGAACAGTTTAGAAGACTCTTTGTCTTGGCCAGCTGAAGACACCCTTTGGCTCACCACTCCTAGGTCTGTCTGTACTCTGGAGAAACTCACATATATTGACACCATATGACCATAATATTCACAGAATAATTGTTAAAGAATTCCTTAGGAGACTTAAAACAACAACAACAACAACAACAACAACAAAAAAAACAAATCAGTTTTAGCTTCACAGCAACAGTAAGCAGAAAGCACAGAGAGTTCCCATAGGCATATCCACTTCCCCTTCCCCACAAACTCCCACAGCACCATGATAATATCTGTGATGCAGTGAACCTACCCTGATGCGTCATTATCATCCAGTGTCCATAGTGCACATTAAGGTTCACTCTCATTGTTCCACTTTCTGTGTGTATTAACAAATGCATAAAGGCGTATATTTTCATCATTTTAACATCAAATAGAATAGTTTCACTGTCCTGCAGATCCCATATGCTCTGCTTCTTCATCCTTCCATTCCTCCCCACTAAAACCTGACAACCATTAATCTTTTTAATGACTCCATAGTTTTTCCATTTCCAGAATGTCATACAGTTGGAATCACACTACAGTATGCAGCTTGTTCAGATGGGCTTCTTTCACTTAGTAATGTGCATTTACGCACCAGCAAAACATTATCAGTGGTGAAAGAGAGTTCTTGTTGTTTTACATCTTCACAAGTATTTGGTAATATCAGTGTTGTCATTTTGGTCTTTCTAATAGGTAAAATAATTGTTATTATTTGGGGGAAAAGGGAAATAATTCAGATGTTTATTCACATAAAGATTCAAAATGTTGAAAGTTTCACGTAAAATAAAGTGACATAAAACTGTGTAATGTTGCATCAAAGTCATTTTTCTACTTTTGATTTTTGTTCTATAATTAGGTGAGATGCAGCCACTGGAAAAACTGGGAGGAGGGTATGTGGGACCTCTCTAAACTATTTCCCCATCTTTCTGTGTATCTATATATTTTTCCAAACTGAAAAGTTCAAAAGGAACTTGAGTGTTATTTTCTTATAGATGAAATACTGTCCAACTATGAAAGCAAAAAACCATTGGGGAAAAAAAAAACAAAACACAGTCTACACTGAAGAACATCATATGAAAAGAAATTGCATAAAAACTGATACAGTATGAAACTCCAAACACACGAGCTAAGCAGTATATTATTTTGAGATACAACTGTGATAAAACATAAGAAAAGGAAGTAAATTATAAGAAACAAAATTGAAGATAATACTGATCTTAGGGGACGTCCTACATTTTTGTGAATTTTATCTCCAGGAGCTCTATCAGGTCTTCACAGTGAATATTGGAGAATTTCCTCTCATTTATGGTAGTGGAAAAGGAACCATTTTGAAATATGCCATACGTTTCAGTTCTTCTTAACGAGGCCTGTCCTCCGGAGAAACTAACTTCCCAGAGCCTAATCTAAAGGGATTTTGTTAGCCCCAACTTTACTCCAGGGTGAGGGGGTTCTTAGAAGACTAAACATGCTTTTCCCATACATTCTGCAGTCTTCTTCTTTAGCATTCCCTTAAATGAGATGAAAACTTACATCCACATGGAACCTTCACAGAGTTGATTATAGCAGCTTTATAAATAATTGCCAAGACTTGGAAGCAACCAAGATATCTTTCAGTAAGTAAATGGCTAAATTGTTGTACAGCCTGACAGTGGAGTATTATTCTGTGCTAAAAAGATCTGTCAAGTCATGAGAAGACATAGATAAACCCTAAGTGCACATCACTAGGTGACAGAAGCCCATCTGAACGGGGTGCATGCTGTACAATTCCAACACTGTGACATTCTGGAAAAGGTAAAACCATGGGGTCATTGAAAGGATTAGTGGTCATCAGGGTTTAATGGGGACGGAGGATGAATTGGTAGAGCATAAAGGCATCTTCTGTAGGACTCTAAAATGGTGGCTACATCTGTTGATACCCTTAGAATGTGCAGTGGTATGAGTGGACCTTGATGTAAACTGTGGACTTTGGGTGTACTGCTGTGTTGGTATAAGTTCATTGATTGTAGCAGATGCACCACTGTGTGTCAATAGTGAGGGAGGCTATGCTTGCATAGAGGTGAAAGGCATATGGGAACTATTGGTATGTTCTGCTCAATGTTGCGATAAACCTAAATCTGTTCTAAACTTTATTAGTCAGAAAGAAAAAAAAAAAAAAAAAAAAAAAGAAAAAAACCCTGAAAACACCCCCAAACCTGACATTTAGTTTATTGAAAATAATTCAACAGTTTTGACAGAGCACAGACATATAGAGCATCTAAGAGATTTGGTTCTAGTTTAAGTTCTGATGTATCACTAACACTTGGGTAAATGAGTGACTGAGGTTCTTGAAGGGTGGTTTCTGGACCAGCAACAGCAGTACCACTAGTACCACTTGAGTATTTATTAGAAATAAGCATTTTCAGAGCTCATTCCAGACCTACTGAAACTCTGAAAGAGGAGCTGCTATGGTTCAAATATTGGTTGAATATATGGTTTAATTCATGTTGAAGCTTATTCCCCAGGACAGCAATATTAAGAGGTGGGGTCTTAAGAGGAGATTAGGCAACAAGGGCTCCATCTTGGTCGACAGGATTAACACTTTATAAAATAAGGGAACTTGCTTGATTTCCTTTTGCCCTTGTGTCTCTCCTGCCATGTGAGGACACAACAATGAGGGACTGACCATCATAGAAGCAGAGAACAGTTCTCACCAGACACGGATGTCGCTGATGGCTCCTTCTTAGTTTTCCCAGCCTCCAGAGCTGTAAAGAATAATGTTCTGTTTTTATAAATTTCCCAATCTTAGGTATTTTGTTGTAATAGCAGGAAGAGATGAGACAAGGCCCCAATGATCTGTTTTAGCACAAGCCCTCCAGGTGATTCTCATGTGCAGAGATGTTTGAGACCTATTAAGTTCAGCCTTTTCATCTTAAAAATTAGTAGGGAAAATGAGATTGACTTTCCCTACATGTGGTATGTAAATTACTGATCGTATGCAAAATGTTTTCAGGTGACATAAATAAGAGTACCTTAGGTTTCTCTAATGGCATATATTTTAAAGTTTGTGAGAAAAACATAGTTTATCAAGGCTTTAAGCTCACTTGTATTATTGCTTTGTATATGGATAAGTTTTAAAAAAATGACATAAATGGAATTAGTAAGATAAAGTTATAAGGTCATATGAGAATATCATAAGATTTATGGAGTCAGTTCTCAAATATTGAAGTTTCAGTAAACTGAACTGGATGAATCTCTAAAATATTTTCCATTCCCAAATTATGAGACTTGATATGCTTGCTTTTCATATATATTTGCCTCCTTAATTTTACTTTATAAATTCAAGCTAACGCATTAAAATTTGTTCATAATATTTGTGCTGAAAGGTGAAATGGTCTGTACTAGGGGATACTTATCAGACTCAACCTAACCATGGCTAATGGACAGTACGGATAATTTACATGCACATTATCAAAATGGAACACACTAAGGAGAAATCTGTTTTGAAAATACCATTTAATTTTAGAAACAGTTTCTTTCTATCAGTGTGTATTTATAGAATGATAGGCAGATGTTTTTCTAAAAGGAAATGAAAAGACATTTCGGGACAGTAAAAGACATATTTTGGTAATTAGGGATTTATATTTTATAAAGTTTGCACATTATGAATAACTTCAAAATAGCTGGCCTTTTAAACTGACATTTTCAGTAGCTTTGTTGAGATATAATTCACACATCATACAGTCCACCCACTTAAAGTGTATAATTCAGTGTTTTCTATATTCACAGAGATGGGCAATCATTGGCATGAGCAATTTAAGAACATTTTTATCATCCAGAAATTAAACCTTGCATGCTTGTCCCCATACCTCCAACTGTAGGCAACCACTTATTTATTTTTTGGCTCTGTGGATTTGACTATTCTGGACATTTTATATGTATGGAATAGTATGTAGTATGTGACCTTTTGTGGCTTGACTTCTTTAACTTAGCATGTTTGTAAGATTCATCCATGTTGTAGCATATCTAATTATTTTATTCCTAAATAATATTCTGTTGTATCAATATATTGTATTTCATCTACCCATTTTTCAGTTGATAGATATTTTTTCCCACTTTTTTACTACATATGTAATAATTTTGTGAATATTCATGTGCAAGTTTTTGTATGAACACATGTTTTTATTTTTCTTGGGCATATGCCTAGAAGTGGAATTGTTGGGGTCAGATTGTAACTATATTTAATAATTTGAGGAACTTATTGGATATAAGAAGCACCTTTATTCAATATAAAATTGTGATCTTATTTAAAACAACATTTCTATTTTAACTTTTAATAAAGTACAAAGATTTTTTTGTTAAGAGTTTTATATAAAATACTTCCCCAAAATGATGTTTGGCAAAAATCATTAAAATACATGTTTTTGAACACAGCTGCTCACAAACTGTTATTCTACATCACAATTTATCATCATTTATCAAAATTGTCACATTCTTCTGTGACATATTTCTTTCTCTGAATATTTTATTGTTGCTTCTGTCATTTAGCATTTAGGAAAAAATGTCATGGAATCTGATTCCTAAACTGATAAAATTCATGTTTTTTTTTTTTCCTGTGTTTTGACTTTTACAAATAAATTATATGTTGTTGAGAAACTGATGATAGTTTTCTTTCTCTTTCAAAATTTTCACTTCAACAACAATGAACTCTGTTTTTTTCAAGTAAAAGCATAGCATTTTCATGTTTATTCACATCTGACACTTTTTTTGCTGTCTGGTTCTATTAATACTTTAAAGTTTTAGGAAAAGATACTTTTTATATAATGAGATTTTATGTTGAATAAATTGTTAATATTTGTCTTACTTTGTAAACATTTCTTAAAGGCTTTTGTGTCAAACTGTCTACCTTTAGATTCTGTTTTAAAATAGGACTTCAGGATGTTCTCTTTGTATATCTACTTATGAAATTAGGTCTTAGTGCTTTGTTGTCAGAAAGGAATGCTCTGTAATAAGGAACAACTAAACTAAAAAGGACTTTAAATGCAATGACTGGGATAACAGGGAAAAGTGTCAGTGTGGAAAAACAATGCTCCAAAGGGTAGAGAAAGAAAAAAAAAAAAAAAAGCCAATTAGATTTGAAGGGTTCAGATTTCTTCATTGACAAAGTTAATCTTTTCATTGCTGCACTAAAGTAAAACAAAAGCAATGATAAAATAGCATGAGGCACTTGGTGTCCTTGTAAACAAAATCACAACATATTTGTGTCGTTGTAAATAAAACATAACATATCCTTAATCTCCGAATATAGAACTGTATAATTCTACTGATAGATCAGCTGAGATTGCCCTTGATTGCATTTCTGATAGAGAGAGAATGTCCTACACATAACACTAGAATGATGGGTGTTAATAAGGAAGAGGCAAAGCTTCATAGTTCGGGCCACATGGGAGATAAACTTTGAGACAGGGTTTAGTGCAGAATAGTAGTGAGTGCCCATGGGAAGTCAATAGAAGAAAAGCTTAGGAGTCAGGGTTGGACAAAGAATTTAGTCAAGGTGTCCCTATGGGTAACCACATAGGAGCTTTGGAGCTAAAATGGCTTATTAGTGAAACCCCACATTGGACCAGCATGGTCAGGTATTTATACACCACTGTGTCAGTCATTGGATGAAGCTGTCCCTTCTTCCTCTTGGATCCATCATTCTCTGCAGCTCAGACAATTACAGTACTGAAAGGGACTCATACCCAGGGACTGTCCACTGATAACACTGCTAATAGCTGAGTCAAGAAGCTCTTCCTTTAAGATTTGTCCCAGTGGTGTTTCTCCCAAGTCCATGGCACAGCATCTGTCACTATCCCCTTAATCTTTTCAAAAGCTTTCTAAAATATTTTTGCTTATAAGTCTAGTATAATTAGACTAGACACAAGTGTGCATTCCACATGGGATAATTAAATCCATTATCTTACAGTCTTATTATTAAAGATTGTGTGTTGTAGTATGAATGTTTTTTGCCCTCTCCCCTCATTCATATATGAAAATATGACCTCCAGGGTGATACTGATATTAAGAGGTGGGGCTTTGGAAAAGTTTTTAGATCATGAGGATGGAGCCCTCAAGAGTGGGGTTAGTGCCTTTATACAAGAGGCCAGAGGAAACTCATTTGACCATTCTACCTCACAGGGACACAGTGAGAAGATGGGTCTGTTTTAGTCAGCTTTTTCGCTGTTGTGACTAAAAGTACCCAACCAGAACAACTGTAGAGAAGGAAAAGTTTATTTGGTAGGCTTAAGGTTCAGAGGTCTCAATCTATAACAGTAGACTCTATTCTTGGAGCTTCAGGTGAGGCAGGACATCACGGTGGAAGAGTGTGGCAGAGGGAAACAGCTCACATGATAATCAGAAAGCAGAGAGAGAGAAGAGAGACTCGCTCCACTATCCAGATACAAAATATATACCCCAAAGCCACACCCCAAATCCCACCTCCTCTGGCACACCCTACCACTTCAGTTACCACTCAGTTAATCCCTATCAGGGGGTTAAATCACTGTTTGGGTTAAGAATCTTACAATCCAATCATTTCTCCTCTGAGCCTTCATTATTATCTCACACATGAGCTTTGAGGGACCACTCACATCCAAATCAAAACAGGGTTCTTACTGAATCTGTGGGCACCTTGACCTTGGACTTCTCAGTCTTCAGAACTTTGAGAACTGCTTTTTCTATGTATAAACTACCTAATCTATGATTTTTTTTTTTTATAGCATCCCACGTGGACTAAGTCAAAGAGGCATTAAATAATAGGTAGCTTCTATATACTGATGTCTGTGATCTCATAGAATGAAAATACCAGGTTGAAAGATACAAACATATGAATCATGATTCTACTTTTATTTACGCAAAACTCTACAAGTGCATATGATATACAAACAAATTCACCAAAGCTTTAGCCTCTGAAGACTGGATGTGGTAAGCAAGAATAGTGGTTTCATTTTTTATTTTCTACTTAGTTGACATTATAATTAATTTGATGTAGTTATGCAATTATTAGATATGCTACTTTTTACTGTTGATGTAACAAATTACCACTGTTTTGCTTAAATCACCATAAATTTGTTACCTCATGGTCAGGAGGTCAGAAGCCTGAGGTGGTTATTACAGGGCTCAATCAAGATGTCAGCAGGGTGGTCTTTTCCGGAGCTTCTAGGGAAATGCCTTTTTTAGCTTCTACAGAATACCTCTTGGCTTGTCCCCCTCCCTCTGTCTTAAAAATCAGTAGAGTAGTATCTTTAAATTTCTCCTGTGATTCCTTTCTTCTGCCTTTTCCTGCTCCAGGGATCCTTATGATTGCATTGGGTCCATCCAAATAACCCAGGATAACGTTCTTATTTTAAAGTCAAGTAATGAGCAATCTCTATTCCATCTGCAGCCTTGCTTCCCACTTGCTATGTAATATCATGTGTTCACAGATTCTAGGGATTAGGGCCTGAGTATCTTCAGTGGTCATTATTCTGCCTACCATAATAGACAAGTGAAACCGCAGCTGGTCTCATAACCTGAAGCTAACTTTTTCTACTTCCTGTTGAGAGAATGCCAGGGCACATGAGAAAAGAGGAAAGTAATGGGTAAAAAAAATCAATTAGTGTATCATTATTCTTTAATTTCAGTTGTATTTTTAATGTATTTCAGTAAGTGTTTATACAAGCAAGACACCTTGTTTAGAAAAAATCATGTTGGGGAGAGGGTTGTGCATCATCTGTTCTTGCTGAGCTTTCCCATCCTGATCTGTACTACAGATCTTACTGTGGAAATGGATGTAATTTTTGTTTTCCTTGTTTTTCTCCCTCTTCTTTGGGGAGATTTGGCCATGCTCTTTATTTTAGTTTACTAACTCACTCATTCAACAAATATTGTTAAGCACCTATTACATGCCAACTAATTTTTTTTTTTTGTAATATTGGGACATTATCAATAGATAGACAAATCAAAGAGAATAAAAAGCAAAAATTCAATTTGTAGTGGGGGAAGATATCCTATGTAGGGTGTATGATGATGGAAAAATGAGGACAAGAGGTTTTAAAAGTACCAGGATATGGGGACCGTTGGCAATTTAAATAGGTTATCAGATTAGGACTCTTTAGGAGGATGATATTGTGTAAGACTTGCAGGAATTTAAGGAGTTGGTGGTGGGTATCAGAGTAGCCTTCATTAGGAGGATATCTGAGAAAAGACCCAGAGGCCCTTAGGGAATTAGTCATGTGAGTAACCAAGGACACATATTGGAGGCACACACTGTAAAGAACATACACTGTAAAGTTCCTCAGGCAGGAGAATTCTGAGACTGCTCAGGGAACAGCAGGAGACTGGATGTGAATGCCTTTGATCATACTATTGAATATAGACTGCAGGGAGCTAAGACTGGGAACAGGGAGACCATCATATTGAGGGATTCCCAGAGAAGAAAAGATGTGGCTTGGACCAGGGTAGAAACAATGAGCATGCTTTGAAATTAACAGACTCTAAATATGCTGTACGTTGAAAATAGGACCAGGTAGGTTTGGTCATAGCTTGGCTGTGTGTTGGGGTCTTAAGCCCCCTTGCTCTTCTCGACCAGCACAAGGGAAGGGAGCACTCCCCAACAAGGCCAGACCGGAAAAGTAGGGCCGACTAACTGCCGCACCCAGCCCTCCAGGGGAAGGGCAATCAGACATGGCAGGGAGACCAGTCACAGCAGGAACTCCCTTATTGAGGAAGTCACACAGCTTTTACGTAGGGTGGAGGCTTGATGGTGGGGGGGGTGTAGTTCACACAGGCGAGAGTCCCATAGGGCTATATGGCAAGCAGAGCTGATCACGTTCCTGGAACTCTTGTTAACCAATTCGAGATGGTGGTCTGATTTATCGTCATTAACTTTTTTTTTTTTTTTTCTTTTTTTTGGTGCTGGGGATGGAACCAGGCCTTGTGCTTACAAGGCATTCTACCGACTGAGCTCTCTCCCCAGCCTCCAGCATTACTTTTGAAACCGCCTTTGAGGTCTTGATCTGGCTCACTCACCAGGGAGTAAGGAGTCAGCCGAGTTAGTGAAGGTATCATTAGTCCCAACAGCTGTGAGATATGACAGAAAGAAGTACTAAGGATATTTTATGGTTTACAGCGTGATTCACCAGAAGGACGAAGTTGACACCAACTGAGATAGAGAAGGCTGTGGGAGAAGCAGGTTTGGTAGAGAAGAGCTGAGAGTTAGTATTGGGTATGTTAGAAATGGGGAAATTCTGTAAGACATTCAACAGCAGATGATGGGCCATCAATTTCACGTATGAATCCAGAGTTCAGGAAAGAGATCCTGCAATATATGTAACTATGGAAATCATTGGCGTATAATAGATGTTAACTAAACCAAGAGGACTATGTGGAATCACCAAATGGACACAGTGATACAATGCTTGAGAATGAGACTGAGGGACACTTCAGCACTTAGAGATTGGGAACAGGTTGGGGAAACCAGCAGGAGAGATTGATAAGAACCCTAGTACTCTGCACACTGTTTGACAGCAGTAGGAATAGAGGTTCATTGAGCTGATAACTCCACAGAGAAAATGCAAATTAGCATAAGCCAAATGGTGGATTTATTTATCTTTGTAAAATAAATTAAAAGATGAAAAATAGGATCAATTGTCCTTTTGTGAATGGGTGGAAGTGAGTCATGGAAAGTTAGAATAAAAAAGACCCATTTCTAGTCTGTAAATGTTTTATATTTAAGGACAGGAATAAACATTTTAACGAGGTTAAACTATTTTAATGCAATTACTTTTACTCTCCATGGTACTTAATGTGCTGGTATAGATTGTTCTTCAAGAAAATGTAAAAATATTCTGGCTCTGTAGAAGAATTTAGTTTTTGGATTGAGTATTTCTATTGTTGTGATATATTTTTGAATAGCAATACTAAGTAGTTGAAACTCATTTAGAGAAATTATCCTGTAAATGTATCTGTATTCCTCAAATGGAGTTATAGAAGAATTTTTACAGTCAACCAGGTAAATTCATTGATGATTTTCATTCACATAGTTTTGCTTTCATGTATTGTGATAACTTCCTATAGAATTTTCAGCATTCATGCATGGTCGTAACTGGCATTAAGTGTGAGTTGGAAATTGTATTGAGTATACAATATGCAGATACTTTCTTCAAGGATTTATATTCTGTTAAAAAGTTAAACATTTATGTAAATGTTCATGTAAATAATCTGGATGAAATGCATACAGTGGTGTAATTGCAGATCTATTTGACCCCTATCTTACTATTTCTGTTGAAAAGGAATTTATTAAGAATAGACTGAGAAAACAGCAATATTGATAAACTTGAGTTTTAGCAGAGTGGAAGAGGAAAAGAAAAAGAAACACAACTCAAGTGCTTTAATATAGACAAAGGTTGTATCACTGGGCCCAGCTAATATGCTTGAGTGGTTGTGCATATATTTTTAAAGTGAGTTTAATTTTGGATATTTGGGCATGACCTGTCAGTGAGAAGTACCTGTCTCATTGTGGGAAGTTGAGTAAGCTTTCCTCAGGATTGAAGGGAGCCCTGGGAAGCAGAAGCAAGTAGTGAAACTGTGTGAAGTTTTGAAAATGAACAGGAAACAGCATTTTAACAAGATCATCTTAAGCCAGAAATCTGCTTTTCTTGGGACTTCTAAGATTGTCTGAAGATATAAACTAGGTTGGACAATTACCCAAGATCTATTAAATATTTAACCTCAGGGAACTTATGTGATGTGTATACTGCTTCTTGTTTTGTTCATTTGGGGATGGGCCTTCATAAAGACCTTCGCTGATCTGCAGATTGACACAGATTTTTTTTTTTTCATGTTGTTTTTTGCTTCATTCAGGGACTTTGTTGCCATACCTTCTTCTCACTGCAGTGATCCCAATCTCTTTGAAAATTGGAAATTGCTCATTCTCTTCTACCAGTTGTTGGGGAGATCCTTGATTTATAATATGTAAGTTCTGTAATCTTTGACTTTGTATGGAAAATGGTAAATATAGAAGTCTTCCTTGGAATTGAAGTTTTCCCAAATTATTCTGAGATAACATGAAAAGCATTAAAATTTACATTTTCATTAAAGCAGAGGGAAACTTTACAACGGAGGTACAGAAGTTGATGCTGTTGTTTATTGCATTATGTGCTGGTTATAGACCCTCATTTACAGTTACTTCTCTGAAATGCAGTAAAAGAGAATGCCTCACACCATACAACCCCCATGAATGGGACATATGCTGTTTCTAAGACTCACAATATGTTTTTCTGATACTGTGTTTCTCATAAACATGTTTACTATAGGTCCTCTGAGGCAGGGGCTATTTTACTATAGAAATCCTCTTGATTATATTAACTTATGGTTTTCCTGGTAGAAGAATGAATTTTTGGGTTACTTTGGTGGAGAATATTATACTTGCAGTTACTAATAACATAGTTGATGACCGATACGTGTCTTATGACTTACGACTATTCCATCAGAAGGTGCTATAGTTATAGCCTACATTATATCCTTGCTCTGTATTTTTAGGTGGAGGGGAAGATGAGATGTAATGAAATAGATGCTCTGCAAACCATAGTGACATCTTAATTATAAATTGCCTGTTCTCTTTCTTAGTCTCTGTGTACACCACAAACAGTATTTGATGTGGTGTCTGACTTGGTTCATATTCTGGTTTTGTCACTAAAAGCTTTATGACTTTGGTCTTAGCATTTCTCTAAATCTAGAGAGTTGTTAAATTACTAAATTAAAACAAATTCATGAGATCCTTTTGATGTCACTGAATTTCATATTTACTGAGTGCCCAAATGCAGAAGACTTCTAAGTGGCAAGAGAGAGGCTGCTTTTGGAGAGGGCATAGTGAGATAAGATGCTAAAATTGGGAATACATCTTATAAGGAGGATGTCTGTGTGGGCATTTATGACTGGGAGAGAGTGATAAGAATGGCTTGGGGCAAGGGAACTTAGTGCTATTTGCTGCAGATAACTTGGGTCTTTTTCACTTAGGGGCTTGGTCAGGGAGCTACACCTGCCTTTTGAAAGATGCTAAGCATGACTGTCTTCTCTTAAAGTGAAATGGTCAAATTTTATTGAGGAAATGTTTTAGAGAAATGATTGAATGTTTCTAATCTTACTCTTGATTGCTTACTTAGCTGCTTATTTAGGAAAACATATGGAAGTTTAAGCTGAGGAGATTACTTGGGTGAATTTCTTAGGAATAACCTAAATTAGATATTTTCTCTATGAGAGAATGAAGTTTTCTTATAAACAAACCATTCTATTTTTTCAAGTTCAAATATTTTATTTTCCTTAAAGATATGAGAGTAAAATAGATTTTAGAGTTTGAGGCTCTTGTTATTTTTAAATCAATAACCAATATATATACATAAGTAGTAATTATTTACTATGATGAGAAACTACTGGAAACTATAAGAATCTTAACATTGTGTAAAGTTGAAAGGGACCAATTATTTGCTTTTATAGATAGTATTTATCTCACTGGTTAATTCTTTTAACTCTAAAATGGTAAAAATATTACTTAATTTTTGAATTAAAAATGGATTTTATGTTTAATGAATTTTTAATTTGTGAATTATAAAAAGGATTAAAGATAATTTATTCATCCAAAAATATTTATTTATTGGGTTCTTATTACATGCCAGGGCATAAGCTGGTTTATAGGGTACATCTGTGTACTACAAAGAAGATTATCCTGGCCTTACTGGATTTTACAGTCTAAAGGGAAGAGGTGTTACTTAGTGATGGCAAATGTGATGAGAATATCAAAGTGCTGGCTGCCAGGGAGTCAGACCTTGTACTGGACCTGATGCCCGGGGAGGAAGAGAACACTGGTGTGGCTTTCTGGTGAAAAGTACATCCATTACCTTATTTACTTCTAACAAAACTTCTAAAATCTCCATCAAATTTTATCCTTTTATGGTGGAGCAAACTTGTGTTCTTGTAGGTCTGTGCTTAAATAATGTTCATGAAATAAGTCAGTGAGTAAATACGAACCCAGAGCAGTCATGTAGTTTGCCCAAGGTCCTCAGCAAGATAGGGGGAAAGCTGGGACTGTTCTGTAGACCACACTGCCTCTCTGAGTGTGCATAGACTTGTCTATGTATGTATGGTAGATAGGAAAAGTGCATAGTTTTCTATATTCCATACTTACTAATGTGAAAACCATTCCACACAATACAATTCAATAAGAGTGAAGTCAAGGCTCCTAGTACCATCCATTTTAGTTTCCATCACTATTTATAAGTATATTCAATTTTCCATCTAGATTGACTTTGAGCTGTGGGTTTAGTGTATTAAATAGTAGCCAGCTCTACAGAGTTTTCTTTGGTAAGCTATTAGCTCTGAAGCAAATTCAAGCCAGAATTCAAGGCCATTCATCCAAATTTAGGGTGTTCTGAAATAGAAGGCTTATATGTCATCTTGTCTAATGTGTGGGTCGTGTGGGAGAGTTTTCTTTGCAAATTGAATCATTGGAGACCAATGCTCCTATAACTGCATTTGAAATCCTTTAGCTGGTAAATCTCTGGTAGTTTTAATTTCTTTCTCAAAGAAAACATCTGTTACAAGTTTTGCTGTCTAGTTGTGTGTAGGTTACACACATCTTAATTAGTAAAGCTATAATAGCTGTCTTGGGATTTTGTAGAAACTCCATTGCCAGCTAAAAGTGAACATTTCTGAACTTCTCTAGGGATCCCATAATCAATTTCAGGTCAACTTCTACTCTCTGCCCTCTATTCACAACTCCAAATATCTTGAAACACACACACACACACACACCACACACACACACACACACACACTATTTCTAAACAGTGTTGATAGAGAATTTCTTTTTACTTAGAAGGAAGGAGTTAGTTTGGAGAACTCTCTTTTTATATATCATTTATGTTTAGTTTCTGGCAAAGTCTTTTATCCCAAAGAAGTGACCCAGGATTCCCCAGATCTTCTAGAGTTTTTTAGAAGGCACCTGAGGTGAGAATCAATTAGCAGTACCTATGTCCTTTTGTAATTTACTTGGACTCTGAAAAGTGCCATAGTGTATACAGTAGAAAATAAAGACATGCACCTGCTTTCTTAAAGGTCAACTTGAATTCCATTTTTCTCCAGCATGCAGTGGTCTGTTTATTAGAGTAATAGGCAGAGTTTTAGGACTTTTGAATGGTTGGCAGGTCTTCCATTGCAGAAAGGACATAGAGCCCAAATTAATACATATATTGGCACTATTGCTGCAGTACTTTGGGCAAGATGATTCCATGACTCTGGAGTCTGCTGCTATAGAAAAGTATAATGCGGTTATAATATTCCTCTCCTAGTGTACCCTGGCTTCTATATAGTGTTTCTTTCCTAAACACTTAAATATCTGTTTGGGTTTGCCCTTGCAGCTGTGTTGTAAGGCAGACAAGCTCAAGCTGACACACACACTTTCTCTCATGACAAGGACCGATTGTGATTTATGACCATTTGCAGGATGCTAGCAAAGTGGGGAAGGGTGGATTTTTAGCCAGCAAGGATATATCCTTCCACTTGACTATAAGACCATGTTAAAATCTGTATCAGAGTTAAAAAGAAAAATCCTTCGCTATAGTTTTTTTTTTTTTTTTTTTTTTTTTTTATGCAGAGCCCTTTGGTTAACTTGTGTGTTTATCAAATGTGTTTTAGGTTCAGTTCACCTTAATAAGCATTTATTTAGTGCATGTGACATGCAGGCATTATGATGCTGGCTGAAGTGACATTTTTCATGAAAATCCTGATGAATAAAATTAGAAAGTTAAAAAATTATGGGGTAGTGTGGGTCTTGTCTGATCCAGTTGAATAAACATTGTTAAGAAACAACGTATCTTTTCCTACCAAAATTTGACTTATTTAGCAAGCATCTTATGAAAGGCAAAAGAAGGATGTGGAAAATTATTCACTTTTTCATATTAATACGAACTATTTTCTAAAGATCTTGATTATAATATATTATAATAAAATCCTGCATTTTGGTTTCAAAAAGATGGTTTACAGATATAATAGATTCTGTGAAAACACAGATTCCTACTAAGCCCTGAATTCTGTCTTAGGTGTGCAAGAACTAGTGTTCTCATTGGTTGGGACTCATTGACCTCCATCATTGTAACTCCTGCAATAGAACATATAGCATGTGAGTGATGAATCCTTTAATGTTGTTAGCAAGATTATTTGTTTTTTGTATTAACCATTCTTTATTACTCATGATATTTCTTGCATTCATAGTTTACTGAAATGGGATACTCAGTTAATAAAACTTCTTTCCCCATCACCAGAATCCTCAGAACAAGCAAAATCTGATCAGACATTGACCTCTTTACAGAGCATTTTTGAAGCCCAGTAAACTCTTGATCTTACAGATCATTGATCCAAATGTAGTCACATGACTCACCTTCAAGCAAGGAAGCCTGAGAAAACATAAGCTTTTTAAGCCTGGACATCTGAATAGTAATCAGAATTTTGATAACAAGAAAAAGACTATTGCTTAGCTGCCCAAGTTGTGCTCTTTTCTTGCCTCTGATTTTCCCCCAATACTTAGAAGGAAGCTCTGGCTACTTGCTTTTTCTTGACCCCTGTAAGTCGTGATGTTTGTACTTCATGTCTATCTTTCATTCTAAGAAGAGGATCCTTCAAGTCCTTTGCAATTTTAAACTACATTAGCTTTGTAGGGATATTCTTTCTTTAAAAGAATTTTTTTAGTTATAGATAAACACAGTACCTTTGTTTTATTTATTTATCTTTATGCAGTGCTGAGGATGCAACCCAGTGCCTCTCATAGGCAAACAGCTCTACCACTGAGCTACAACCCCAGCGCCAGGGATATCCTTGAAGCAGAATACGAGAAGGATGTCTCATACTTTTTATTTTCATTTCATATTTTATTGTCAATTCTAATTATCCACACAAACTGACTCATGAAGAAACATGTAATTCTTAGATGGAAAGGGACCTTGGGGCTCAAGACTTGGTTCTGTGGTCTGAGAAAGGCAGAGGTGATTCCTATATAAAGATCGGGGCTCTTATCAGAAAGATCATGAATACTGGGATAGCAAATGACAGATACAATATTGGCAAGGTGTACTTGTCTTTTCAGAAATGAGCAAACAAAAAACTCCTCTGGTTTTCTTCTCTTAACATCCCCTTAAACACATCATCCAGACAGAGTTGACTTAGATGGGTTTTTAAATATAAAACCTCTGTAGTCTCCCAAGAATGAGGCTGCATGCAATCACTCTCATGTTTTATGTATGTAAATACCCTTGTCCCTTCAAAAATGAGAGCTTATAATTTGCCTTTAGGGAAAACCTGCAGGATGTGGTAGGAATGAGGTGGGTGAGGTCTTCATTTTCATGCAGACTTTTTGGAGGCAGTTTTAACTCTCTGCATCATATTTAGTTCCCCGATCCCTATGGATTGGAATCCTGATTTCAGCATCCGAGTGGTAATCATGGAAGACTTTTGGTCGCATGAGTTAGGAAGAATGCTCACACGAATAAATTTTACCCAGTTTCTGCTCAGTCACTGGGCAGGGAGCTACCAAGGCTGACCTGGGGTGAGGTACTGTGATGGATCTCCTGGACTGCAGTTCCTCAGTCTTGGTTTTCTTTTTGCTGCTGACCAGCTGTTTATCTGAGTTTCCAAAAGCATGAATACCCCACATAAACATAGACTCACAGATACGGGAGTCTCTTAATGACATCATAGTCTCTCTTTGAATGGAAAGAAATGAAGGAGGCCGAGTGAGTTGCTTCCCAGTTCTAGGTAGAAATCAAGTATCCTGAACTTGGCTCTGTGCTCTCTGCCCAGTACTCAGCTCTAGCACACTGAACTCAGGGAATATGGGACTGAGCTTGGTGAATTTCTGTGTCCTCCTTCTGGGTTCCTAGTACTTCACAGACTTGAAATCTACTCATGTTAAGTGTCAAGTTTTAGATTTAGTAAAAGGTTCATCAATTATAAACTAATCCAGGAGGTGAAGTCTGTGTGCCAGTTTTAGGTTAGGTGAGAGGGAAATGGGCATGTGACCGAATGCTAGAAACACAAATGTCTGCCATTTGTGGTTGGTCTTGGTGTTCTTCCTTTATCTCTGTGACTGATTGGTGCTGGAGCTGCTGAACCTACAGTAGTGTGAATCAGCAAGCAGGAAGTATTATTAGTCATGTGAACTCGGGCATTTCCCACTGTTAAAGGCTTGATATATTCAAATTTTCCATTCCCATGCAGTGATACTATGCTCTGTCTTCTCTGTGGCTCACTTGGGATGCACTTGGTCTAGTCCAAGTAATTACATGTGACATAAAAACACACACAATATAATCAGCAAAGAGGCTGTCTTTCCTTCCCCTATCTCTGACACCCAGCCTCACCCCAGAATATGTTTACATTGATATTTTGTGCTCTTGTTGTGACATTTCTGTCTTAAATCAGTCTGAAAAAGGATTATTTTTCTGTGAATTTCTTTTCATGAAAAATTTTGTAAACATGTAATTCAAACAATTCTCTAATATCAATATGAATTTTGTTTTTTATAAGCAAAACATTATATGAATCTAGATTTCCCCTAGAAATCTGTGACTTGTTAATCTGAAATCTTAGGTGATATAAGCCCAGAGGCAGAGGAAGAAGGAGAGGTAAAGAAAGGAGAAAGATGCTTTTTATTTATCTTATTTAATTTTTATTAAATTTTTTTTATTTTTACAGACCGCATTTTGATTCATTGTACACAAATGGTGTACAACTTTTCTACATTGTACACAATGTAGATTCACATTATTCATGTAATCATACATATACATAGGGTAATATGGTTTCATTCTACTATCTTTCCATCCCTCACCCCCTCACATCCCATTTTCCTCTACACTATCCAAAGTTCCTTCATTCTTCTCCCCCTCCCCTTATTGTATATTGTCATCCACTTATCAGAGAAAACATTTGACCTTTGGTTTTCTGGGCATGATATTTTCTAACTTCATCCATTTACCAGCAAATGCCATAATTTTATTCTTCTTTATGGCTGAGTAATATTCCACTGTGTGTACATACCACAGTTTATCCATTCATCAATTGAAGTGTATCTCAGTTGGTTCCACAATCTAGCTATTGTGAATTGAGCTCTATGAACATTGATGTGTCTGTATCACGGTAGTATGCTGATTTTAAGTGTTTTGGGTATACAGATACTTTCTTAAGGGAGCCCAACAAAGGGGCCAAATAGTTTTGTCTCACCGCGGACTGTAACTTAAGCTTAGTTCTGGTTTATTTTGATGAAATGTCTTCCCTTTTTCTAATTTCTCTATCCTGATGTCACAGAATCAATTTTTAAAAAATTCACTCCCACAATAATATTTCTCAAACTTTAATGTGCATGCAGATCCCCCTGGAAATCCTGTACAATGCAGATTCTGACTCAATAGTGGTGAGACAGTGGTTCTCAGAGTGTGTTACTCAGAGCAGCAGCATTCACACAGGCAAGGAGCTTTGTGGAGCTGTCAGTTCTTGGGTGGATTAGAATCACAGTGTTTGGGCCTGAAACTGGTTTAAGAAGCTCACCACGTGAATCTCATTCACCTTGAAATTTGTCACTGACATAGAATTTTTGTTTGTTTGTTTGTTTCGTAGGAATCTGGGATTTTCTATTTTGTGATTGTGCATTACATTAATCAGTTTATCAAGCAATTAAAACAGTTGAAGAGATATCTTACTTAGGTTCCTGATTGTTAGTATCCTTCCAATTAACTGGCTTTATTAAAATGAATATTTCTTGGTTTTTTACTGCCCTCTATTATAAAACTTACCTTCTATAAAGCCAATATGCCATTTTATGGAGTTATAAGCATTGATAACATGGTTAGATACCATTACATGGCAAATGGGTCATGCTTTTAAAGGTAGAATTGAGCATAAGTTATCTGAAATGCCGATAACAAAATATTTTTGCAGATTTTCAGTGATTATGGATATTATCAGAGTTGTACATCTTTACATCAGTTTAGTCCCAATTCACAATTATTCTCAATCATGTGAATGGCCAGTGGCCATTGTTATCCAGATTGTGTGATGGTATGATTCTGAGATTCCTGATGGATTTAAGCATGCTTAGTGATCTCTTCATGAATGTTGACACTACTGTTAAGAGAAGAAGACAAATTATTAATAAGAGAGATCAGATTTCCTAAACATTCAGTCTTTTAAGGGATTTGCAAAATGTGACTGTTACCTCTTACAATGTTTCAACAGCTACAACTTTTAATCTCTCAACATTTTATTGATTTCTGCTAAAAGCTGTATCTAGGGAAATGCAATATTGTATAATACTGCATTGTTATTGTGTTATTATTGAAATGCATATTGTATATTTTTTTCAAATTGTTTACTTGTATTAAATACAAGTAGACATAAGAACTTAGCATTTCATACTGTGAGATCTCTCACAGAGAATTCACTATTGTGTCTGCTGAAATTTGTACACTCTCCAGAAGCAATAGTGTGTCTGCAGCTCTCATTTACAACATATAGAAATTTACCCACTTTATGCAGAAAATTGGGAAGGAACAGATGTTTATTCCTAAACTAGAATTTTGAAGGCCAACAATTAAAATAACATGTCTTTGCCAAAACTTGAACTAAATTAAAAAATTTAGCATGTAAATTAAAGCTTACTTAAAACTAAATTTATCAAGGAAATACATTTGTTTTGCATTACTGGTTTCAATTATTCTGAAAGGGCTTTTATTTTTATGGAACACTGAAGATTTTAAAAAGTTTCAAACAATTTAGTGGACAGTTGCATCATTTTAAAATGGGTTATGAATGTCTGACTTAAATATATGAACAGTTGAGGAGCTTACAGGGGGAAGGAATTAAAGCAACCATTATCCTTTAGTTTATGACCTTATTCCTAGGGGGCTGTAAGTAGCTGTTCTATAGGCCTAAACTAGATGAAACTGTGGGCTGAAAACTTATGTAGCATTCTCTTCTCTCCTATTCATTTGTACTTTATACTGGGACTCTGAATTTTGAAGCCCAGGGTTTGATCATTCACAATCAAGTATTTGTATTCTTAGATTGCTACCATAGAAGAAAAATGATTATTTAATTTTATTTTCCCCGCTTGGGTGAAATTGCCTTAGCCTTTGGGTACAGCATCCTCTCCTTGATTTTAGTATCTTTCTGCTCTCATCTGATTTGTATGATATTGCCTAATTAATTTTTCTTAAGTATTTTCACCTCGCCATGGGATCCTTTACCTAAAACTGTCAGTACCCCAGCTGGCTGTGCTAGAATTCCAGGACCTGGTTTACTCAGTCTCCAGCTCTTAATTATCACTCCTCTGCTTCACCCAATGCATGACTTTACTGTCTCCAGCACACATCAGGTTCATGCAAAGTAGTTTCTTGGTTTACATTGCCATTTTTTCCCCCTAAAAAAGTGCAGATTTTCAAACATAACTGTCTGTACACAGAGAAAGGCAGATACATATGACAATATTTTAGGAATTTTATATCGTAAATGTTTTTAAAACCTTAAAATTTAATCATTATTGAATCTTCTCCCAATTATACTACATGCTTCTGAAACAGAAAATGCTGGACATAATAAAATTCACATTAGTGAATTTTCCAGATAATTTAGGGTGACATTATGCATAATATGAAGTTGTAATACAGTGATTTCTACTAGATGGGGAAACTCTTAAGGACTATTTGTCCCCATAGTAACTGGACCCAGGCTTTTCTTGTTTTCTACATACATTGAATTCTTAGTGTTTTAAAATGTTTTCCCTGTTGCCGTTAGTGTCTACCTTACTACTGTACCTGTCTCCAAGTAAAAGTACTTTTGTTTGTAATATAATATTTCAGTTTGTTGTAGGTTGGTAAAACTTATGTAGTAAAAATCAATAGACTTGAATAAGGTCTAAGGAACCCTCTCATAATTAAAATGCCTGAGTTGGGTGGTACTTTTTTCTTAACTGCTTGCATACCTATGTTTTGCTTACTTCTCAATTCTTCTCTATGATCTGGATAATACAGAATGTCATTAAGCAACCTCCAAAGAAGGTTTGGAGCAGTAAGGAACATCTCTGTAATTTGGTAAGGATGCAAGAAGCTGGGTAATAATGTGCTATTTCCACTGACACTTACTTGAATGTTGATTAATTTGCCTGTAACTGAAGTCCCCATCACATCTCAAAAGTTCTTTATTAGCATTTATGACTCGTTTTGATTAGTTAATAAATTAATATGATTTCATCTCTCAAAATTCTGGGTACTTTTTGCTAACTGTGATACATACGTATTTCCCATTTATTGTTTTAAGATAAAGTCTTTAAGATATTTAAAAAATTCACACACATTTCACAGATGCAGCTACTGAAGAGAACAGTTTCAAGAGACTGGAAATATTGTCTCCCCTTGGCTCCTTTATCCTTCATCTCTTCCCTCCTCTCCTGCCAGCTTCTTACCCCGTCATGCTGCCAAAGGACAAGTGATGTGATGAAAGTTGGAAAATAGTAATTTATGGAAAAAGCCTGTGTTCCATGCTTTATGAAAGTAAATTGTAGAAAATTAATGTTGTGACAAGATGATTCTATTTTGATGAATAAAATCATTGAAAAGCTATCAAGCCCCACTGTTTCTCCACTGAGAGATCCCCACCCTTTATTTTGTATTTGCATTCTTGGCTTTCTTCCCAATTTTTTTACTAAAGAGTGATAATTAGGGAGATAAGATTTTGACTTACCTTGTGAACAATAAAAATACCACCCATTTTTCCACCTGTTAAATCTGTTATCAACACTCTATGCTTTCAAAAAGAAAACCTGTACAACTAGAATTTCTACTTAATGAAAGAGGCAATCCAATGTCAAAAAAAAAAAAAAAAAAAAAAAAATTTTTAAAGCACCTTTCTGAGCTCCAAAGGACAATGACCACAAGAAGGGCTAAAGTTTATTTAACATCTGATGGCTGAGTTCAAGTACACCATCTAGGCTAAATTGAATTTATAAATTCTTACATCATCCCAAATTCCTTAGGACAATAACAGTAAACTAAAATTATATTTTTACCTTTAAATTTATTGTGTGTTTTACATAGGTAATGTGTTCCCATGGTTTAAAAGTCTGAGAGCAAATTAGTACATAAGTAAAAATATCCTTCCCACACATCCTTATCTTCTTAGCACTTTTTACTCCCTCCTGTCCCCATGAAAATTGTAGCCAGTTTCTGTTGTGTTTTTGGGTTTTTTTATGCCTACAGAAGCTAAAATAAGCATAGATTATTCCTTTAGATTTTTTTACAAAAAAATGTTATGTTATTTGACTGAAGTGACAATAATATATATTAGCAATTACTTTATGGATGTTTGGTTAATTGCTAGTCTTTTGATATTACAAATAATGCTGCAAAGAATAATATTATACCTCCATAATTATATACCATGGAATAAATTCCCAGAACTGGAATTGTTGCTTGGTTAGCGTATTTAAGTCTTTGAATGTTGATGGAGATTGTCAAATTGCCCTCTCTAGGGGTTATGCTAACTTGCGGCCCTAACAGGCAGACATGACTGTTCATTGCCTTTCAACCTTATCAATAAGAGCTCGTTTTTTAACTTTGGAAGCTTGCCAGTATGATAAATTAAAACAATAATATACTAGTGAATTTTTAATTTGCATTTTTATTATGAGTTAAGTGGAACGTTTGTCCATATATTTAAGTGATTTTTTCCGTAAACTATAAAGATCCTTTTTCTCTTATTTTATTGATCTTTTAAATTATTTATTACTAGAGACTTTCTGTACATTAGAAAAATATATAGAAACATTTTATGATACTAAATGAAAAAATGTGTTTCAGTATTATATCATTAGTGTTTTGACTCTGAGTACCAACATCCCTTCACCCCTTTTTATGATGGAAGGGGGTTTTATTTCTTGAAGAATTGATTGAATTTATCTAGCTTAGTATATCTGTTTTCCTTTATTGCTTTTGTTAGGATTTTCCTCCTCCAAGATTATAAAGGAATTCTCCCATTTGTTTTCTTCTGGAACTTCTGTATTATTTTTAATATCACTTAAATGTTTGATTTATTTGGAATTTTCCTGTCATAATAAGTTTATTTTTTCTTCATATTATGTATTTATTGAATGGGCTACCTTTCTCCCATTGAAGCTGAGATACTACCCTTATTATACTCTAAATTCCTCTGTATGTGGAGTCAGTTTTTAGATTTTTCCATTCTGTGTCATTGTTCACTTGTCTATTTCTATGCCAGTATTTCCTGAAACTGAGACTTTATAATAAGTTTTAAAATCTAGTATTCCTATCTTTTATACCTGAAATTCCTAAACCATTTCCTATTTACAAGTTTTTTCTAGGTATTCTTTTTAAAAATTATTTTTTCTATATTAATCTCCAGCTTTACTTATTTCATTCAACAGTTGTTAGTTTTGTTAGGGTTGCTTTACATTTTTAAGTTAAAGCAAATCGCTAGTTTTATGATGTTGAAATTTGTTTTAAAAATCATAATAGTTTTCACTTGTGCAAGTATTTTTTCAGATATTACCCAATGATGTATTAATCATTATGTAAGTCTTGCACATTTCTTGTTGACTTTATCCCTGAGTGTTTTATCTTTATTGCTACTATTGTTAGTGATTTCTATGTTGATTTCTAACCCTGTTATGTTACTGATGTGTTTTATTATTTGAAGTTGTTTTCAGCTAATTACCTTGTATTTGTCAGTATATAATCAGAGCTTCTGTAATACATGATTTTTAAATTTTCCTTTTTCCAATTTTGTGTAGTTCTAATTTATTCCAATTTTGTGTGGCTATAAGTTATTGCTTGTCTCATTGCCTTGTGGTGTACCTAGAGATCAGCTTTAAATATTAGTGATAATGGTCATCTTTCTCTTGTTTCTGACTTAGGAGAATGTTCTCAGTATTTTGCCACAAGGCATGATGATGGCTTTTGGTCTGAGTTGCATACATTTACATGACAAGGAAATATTCCTCTGTTGAGTAATAGAGTTGCAACTGGCCATGTGAATACCTCCTAAGACATGCACTTCTCAGCTCTAACACTTGCCTTGGAGTCTGGTCTTCTGATTGATATGTACCCATGTTCTTGCCAGTGTAATGAAAGTGACATATGCCATGTCTCTACATCCTTTCTTTTCCTCTCTTGCTGGCAGGAATTCAAAAGTGGTGGTCACTCAGCCTCAACCATGCAGATGACAAGGCCTCAGAGATGACAAGGAAACACTTAAAGAACCTGGACCCCAGAAAAACTTCATGGGACAGACTATTCCCCTGGAGCACTAACTCCAGATCATTGCTTATGACAGAAAAACAAATGTATTTGTGTATTAAGGCCATTGTTGGTTCTCTTGTTATATCACTTAGCCCCTTATTAGACGGGATCCACATTGAATCCTGTTTTGCCTTACATCCTTTTGATAGGATATTACCATATGTGTTATTTCTGGCAGGTTTAAGGGATGGTTGCAGAGGCTAAAATGAAACTGGTGGTCATACCCTGTTTTCCTGATGTATAGTATTTATTATGTCCAAAACAAACACTCTAAAACTTTACATTGGTAGCTCATTTCCTCACAAGCAGCTTGAGAAGTAGAGACTATTGTAATCTACTTTTCAGGAGAGGAAACTGAACCCTAGATTCCATGGTGGAGAGAGCAGGCTATTTGGCTTCAGGGTCTCTATTCTAACCAAGTACTCGAGAAGATAGATATTTAAGTCATTTACTATCACTTTGAATATTCATTGACAATTGATTCTTCTTATCTCACACCAGAGGCTTTCTCAGTCTATCCATCCATCCATTCATCCATCCATCAACATAACAAATGTTGATTTAAAATGTTCTCAGACCAAGATTAGACATTAGGATATGAGAAAAGACCCAATTCCTACATTTGAGGGTTTTCTCACTCTAGTGTAGAGGATAGAAAAACAGAGCTCCAAAAGGTCAAGCATCTGGTCCAGACTAGAGAGGGCCCGTGCATCAATTCAGTATCTTAACAAAATATGTGCTAGAGTATACTGGGCACCGCTGACTATAGGTAATACCCACCCCATCTCAGGTGGTTAAGGGAAATGGACAAGTAAGGAGCATATTACTGTTTGGTGTGATAAATGTTGTAATTATTATTGTTGTAATTATTAGTATCAGTAGGGGTGCAGCATTTGTAAATGTACAAGGCACAAGGTACATTATAAAGGTACCAGGAAATGTAATGGCCTGTTCAGGGAAATGCACAGCAATGTAGCCTGGCTGGAGAGTGCAGTTTAAGTGGAGTGGGAATAAGAGGTGAGGATTGGAGACACCCTTAGATTGGAGTCAAGGGCAATATTGACTATTTAAGGAACTCTAGATTCTCTGAAGACAATGAAAATGACTGTGTACCTAGCACTAAGGGTTCTGCTTCCTTCAAGTCACTTGTATTAAAAAGTGGAAAAGAAGAATAAGAGTAGCTTAAAATTAAGCAATGATAGGCTACCACAAATTCCAGAAGAATGGGAATCCTGCTCTCTAATTTTGAGCTTGTAGTTATTTTCTTATTGGAGACAGGCTAAAGAAGAGGGGTCTGTCTCTTTGTCAGAATCTGGGACATCAGTTAAAAATAAAGATGTTTAAAAGGGAGGGATGAGGTTAAAATCAATGCACATCAAATTAATTTCTGATTCTTGTATTGAGAAAATGATCACATTTCAAGGTTGATGTGGGTCAGTGAGACTAAGAGAATTTATGGGTGAATACCTGAAATTTCTCTGTATGTCAGCAATGAGAAATTATGAGGCTACCAGATTTTGCACTTTTTCAGAATTAAAAAGACTGTAGTAGAATTGGATAATGGGTTGTGGAACCTCTTATTCTTGGATCATTGGTTTAGATAGATCCCAGATTGGCAGTAACCAAAATTTATTTCAATTTTATGTCTGCCCAGTGGTTGAAATGAAGTGGGCTAATAGGTGTGGTTTTGCTTTTTTTAGAGGAATGCTCTTGTCACTTATCACAGAAATCCCTAAAGCTAACTGGGATCCCCCCAGACATTTTCCCAGGATACATGGTCTGACAGATGGCTCTTTTGTCTCAAGATTTCCTTGTTGTTGTGTCAGAATGCCCAGTGTATTAAGAGTACCATTTAAAAGCATGGATCTAATTTCAGTTTATTGTTAAATTCAGTGGATTAGAAAGTACTATATCCCTAACAACAATAACTGATTAGAAAATGGTAAACTGGATATTTGGAACTGCCAAAGTGATGGAGACAGGGGTGGGTGGAGGTAGAAGCCTGGCTTTCTGGCACATGACCCTAAAGTTCTTTTAACCTTTTGTCTTATGCTCCATCAGAGTAGTAGATATGCACCTTAGGACACTAGTGCACTTAGGGTACTACTAACCATTTCTATGACTTTGTGTCCTCAGTCCCTAGTGTAATGTGTGGTATACTATTGGAGTTTAGTAAACGTGAAAGGAATGAATAAATGATATTATCAACGCTGAACAGTTTGGATGTTCCCTATAGGGATAAGGACTCTTGGTGTAACACATGTATTGTAGAAAAGATAATTTAGGTACCAGATACTTACAGACTTAATAGAAATTCAAGACAAAGGCACTTCTGTGCATTTAGTTCTGTTTTTCTCCCCCATCACCTTCTCTAAACCAGTTTTTTCTCTTATAGCTCTATAAGTCAGGAAAAAAAATTTCCAAAGTATTTTATATATATTTTTTTTAAGATAAGAACCTACTGAAACAGTCCAGCCAGCCCTGAGTCCTGCATTGACAATGTCACTCCTCTGGTTTAGTTCCTTTCTCTTTGTTTTGTTCACAGGCCCATTCTGTCCAGTCTCTGTCCACTCCCTGATCTTCTGCAAGGATGGTAGGCCTTTTTCTATATTTTTGTTTTATCGCCCCAACCAGACTTTGTCCCTTTAATCAAAAATCACTAATGAATCTTGAATCTCTGTTAACCTCATTTAAAAATAGGAATTCCATTCCATTCATTACCTATAAATCTGACATTAGGAAGATACCAGAAGGCTATAAGCAGGAAATGGGTGATTAGCAGAAATGTCCTACTGTACAAGCTGATACTTGTTATTCTTCTATTATTTTTTTTTTGTAGAAAGCATACCTTCTAATAGAGATGGCAGAGAAAACTATCCTAAGTGTGGATCTCATACGAGTGTCTAACCAAGTTACATTTTATTAACATCTCCCTGATCCCAACCGGATTGTGCTCGGTGGGCACAATGTGGGCAAGTGTTACAAAAACTAGGAGGACGAGGGTCTTGCACTTCTTTAATTTTATCCTGACTTTTGAAAGGTATTTTCAACACTTTGCTTTGAACTTCATATGTGACTTCCTGGAGATAAAGTATGTGTGGCAGCACTTTAACCTATTCTCCAGTGAGAAAAGATGACGGACTACCAGGGCAAAACACGAGACGAAAACTCTTGTGATTTATTTATCTTTTATTTGTGTTTAAAGTACCTGTTTACAAATACCTATGCTTGTTCAAAAATTCATGTGGTGAAAGCAGACTTTCTTGTATCTGTCAGTCTTATCAGAGAGAAGAAAATCATTATAAGCATGCTCATTTTAGCAGCAATTTGTGACTAGGTTAGTTTCTAAAGGATACAGATATATTTGGGGGCTTCACCCTTAGTTTTGTTCTTATTAATATGCTTAATGATCCTTCCTCCTACAGGAAGAAGGAAATTTAGGTCCAGCTTTTGTTCTACCTGTGGACTTGGAATTAATGACATTGCCCTGCCTTAATTGAGACTCCTTAAATGAGCATTTTTTTTTTTTTTTTTTGGAGTGTAGTAATAATACTGTGAAAGAAGCAACGAGAACATTTTTCTGGAAAAGAAAGTAAGAATTTTATGAGATGGTGGAGTTCATAGCCAGCTATTCCCTATTCAAGAGGAGATATTCACTATGTAGGAATAAGATACATACAAGAAGATGGCTTACTGATTTGAGGGACCATTCTCAATACCAGAAAATAGAGTGGTTTTCAAGACATATGTTAGGTTTCTCACAATCTATTTGAAACAACATCAACAACAAAAATAGTGGTATGAAGATGAAAGGGAGGAAGAGAGAAAAAAAGATTGATATTGTCAAAGTGATGCATGTAAGAATGTATTGACTATCACTATTTTAAGAGGTCTTACTATAAAATTACATTTCCTATCTACTCCAGTTGTGCATCCTAAATTCTTTGCAGTTGTCAGTGTGGAAAATATCTCTCATCCAGGTTTCCTCTTCCTGTTAAACATTAGCACAGCATAATTCTCCAAAATTTGGGTAGGGTAGTACTGAGAGTTTCCTACCTCAGCAAGCCCAATATATCATGACTTTGGGGTTTTATTTCTGTCTTATCTTTTTCTTTTTTGTTTTCATTCATTTCTGCCTTAAGAAAGTGTCAGACCCCAGCCTGGTAGTAGGTGAGCCATTAGATCAATATCTTAGGAATAAGGGAGTTCTGGTATTGGCATGCATTATCTCATTTAAAAAATGAGATAGTCCCTCAACAAAGATGGAGTGCAGATAGTTTCCTTGAAGCTGTGAGTGTGATACACACGGTGGAAAAAAGATTTCTGTGAACTAACTATCCAGACTAGTTTAAGTGTTAGGATTTCTGATGTTGTTTTAGGACCAGTGCATGAGAATTAAGACTAGATTAATATAAAAATGTGACTTGTAGCACTGTAGATATTTGTCTTCATAGAAAAGGGATGACATAATGCTCAGTAATTTGTAAGAACGATGATTTCTTTTTTTGTCAATAACTTAGATGTTTTCTTGAAGATAGGTTTGTGGGGGAAAAGCACAATAATTAAACTGAACATACCAATGAGGAAAAATAATTTAACTATTATGATGACTCATTTAGTTGGCATGCTCAAGTAATGAGGTACTCTGGATTAATTTTCCTGAGAGCTGAAACATATCCCTTTAATGATTAAGCATTTTATCTTCATCAATCTTTGAAGATAATATTTCCAAGGTATATTGTATGTTCCCCTCTGTTAGTAAATTGTTTCACAGTTTATAGGACTCAATTCAGTTTTTTGTTTTGATGTTTAAAAAAATGTTGGGAGATCTTGAAAAATAATGTTACCATATTATCTGCAGTGCTCTTCTCTATAAGATTACATGATCATTAATGTTCCTTCCAGCGCTAATGTTCTCTATGTATGGGACTCATGTTTTGAATTTTCATGTGCATAGGAGTCTCACTTGATATTTGTTAAACATGTAGATACTCAGGCATCATCCATGGGGGAGGGGAGATTTGTCTTAGTGGGTTCCGAGGGAGACAAGAGAATATCTATCATAAATAAGCACCCTGTGCTATGCAGATGACTTTATTTTGAGAAACGCTCATTCTCCTTCCACTCTTGCACAACACATGCCATTTCCTTGTTGATGACCACAGAGTTTTGGAAAAGATCCCTCCTGCCAGCCCTGGTAGGTTGTGGGGTTCTGATCAGATGGTGGGGGCTGATCAGACTCCAGCAGCTGTGCTCAGTCATCTGTGCTTCCCATCTATTCTGCAGTCATTACCTGTCACTTCCTAATCCTATCTGCTGAAGAAACAAGATCATGAAGCTTATTAAATCAGGTGCCCCATATTTGTCCATATGTTTTTAATTTCAGACCTGGGCAGGGACAAAAGAGGGACTTCCCATTTTCAACTGTCATCTGAAGTGCATACATTTAAATGGCTATCACAGACTCTGTTTGAAGATTTTGTTGTTGTTGTTCTTTTGTTGTGTTCCTTAAGAGTCAAGTTTTCCAAAAGAGTGATACCGGGGTAAGTGGTACATTATAAATATTTTAACTTTCATGGTGAGATTTGTAGTCAGAGTGGTCCATGACTTCTTTTTAAAAAATTTCTTTAATTTTTGAACATACCATAAGATTTACCCTACAAGCATATACATTTTAATGATTTTTAGTAAAGTCTATAAATTTATAGTTGCAACTATCAGCATAAACTAGTTTTAAAACATTTCTTTCTCCTCAAGAAAGAAACCTTGTACCTAATTATAGTTGCTTCTATTCCCACCCTCTCAAATCCATTCATCCAATAATTTATTTTTTATCTCTGTAGATTTACCTATTCTAATCAGATTTACCTATCCTGCAAATGGGATATTTTGCATCTGGTTTCTTTGACCTACCATAATGTGTTTGAGGGGCATATATATTGTAGCATGTATAAGATTGTCGAAGAATTCTATTGTATGGATGTGCTATGTTTAATTTACTAGTTGATGGACATTTGGATTGCTTCCACTCTTTTGCTAGTATGGCTAATGTATGTAAGTTTTGTGTGGACACATGCTTTCATTTCACTTGGGTGGTTACCTAGGATAGACTTGCTAGGTCAAAGGTAAATCTGTATTACAGTTCTACCTACAATGCATAAGACTTTCAGTTTTTCTATTCTTGCCAACACTTTTTTTCCATACAAGTCACTTATTGGATATATTATTTTCAAATAATTTCTCTAAGTCTATGGCTTACTTTATGCTTTTTTTGTTTTTATTTATTTTTTTCAATACCAGGGATGTAACCCAGGGGCACTTTACCACTGAGTCATATCCTCAGCCATTTTTACTCTCTTGAGATAAGTTCTCACTAAGTTGCTTAAACCTCACTAAGTAGCTGAGGCTCATCTTGAACTTGTGATCCTCTTGTTTCAGTGTCCTGAGATGCTGGGAATACAGGCATGAACAACCATGCAGGGCTATTTTACACTCTCTTAAAGGTGTTGTTTGAAGTACAGTATTTTTTATTTCATTGAATCCCAGTTTATCATTTTAAAAAAATGTATTTTAGGCGTTGTATCTAAAGGGACCTTTAATCCAATGTCTAAGACTTCTTGTGACTCACTTAAGACCTTGTTGGCTTTGTTTATTATGAAATGGCCAGTGATACCTAGTATTTGGTGCCTTATTTAAACAGATTAAAGTCTGATATTTAGAGTTTGTGACATGCAACCACTCTCATTAAAACCAACCATCAGTTATCCTAAAGTCTTGAAGATTATCAAAACCATGATATGCTCATCCCCAATCACGTGATGACCATGTCCTTTGTAGCCACTGTCTTAGCCTTTACTGTTAGCTGATGAAGGAGAATGTAGATCTTGAATTTACTTTGTTGTACTCTGAAATAGCACTGTGCCTTACTTTATTTTTTAGAACCCTGGTTGCAGAACCCTTTCCTGAGGCTCCACAGCTGTGGGTACACAGCCTTATCTTTTCAGATTTTAGAACAGGAAGTCAGGGTGGCTGTTCGTAATCAGGCGTGTCTCCATTAAAAGGAAAACAAAAGTTACTGTCTTGGAGTTTGGTCATAAGAACATGCTGTTTGCAGTCTCTGAAGGCAAAGACTAGGCTTTACTGAGGTCCTGATACTTCTGTGGAATCCTGGTGAGCCTGTCATCTTTGCCTAACTCCTAAATGGTTTGAATTCTCTTCTAACTCTGGATTGTGTGTGGATCTGCATAGCTTTGGTCAGGTTCCAGCTTCAGGAATGCCTGATTTCTAGTTGGAGATTTTGTTCTCTTGAGGCAAGAAGGCATCTCTTGTTACAAGTCAACGTGGCATCATCATGCATTATAAGCTTAAATACAGTGTCCATCTTGTAACTGGTCTGCAGAAAATGTATTCTTTCTTAAAGTAGTAGTAACATCTTACAATTGAAAAAGTGAGGTATAGTGGACAAAATGCTTTCATGCATTTGATTGCATTTGATCCTCACACCTCTATGAAGAATTATTCCTCTTTCATGCAAGTGGAAAATGACTTGTCAGAAGTCATTTATTTCCAAATATAGGACTTCTGACACCAAATTTGCTACCTTCTATATAACACCATGCTTCCTCTCCAGTGTAATAAAACTGAATTTTTGTAATTTTAAGAAAAGGAGGAATGACATTGTATCTTAGGCTTGTGACTCATCTGTAAGCAGTCATTTACATTTTGAAGGAAATCTGTTAATGATATATTCACTTTCCAGGGCTTATTTCCCTCTCAAGCCTCCATTTTTCATTGTGACATGAAGAGTTTGTTTCTTGTGAGAGGAATTCGAGGCATCAGATTGTAGGTGTGTAAAATGTGTGGTAGGTAGTTGCAGAGTTGGGAGATCCTGAGCCTGGGGGACATCCTTTTGTCTAAGTGTTCACTGTATTCAAAGCTGGTTTAAGTTGTCTGAGGTCAGAAGGTGACTACTTGACCCCCACACCCTGCCCCATGGAGGAGAAGACCCAAGAATACCTCAATGTTGTCATAGCTTGATCCCAATTACTTCATTCCTTTCTTCTTCCATACATGCCAACTTTCTTTGCCAAGATGCCTTCTTATCACAGACTCAGATCATTCTTATTCTGATTTCTTCCTCTCTTCATAACCTTTGGCTTACACCGTTTAGTGTAAGATAGTGGTTTGCAAAGTGTGAACCATGTTTTAACAGCATTGACTGGATAGAAAAAGAAACTTTGGGGCCCACCACACAGATCTACTGAGTCAGAAATGCTAGGGATTTGGGCCTAGCAATCTGTGTTTGAAACACCCTCTGGGGATTTTGATGTCTGCTCAACATTTAAAAACCAGTGATGTAATGATTAAGAACAAGGATTCTGGGGTTAGAGCCAAATTTAAAATTTTAACTTTGCCATTTAAGAAACTACCACTGGTTGTCACCTATTTACCTGCATCATTGGGAGAAGTTACTTTTGTCTCTAAACTTTCATTTCCTGTTCTGGAAACTTATAGGATAAAATGGTAATTACTTCTGTAGAAAGTTGTGAAAACAAAACAAGGTATTGAATATGCAGTGCCTCAGGAGGTGTCTAGTGCATGGCCTGCATCCCTAAATGGGCGCTTTCATGTTTGATGAAAGGCTCTGACCCTTAGTTACCTGCTCAGTGCTGGGTAACCTCCTTCACTTATACCTGGCAGGCTGACATTTCACTCCTCATTTCTAAACCTAAGTGTTTGCTCCATGCTCCATTTTCAATAGTATGAAAATGAGATTTGTTTTTATACCGAAATCCCTAGATGAACTATATTTTAAATTTTGCTTAGGTCTTCCTTTTGTTTTCTGCCACCATGCCAGTTTTCTATCTGGGCCAGATTATCTCTTTTGATTGTAATTTAATATTTAAAACCTTTAAGAATGGTGTCTGTAGGCATGTTAAAATTTTAAATAAACATTGTTCCTGCCTGGTATGGTTTGAATGTGTCCCTCAGAAGTTTATGGAGTGGAAATTGAATCCCCAAATTTGTATGTTGATGGTATTTGGAGGTAGGGCCTTTTGGAAGTTATTAGAATTCATTGAAGTCATGAGGGTGGGCCCCCATGATGGGATTGGTAACTTTATCCAAGGAGGATGAGGGATCTGTGTTTGCTAGCTCTTGTCTTCCACCATGTTGTGACGCAGTGGGGAGTTTCTCACCAGATGCTGTTGCATGCCTTTGGCCTTCCCAGCCTCCGGAAACATTTGAAATAAATTTCTTTATAAATTACCCAGTCTCAGATATTATGTCATTAGCACCACAACCACAGAGTAAGGCACTGCTACAGTTTATTCCATTTAAAAAAAAAATCCATGATTTTTTTTTTTTTAATTTCTCTGTTTACAGAGAGAATTTGTGCATCACAGGATAGCTATCAATGGGTTCTGCAGCTATTTTTGGGGTTTTCCTCATGTGATAGTATGTTCAATGTTACCTTATTGTTTATAAGAAATTCCATCAGTATAGAACTTCCAACAAATCCAAGATGAAAGTTGCGGTTATTGGATCTTTAGCACTGTTATAGGAGCCAGTCCCTGGGCTATTTGTATGACTATGTGACTTGTCTACAAATTCAGAGTTGTCCTCTAGATCACCTAGAGCTGCTGGTTGGGTACCATTCCAATTTGATTTAGTTTACTTTTACTTGTCAGTTAGGCCTAGTATATCCCTTGCATTTACCTTTCTTAGATTTAACATATTTGAATTGCTTACTTCAGAGGAGAATTTGTATCCAAATATTTTCTTCCATAAATATGTGTTAGCATTTTGATTTATTCTCTCTTCTATCTTTTATGCATCCATGTGCTCATTTTTGTAAGTTCATCCAATTCTTTGACTGGCTTTCTGCCAATTATGAATTAAAAGAGAACATACATTAAAAACAGTCCCCCAACTAACGACCCTTTTAACTTGTTATATTTTTATTTACATATTTAGCAACCTTTAAACTCTTCAAAATATTTTAAAATTTCATCTGACCCTTCCAGCTCTTAGGGCAGCATTTTTTTTTAACAGTGCTTTGTTTGTGCCTGAAATATGAGTTCTGTGATCAAATTGGCACAGAAAAGTCTACATGGTTACGCATAGTTCTTAAGCATCCCTCCTCGCCCTACCCTCTGACATGGTTTAGTAATTCATAATTCACAGTAGCATTTGAAGAGTCTCTGAGATGCCCTGCATAAACAAACTGGATTAACTTTGTTTGACCTATTTTTTCTTCTGCATGAACACTTATTAATATCCCATGTGTTAAAGATCCATAGAACATGATTGCAGCCACTGAATTTAAGAGTTCCTTTATTCTTGTTTGATTTTTAGATGTACCTTTTTGTTCTTTACTTCTTTGTATGTATTTTATTTTTCATGATTTTCCCATATTTATTCTCTGACAGGTCTGTGACCCATGTCAAACATTTCTAATGACATTTACTTTCAACCAAAGAAGGAGTTTTATTCATAAGTTATTTATTTAAATAGTTATTTTAACATTTTCTCAAGAGTACTTCTTTGGTACTGCTGAGGGTTGTAATGTTTTCAGCTGTTTTTGTTATTCATTTAATAGTTCATGTGGGTTTTTAAGCTTTATTGCTTTTCATAGGGAATAAATAACTAAAATTATATATTAAAATTTGCATTTCCCAGTTAGCCTACCTAGAAATTAGTTTTTCCTTTTTACATTTTTGTATCAAACTTTATTTTACCTTGGAATACTCACCATCTTGGCACTTGCTCCTTCTTCTGCTTGAAGGCTTTTGTCCCAGATATCTACATATCTATTTTCTTCACCTCCCTCAGGTGTCCTCTCAAAGGTCATCTTCTTAGTGACACTCATTATTGCTGCTACATTTAACTGTTTTTAGATGTACTTCTAAACATCTGAACACCCTACTGCAATTCTACTTATTCCCCTCTCCTAGTTCACTTATATTTTTCATGTTTATCAGTATATAATGTATTTTGTATTTTCTGTATACTTTTTTTTGTTCTGCCTTAATGGAATGTAAACTTCCTGAGGGCAAGAGCTTTTATCTGTTTTGTCACTGTCTTTTCTCTACTGTCTAGAACAGTGGGACACTTTTTAAGTGGTCAATGAATTTTTTATTGAGAGGATATGATAATCTCAGTAATGTAGAAAATGCATTTTAGAAAATTAAAAATCCATTTCGACATAATCAGTAGGCTGTGATTGAAATGTATAAACATGAGCAGTCTTGATATTTAATGGTAAAACACTAAAAAACATACAAAAACATTACATTTTAAGGTCAGAAAGAAGATAAAACACCCTGTAGTAACAAGGCAACACTTCTGCATAGCACTATATAGGAAGACAAGGGAAGGAGAAGAAGTAAGGATTCTCAATACTGAGAGGAAGAAATGATACTGTCATGAGTCATAGTAGATATTTTTTCTACACAGACTCCTCCAAATCTACAAAGTATAAATGAATAAAACAGATTAGTACATCTTTCCTATATACATATGTGAATACACCACAGTGAATTTCAACATCGTGTACAACCACAAGACTGGGATTCTAACAAGATATGTTCCATGCTTGTATAAATGTATCAAAATAGATTCTACTGTTACGTAGAATTTATTCTACTGAAAAGAATAAATAAAAATTAAAAAAAAGATTAGTACAAACAAAATCAATATAAAAATTGGTTGCATTCCTAAACTTTGCAACAAATGTTTGGAAAAGGAAATAAAATAATATTTATAGTAGTTTCAAATATTTGAAATCCTAGGAATAACTTTAACAAAAATAGGTAAGACCTCTCATGCAAAAAATGATAAAACAAAATACTTAAGAAAACTTAAATAAATGAGAAATAAATCATGTTTATGAGTAGAAAAATCTCAAGCTATACAAGATGTTATTCTCTCAAATGGTTTTAAAACTGAAATCAAATCAAATAAAAATCCTGTACCTCTCTCTTCCTGGACCATGTGAGCTGATCGTTAACTGCCAATGGACAAGTGAATGGGGAGTCTTGTCCTACCAGGTATTAAGACTTACTGTTAAGAACTTATGGCAGTCGAGCCAGTGTGGTACTCTGTTGTAACAAACAAACAAACAAACAAAAATAGGTAATTGGAAGAATAAAAGAGCATACACTTATGGTAATATTCTTTATAAAGACCCTGTTCTGAAGATAGATAGAATAAAAGCTTTTCAATAAATGGTTATAGTTGGTTATCTATGTGAGAAAAACATGTAATACCTCACATGATGACTAAAAATCAATTCAGGTTGTAAAACAAGTCCAGAAAATTTTTAGAAGAAAATATATAGGAAACTGGGCACTGTGGCATAGACCTGTAATCCCAGCAGCTGGGGAGACTGAGGCAGGAGAATAGAAAGTTCAAAGCCAGCCTCAGCAAAAGCAAGGTACTAAGTAACTCAGTGAGATCCTGTCTCTAAATAAAATATAAAATAGGACTGGGGATTTGGCTCAGTGGTCAAGTGCCCCTGAATTCAATCCCTGGCACCCACCTCCCCCCCAGAAAAAGAAAATATGTAGGAAAATATTTTTTGATCTTAGGTAAGGAAGAATTTAAAAACAAAACATAATGAGCATGACTCATGCAGGAGAAGAGTTAGTTTTAGTGCATTACTACTCTATGCATCAAAAGACTTTAGGGAAAAATACCCCAACATGGGAAGAGATACTTATAATGTATATTTCCAAAAAAGGATAAGTATCGAGAATGATAAAGAACCAAATTCATATTCAAAAGACCAATAGTCCCAAAATACAGTAGGCAAAGGACCTGAAACAGTATCTCACAAAGGAAGAAGCAACAATGACCCAAAATCATAAAAGGAGATATACAACCTCATTAGAAATCAAAGAAACATAAATTTAAACTACTCTGATGTACTACTTCCTGTCCAGCATTTGGGGAAAGGTAAAGTCAGCAATGGCAGGAGCTGCAGGTGGGGAGAACTCATACACACACAATGCCAGAAAGAGAGTGTTTGTGAACAGTTTAGAAGACTCTTTGTCTTGGCCAGCTGAAGACACCCTTTGGCTCACCACTCCTAGGTCTGTCTGTACTCTGGAGAAACTCACATATATTGACACCATATGACCATAATATTCACAGAATAATTGTTAAAGAATTCCTTAGGAGACTTAAAAAAACAACAACAACAACAACAACAACAAAAAAAAAACAAATCAGTTTTAGCTTCACAGCAACAGTAAGCAGAAAGCACAGAGAGTTCCCATAGGCATATCCACTTCCCCTTCCCCACAAACTCCCACAGCACCATGATAATATCTGTGATGCAGTGAACCTACCCTGATGCGTCATTATCATCCAGTGTCCATAGTGCACATTAAGGTTCACTCTCATTGTTCCACTTTCTGTGTGTATTAACAAATGCGTAAAGGCGTATATTTTCATCATTTTAACATCAAATAGAATAGTTTCACTGTCCTGCAGATCCCATATGCTCTGCTTCTTCATCCTTCCATTCCTCCCCATAAACCTGACAACCATTAATCTTTTTAATGACTCCATAGTTTTTCCATTTCCAGAATGTCATACAGTTGGAATCACACTACAGTATGCAGCTTGTTCAGATGGCTTCTTTTCACTTAGTAATGTGCATTTACGCACCAGCAAAACTTTATCAGTGGTGAAAGAGAGTTCTTGTTGTTTTACATTTCACAATTATTTGGTAATATCAGTGTGTCATTTTGGTCTTCTAATAGGTAAAATATTGTTATTATTGGGGAAAAGGGGAAATAATTCAGATGTTTATTCACATAAAGATTCAAAATGTTGAAGTTTCACGTAAATAAAGTGACATAAAACTGTGTATGTTGCAATCAAAGTCATTTTTCTACTTTGATTTTTGTTCTATAATTAGGTGAGATGCAGCCACTGGAAAAAACTGGGAGGAGGGTATGTGGACCTCTCTAAACTATTTCCCCATCTTTCTGTGTATCTATATATTTTTCCAACTGAAAAGTTCAAAAGGACCTTGAGTGTTATTTTCTTATAGATGAAATACTGTCCAACTATGAAAGCAAAAAACCATTGGGGAAAAAAAAAAACAAAACACAGTCTACACTGAAGAACATCATATGAAAAGAAATTGCATAAAAACTGATACAGTATGAAACTCCAAACACACGAGCTAAGCAGTATATTATTTTGAGATACAACTGTGATAAACATAAGAAAAGGAAGTAAATTATAAGAAACAAAATTGAAGATAATACTGATCTTAGGGGACGTCTACATTTTGTGTGAATTTTATCTCCAGGAGCTCTATCAGGTCTTCACAGTGAATATGGAGAATTTCCTCTCATTTATGGTAGTGGAAAAGGAACCATTTTGAAATATGCCATACGTTTCAGTTCTTCTTAACGAGGCCTGTCCTCCGGAGAAACTAACTTCCCAGAGCCTAATCTAAAGGGATTTTGTTAGCCCCAACTTTACTCCAGGGTGAGGGGGTTCTTAGAAGACTAAACATGCTTTTCCCATACATTCTGCAGTCTTCTTCTTTAGCATTCCCTTAATGAGATGAAAACTTACATCCACATGGAACCTTCACAGAGTTGATTATAGCAGCTTTATAAATAATTGCCAAGACTTGGAAGCAACCAAGATATCTTTCAGTAAGTAAATGGCTAAATTGTTGTACAGCCTGACAGTGGAGTATTATCTGTGCTAAAAAGATCTGTCAAGTCATGAGAAGACATAGATAAACCCTAAGTGCACATCACTAGGTGACAGAAGCCCATCTGAACGGGGTGCATGCTGTACAATTCCAACACTGTGACATTCTGGAAAGGTAAAACCATGGGGTCATTGAAAGGATTAGTGGTCATCAGGGTTTAATGGGGACGGAGGATGAATTGGTAGAGCATAAAGGCATCTTCTGTAGGACTCTAAAATGGTGGCTACATCTGTTGATACCCTTAGAATGTGCAGTGGTATGAGTGGACCTTGATGTAAACTGTGGACTTTGGGTGTACTGCTGTGTTGGTATAAGTTCATTGATTGTAGCAGATGCACCACTGTGTGTCAATAGTGAGGGAGGCTATGCTTGCATAGAGGTGAAAGGCATATGGGAACTATTGGTATGTTCTGCTCAATGTTGCGATAAAACCTAAATCTGTTCTAAACTTTATTAGTCAGAAAGAAAAAAAAAAAAAAAAAAAAAAAGAAAAAAACCCTGAAAACACCCCCAAACCTGACATTATAGTTTATTGAAAATAATTCAACAGTTTTGACAGAGCACAGACATATAGAGCATCTAAGAGATTTGGTTCTAGTTTAAGTTCTGATGTATCACTAACACTTGGGTAAATGAGTGACTGAGGTTCTTGAAGGGTGGTTTCTGGACCAGCAACAGCAGTACCACTAGTACCACTTGAGTATTTATTAGAATAAGCATTTTCAGAGCTCATTCCAGACCTACTGAAACTCTGAAAGAGGAGCTGCTATGGTTCAAATATTGGTTGAATATATGGTTTAATTCATGTGAAGCTTATTCCCCAGGACAGCAATATTAAGAGGTGGGGTCTTAAGAGGAGATTAGGCAACAAGGGCTCCATCTTGGTCGACAGGATTAACACTTTATAAAATAAGGGAACTTGCTTGATTTCCTTTTGCCCTTGTGTCTCTCCTGCCATGTGAGGACACAACAATGAGGGACTGACCATCATAGAAGCAGAGAACAGTTCTCACCAGACACGGATGTCGCTGATGGCTCCTTCTTAGTTTTCCCAGCCTCCAGAGCTGTAAAGAATAATGTTCTGTTTTTATAAATTTCCCAATCTTAGGTATTTTGTTGTAATAGCAGGAAGAGATGAGACAAGGCCCCAATGATCTGTTTTAGCACAAGCCCTCCAGGTGATTCTCATGTGCAGAGATGTTTGAGACCTATTAAGTTCAGCCTTTCATCTTAAAAATTAGTAGGGAAAATGAGATTGACTTTCCCTACATGTGGTATGTAAATTACTGATCGTATGCAAAATGTTTTCAGGTGACATAAATAAGAGTACCTTAGGTTTCTCTAATGGCATATATTTTAAAGTTTGTGAGAAAAACATAGTTTATCAAGGCTTTAAGCTCACTTGTATTATTGCTTTGTATATGGATAAGTTTTAAAAAAATGACATAAATGGAATTAGTAAGATAAAGTTATAAGGTCATATGAGAATATCATAAGATTTATGGAGTCAGTTCTCAAATATTGAAGTTTCAGTAAACTGAACTGGATGAATCTCTAAAATATTTTCCATTCCCAAATTATGAGACTTGATATGCTTGCTTTTCATATATATTTGCCTCCTTAATTTTACTTTATAAATTCAAGCTAACGCATTAAAATTTGTTCATAATATTTGTGCTGAAAGGTGAAATGGTCTGTACTAGGGGATACTTATCAGACTCAACCTAACCATGGCTAATGGACAGTACGGATAATTTACATGCACATTATCAAAATGGAACACACTAAGGAGAAATCTGTTTTGAAAATACCATTTAATTTTAGAAAGTTTCTTTCTATCAGTGTGTATTTATAGAATGATAGGCAGATGTTTTTCTAAAAGGAAATGAAAAGACATTTCAGGACAGTAAAAGACATATTTTGGTAATTAGGGATTTATATTTATAAAGTTTGCACATTATGAATAACTTCAAAATAGCTGGCCTTTTAAACTGACATTTTCAGTAGCTTTGTTGAGATATAATTCACACATCATACAGTCCACCCACTTAAAGTGTATAATTCAGTGTTTTCTATATTCACAGAGATGGGCAATCATTGGCATGAGCAATTTAAGAACATTTTTATCATCCAGAAATTAAACCTTGCATGCTTGTCCCCATACCTCCAACTGTAGGCAACCACTTATTTATTTTTTGGCTCTGTGGATTTGACTATTCTGGACATTTTATATGTATGGAATAGTATGTAGTATGTGACCTTTTGTGGCTTGACTTCTTTAACTTAGCATGTTTGTAAGATTCATCCATGTTGTAGCATATCTAATTATTTTATTCCTAAATAATATTCTGTTGTATCAATATATTGTATTTCATCTACCCATTTTTCAGTTGATAGATATTTTTTCCCACTTTTTTACTACATATGTAATAATTTTGTGAATATTCATGTGCAAGTTTTTGTATGAACACATGTTTTTATTTTTCTTGGGCATATGCCTAGAAGTGGAATTGTTGGGGTCAGATTGTAACTATATTTAATAATTTGAGGAACTTATTGGATATAAGAAGCACCTTTATTCAATATAAAATTGTGATCTTATTTAAAACAACATTTCTATTTTAACTTTTAATAAAGTACAAAGATTTTTTTGTTAAGAGTTTTATATAAATACTTCCCCAAAATGATGTTTGGCAAAAATCATTAAATACATGTTTTTGAACACAGCTGCTCACAAACTGTTATTCTACATCACAATTTATCATCATTTATCAAAATTGTCACATTCTTCTGTGACATATTTCTTTCTCTGAATATTTTATTGTTGCTTCTGTCATTTAGCATTTAGGAAAAAATGTCATGGAATCTGATTCCTAAACTGATAAAATTCATGTTTTTTTTTTTCCTGTGTTTGACTTTTACAAATAAATTATATGTTGTTGAGAAACTGATGATAGTTTTCTTTCTCTTTCAAAATTTTCACTTCAACAACAATGAACTCTGTTTTTTTCAAGTAAAAGCATAGCATTTTCATGTTTATTCACATCTGACACTTTTTTTGCTGTCTGGTTCTATTAATACTTTAAAGTTTTAGGAAAAGATACTTTTTATATAATGAGATTTTATGTTGAATAAATTGTTAATATTTGTCTTACTTTGTAAACATTTCTTAAAGGCTTTTGTGTCAAACTGTCTACCTTTAGATTCTGTTTTAAAATAGGACTTCAGGATGTTCTCTTTGTATATCTACTTATGAAATTAGGTCTTAGTGCTTTGTTGTCAGAAAGGAATGCTCTGTAATAAGGAACAACTAAACTAAAAAGGACTTTAAATGCAATGACTGGGATAACAGGGAAAAGTGTCAGTGTGGAAAAACAATGCTCCAAAGGGTAGAGAAAGAAAAAAAAAAAAAAAAAGCCAATTAGATTTGAAGGGTTCAGATTTCTTCATTGACAAAGTTAATCTTTTCATTGCTGCACTAAAGTAAAACAAAAGCAATGATAAAATAGCATGAGGCACTTGGTGTCCTTGTAAACAAAATCACAACATATTTGTGTCGTTGTAAATAAAACATAACATATCCTTAATCTCCGAATATAGAACTGTATAATTCTACTGATAGATCAGCTGAGATTGCCCTTGATTGCATTTCTGATAGAGAGAGAATGTCCTACACATAACACTAGAATGATGGGTGTTAATAAGGAAGAGGCAAAGCTTCATAGTTCGGGCCACATGGGAGATAAACTTTGAGACAGGGTTTAGTGCAGAATAGTAGTGAGTGCCCATGGGAAGTCAATAGAAGAAAAGCTTAGGAGTCAGGGTTGGACAAAGAATTTAGTCAAGGTGTCCCTATGGGTAACCACATAGGAGCTTTGGAGCTAAAATGGCTTATTAGTGAAACCCCACATTGGACCAGCATGGTCAGGTATTTATACACCACTGTGTCAGTCATTGGATGAAGCTGTCCCTTCTTCCTCTTGGATCCATCATTCTCTGCAGCTCAGACAATTACAGTACTGAAAGGGACTCATACCCAGGGACTGTCCACTGATAACACTGCTAATAGCTGAGTCAAGAAGCTCTTCCTTTAAGATTTGTCCCAGTGGTGTTTCTCCCAAGTCCATGGCACAGCATCTGTCACTATCCCCTTAATCTTTTCAAAAGCTTTCTAAAATATTTTTGCTTATAAGTCTAGTATAATTAGACTAGACACAAGTGTGCATTCCACATGGGATAATTAAATCCATTATCTTACAGTCTTATTATTAAAGATTGTGTGTTGTAGTATGAATGTTTTTGCCCTCTCCCCTCATTCATATATGAAAATATGACCTCCAGGGTGATACTGATATTAAGAGGTGGGGCTTTGGAAAAGTTTTTAGATCATGAGGATGGAGCCCTCAAGAGTGGGGTTAGTGCCTTTATACAAGAGGCCAGAGGAAACTCATTTGACCATTCTACCTCACAGGGACACAGTGAGAAGATGGGTCTGTTTTAGTCAGCTTTTTCGCTGTTGTGACTAAAAGTACCCAACCAGAACAACTGTAGAGAAGGAAAAGTTTATTTGGTAGGCTTAAGGTTTCAGAGGTCTCAATCTATAACAGTAGACTCTATTTCTTGGAGCTTCAGGTGAGGCAGGACATCACGGTGGAAGAGTGTGGCAGAGGGAAACAGCTCACATGATAATCAGAAAGCAGAGAGAGAGAAGAGAGACTCGCTCCACTATCCAGATACAAAATATATACCCCAAAGCCACACCCCAAATCCCACCTCCTCTGGCACACCCTACCACTTCAGTTACCACTCAGTTAATCCCTATCAGGGGGTTAAATCACTGTTTGGGTTAAGAATCTTACAATCCAATCATTTCTCCTCTGAGCCTTCATGTATTATCTCACACATGAGCTTTTGAGGGACCACTCACATCCAAATCAAAACAGGGTTCTTACTGAATCTGTGGGCACCTTGACCTTGGACTTCTCAGTCTTCAGAACTTTGAGAACTGCTTTTTCTATGTATAAACTACCTAATCTATGATTTTTTTTTTATAGCATCCCACGTGGACTAAGTCAAAGAGGCATTAAAATAATAGGTAGCTTCTATATACTGATGTCTGTGATCTCATAGAATGAAAATACCAGGTTGAAAGATACAAACATATGAATCATGATTCTACTTTTATTTACGCAAAACTCTACAAGTGCATATGATATACAAACAAATTCACCAAAGCTTTAGCCTCTGAAGACTGGATTGTGGTAAGCAAGAATAGTGGTTTCATTTTTTATTTTTCTACTTAGTTGACATTATAATTAATTTGATGTAGTTATGCAATTATTAGATATGCTACTTTTTTACTGTTGATGTAACAAATTACCACTGTTTTGCTTAAATCACCATAAATTTGTTACCTCATGGTTCAGGAGGTCAGAAGCCTGAGGTGGTTATTACAGGGCTCAAATCAAGATGTCAGCAGGGTGGTCTTTTCCGGAGCTTCTAGGGAAATGCCTTTTTTAGCTTCTACAGAATACCTCTTGGCTTGTCCCCCTCCCTCTGTCTTAAAAATCAGTAGAGTAGTATCTTTAAATTTCTCTGTGATTCCTTTCTTCTGCCTTTTCCTGCTCCAGGGATCCTTATGATTGCATTGGGTCCATCCAAATAACCCAGGATAACGTTCTTATTTTAAAGTCAAGTAATGAGCAATCTCTATTCCATCTGCAGCCTTGCTTCCCACTTGCTATGTAATATCATGTGTTCACAGATTCTAGGGATTAGGGCCTGAGTATCTTCAGTGGTCATTATTCTGCCTACCATAATAGACAAGTGAAACCGCAGCTGTCTCATAACCTGAAAGCTAACTTTTTCTACTTCCTGTTGAGAGAATGCCAGGCACATGAGAAAAGAGGAAAAGTAATGGGTAAAAAAAATCAATTTAGTGTATCATTATTCTTTAATTTCAGTTGTATTTTTAATGTATTTCAGTAAGTGTTTATACAAGCAAAGACACCTTGTTTAGAAAAAATCATGTTGGGGAGAGGTTGTGCATCATCTGTTCTTGCTGAGCTTTCCCATCCTGATCTGTACTACAGATCTTACTGTGGAAATGGATGTAATTTTTGTTTTCCTTGTTTTTCTCCCTCTTCTTTGGGAGATTTGGCCATGCTCTTTATTTTAGTTTACTAACTCACTCATTCAACAAATATTTGTTAAGCACCTATTACATGCCAACTAATTTTTTTTTTTTTGTAATATTTGGGACATTATCAATAGATAGACAAATCAAAGAGAATAAAAAGCAAAAATTTCAATTTTGTAGTGGGGGAAGATATCCTATGTAGGGTGTATGATGATGGAAAAAATGAGGACAAGAGGTTTTAAAGTACCAGATATGGGACCGTTGGCAATTTTAAATAGGTTATCAGATTAGGACTCTTTAGGAGGATGATATTTGTGTAAGACTTGCAGGAATTTAAGGAGTTGGTGGTGGGTATCAGAGTAGCCTTCATTAGGAGGATATCTGAGAAAAGACCCAGAGGCCCTTAGGGAATTAGTCATGTGAGTAACCAAGGACACATATTGGAGGCACACACTGTAAAGAACATACACTGTAAAGTTCCTCAGGCAGGAGAATTCTGAGACTGCTCAGGGAACAGCAGGAGACTGGATGTGAATGCCTTTGATCATACTATTGAATATAGACTGCAGGGAGCTAAGACTGGGAACAGGGAGACCATCATATTGAGGGATTCCCAGAGAGAAAAGATGTGGCTTGGACCAGGGTAGAAACAATGAGCATGCTTTGAAATTAACAGACTCTAAATATGCTGTACTTTGAAAATAGGACCAGGTAGGTTTGGTCATAGCTTGGCTGTGTGTTGGGGTCTTAAGCCCCCTTGCTCTTCTCGACCAGCAACAAGGGAAGGGAGCACTCCCCAACAAGGCCAGACCGGAAAAGTAGGGCCGACTAACTGCCCGCACCCAGCCCTCCAGGGGAAGGGCAATCAGACATGGCAGGGAGACCAGTCACAGCAGGAACTCCCTTATTGAGGAAGTCACACAGCTTTTACGTAGGGTGGAGGCTTGATGGTGGGGGGGGTGTAGTTCACACAGGCGAGAGTCCCATAGGGCTATATGGCAAGCAGAGCTGATCACGTTCCTGGAACTCTTGTTAACCAATTCGAGATGGTGGTCTGATTTATCGTCATTAACTTTTTTTTTTTTTTTTTCTTTTTTTGGTGCTGGGGATGGAACCAGGGCCTTGTGCTTACAAGGCATTCTACCGACTGAGCTCTCTCCCCAGCCTCCAGCATTAACTTTTGAAACCGCCTTTGAGGTCTTGATCTTGCTCACTCACCAGGGAGTAAGGAGTCAGCCCGAGTTAGTGAAGGTATCATTAGTCCCAACAGCTGTGAGATATGACAGAAAGAAGTACTAAGGATAAGTTTATGGTTTACAGCGTGATTCACCAGAAGGACGAAGTTGACACCAACTGAGATAGAGAAGGCTGTGGGAGAAGCAGGTTTGGTAGAGAAGAGCTGGAGTTAGTATTGGGTATGTTAGAAATGGGAAATTCTGTAAGACATTCAACAGCAGATGATGGGCCATCAATTTCACGTATGAATCCAGAGTTCAGGAAAGAGATCCTGCAATATATGTAACTATGGAAATCATTGGCGTATAATAGATGTTAACTAAACCAAGAGACTATGTGGAATCACCAAATGACACAGTGTACAATGCTTGAGAATGAGACTGAGGGACACTTCAGCACTTAGAGATTGGAACAGGTTGGGGAAACCAGCAGGAGAGATTGAGAAAGAACCCTAGTACTCTGCACACTGTTTGACAGCAGTAGGTAATAGAGGTTCATTGAGCTGATAACTCCACAGAGAAAATGCAAATTAGCATAAGCCAAATGGTGGATTTTATTTATCTTTGTAAAATAAATTAAAAGATGAAAAATAGGATCAATTGTCCTTTTGTGAATGGGTGGGAAGTGAGTCATGGAAATTAGAATAAAAATAGACCCATTTCTAGTCTGTAAATGTTTTATATTTAAGGACAGGAATAAACATTTTAACGAGTTAAACTATTTTAATGCAATTACTTTTACTCTCCATGGTACTTAATGTGCTGGTATAGATTGTTCTTCAAGAAAATGTAAAAATATTCTGGCTCTGTAGAAGAATTTAGTTTTTTGGATTGATTATTTCTATTGTTTGTGAATATATTTTTGAATAGCAATACTAAGTAGTTGAAACTCATTTTAGAAATTATCCTGTAAATGTATCTGTATTCCTCAAATGGAGTTATAGAAGAATTTTTACAGTCAACCAGGTAAAATTCATTGATGATTTTCATTCACATAGTTTTGCTTTCATGTATTTGATAACTTCCTATAGAATTTTCAGCATTCATCATGGTCGTAACTGGCATTAAGTGTGAGTTGGAAATTGTATTGAGTATACAATATGCAGATACTTTCTTCAAGGATTTTATATTCTAGGTTAAAAAGTTAAAACATTTATGTAAATGTTCATGTAAATAATCTGGATGAGAATGCATACAGTGGTGTAATTGCAGATCTATTTGACCCCTATCTTACTATTTCTGTTGAAAAGGAATTTATTAAAGAATAGACTGAGAAAACAGCAATATTGATAAACTTGAGTTTTAGCAGAGTGGAAGAGGAAAAGAAAAAGAAACACAAACTCAAGTGCTTTAATATAGACAAAGGTTGTATCACTGGGACAGCTAATATGCTTGATTGGTTGTGCATATATTTTTAAAGTGAGTTTAATTTTGGATATGTTGGGCCTGACCTGTCAGTGAGAAGTACCTGTCTCATTGTGGGAAGTTGAGTAAGCTTTCTCAGGATTGAAGGGAGCCCTGGGAAGCAGAAGCAAGTAGTGAAACTGTGTGAAGTTTTGAAAATGAACAGGAAACAGCATTTTAACAAGATCATCTTAAGCCAGAAATCTGCTTTTCTTGGGACTTCTAAGATTGTCTGAAGATATAAACTAGGTTGGACAATTACCCAAGATCTATTAAATATTTAACCTCAGGGAACTTATGTGATGTGTATACTGCTTCTTGTTTTTGTTCATTTTGGGGATGGGCCTTCATAAAGACCTTCGCTGATCTGCAGATTGACACAGATTTTTTTTTTTTTCATGTTGTTTTTTGCTTCATTCAGGGACTTTGTTGCCATACCTTCTTCTCACTGCAGTGATCCCAAATCTCTTTGAAAATTGGAAATTGCTCATTCTCTTCTACCAGTTGTTGGGGAGATCCTTGATTTATAATATGTAAGTTCTGTAATCTTTGACTTTGTATGGAAATGGTAAATATAGAAGTCTTCCTTGGAATTGAAGTTTTCCCAAATTATTCTGAGATAACATGAAAAGCATTAAAATTTACATTTTCAATTAAAGCAGAGGGAAACTTTACAACGGAGGTACAGAAGTTGATGCTGTTGTTTATTGCATTATGTGCTGGTTATAGACCCTCATTTTACAGTTACTTCTCTGAAATGCAGTAAAAGAGAATGCCTCACACCATAGCAACCCCCATGAAATGGGACATATGCTGTTTCTAAGACTCACAATATGTTTTTCTGATACTGTGTTTGCTCATAAACATGTTTACTATAGGTCCTCTGAGGCAGGGGCTATTTTACTATAGAAATCCTCTTGATTATATTAACTTATGGTTTTCCTGGTAGAAGAATGGAATTTTTTGGTTACTTTGGTGGAGAATATTATACTTGCAGTTACTAATAACATAGTTGATGACCGATACGTGTCTTTATGACTTACGACTATTCCATCAGAAGGTGCTATAGTTATAGACTACATTATATCCTTGCTCTGTATTTTTAGGTGGAGGGGAAGATGAGATGTAATGAAATAGATGCTCTGCAAACCATAGTGACATCTTAATTATAAATTGCCTGTTCTCTTTCTTAGTCTCTGTGTACACCACAAACAGTATTTGATGTGGTGTCTGACTTGGTTCATATTCTGGTTTTGTCACTAAAAGCTTTATGACTTTGGTCTTAGCATTTCTCTGAATCTAGAGAGTTGTTAAATTACTAAATTAAAACAAATTCATGAGATCCTTTTGATGTCACTGAATTTCATATTTACTGAGTGCCCAAATGCAGAAGACTTCTAAGTGGCAAGAGAGAGGCTGCTTTTGGAGAGGGCATAGTGAGATAAGATGCTAAAATTGGGAATACATCTTATAAGGAGGATGTCTGTGTGGGCATTTATGACTGGGAGAGAGTGATAAGAATGGCTTGGGGCAAGGGAACTTAGTGCTATTTGCTGCAGATAACTTGGGTCTTTTTCACTTAGGGGCTTGGTCAGGGAGCTACACCTGCCTTTTGAAAGATGCTAAGCATGACTGTCTTCTCTTAAAGTGAAATGGTCAAATTTTATTGAGGAAATGTTTTAGAGAAATGATTGAATGTTTCTAATCTTACTCTTGATTGCTTACTTAGCTGCTTATTTAGGAAAACATGTATGGAAGTTTAAGCTGAGGAGATTACTTGGGTGAATTTCTTAGGAATAACCTAAATTAGATATTTTCTCTATGAGAGAATGAAGTTTTCTTATAAACAAACCATTCTATTTTTTCAAGTTCAAATATTTTATTTTCCTTAAAGATATGAGAGTAAAATAGATTTTAGAGTTTGAGGCTCTTGTTATTTTTAAATCAATAACCAATATATATACATAAGTAGTAATTATTTACTATGATGAGAAACTACTGGAAACTATAAGAATCTTAACATTGTGTAAAGTTGAAAGGGACCAATTATTTGCTTTTATAGATAGTATTTATCTCACTGGTTAATTCTTTTAACTCTAAAATGGTAAAAATATTACTTAATTTTTGAATTAAAAATGGATTTTATGTTTAATGAATTTTTAATTTGTGAATTATAAAAAGGATTAAAGATAATTTATTCATCCAAAAATATTTATTTATTGGGTTCTTATTACATGCCAGGGCATAAGCTGGTTTATAGGGTACATCTGTGTACTACAAAGAAGATTATCCTGGCCTTACTGGATTTTACAGTCTAAAGGGAAGAGGTGTTACTTAGTGATGGCAAATGTGATGAGAATATCAAAGTGCTGGCTGCCAGGGAGTCAGACCTTGTACTGGACCTGATGCCCGGGGAGGAAGAGAAACACAACTGGTGTGGCTTTCTGGTGAAAAGTACATCCATTACCTTATTTACTTCTAACAAAACTTCTAAAATCTCCATCAAATTTTTATCCTTTTATGGTGGAGCAAACTTGTGTTCTTGTAGGTCTGTGCTTAAATAATGTTCATGAAATAAGTCAGTGAGTAAATACGAACCCAGAGCAGTCATGTAGTTTGCCCAAGGTCCTCAGCAAGATAGGGGGAAAGCTGGGACTGTTCTGTAGACCACACTGCCTCTCTGAGTGTGCATAGACTTGTCTATGTATGTATGGTAGATAGGAAAAGTGCATAGTTTTCTATATTCCATACTTACTAATGTGAAAACCATTCCACACAATACAATTCAATAAGAGTGAAGTCAAGGCTCCTAGTACCATCCATTTTAGTTTCCATCACTATTTATAAGTATATTCAATTTTCCATCTAGATTGACTTTGAGCTGTGGGTTTAGTGTATTAAATAGTAGGAGCCAGCTCTACAGAGTTTTCTTTGGTAAGCTATTAGCTCTGAAGCAAATTCAAGCCAGAATTCAAGGCCATTCATCCAAATTTAGGGTGTTCTGAAATAGAAGGCTTATATGTCATCTTGTCTAATGTGTGGGTCGTGTGGGAGAGTTTTCTTTGCAAATTGAATCATTGGAGACCAATGCTCCTATAACTGCATTTGAAATCCTTTAGCTGGTAAATCTCTGGTAGTTTTAATTTCTTTCTCAAAGAAAACATCTGTTACAAGTTTTGCTGTCTAGTTGTGTGTAGGTTACACACATCTTAATTAGTAAAGCTATAATAGCTGTCTTGGGATTTTGTAGAAACTCCATTGCCAGCTAAAAGTGAACATTTCTGAACTTCTCTAGGGATCCCATAATCAATTTCAGGTCAACTTCTACTCTCTGCCCTCTATTCACAACTCCAAATATCTTGAAACACACACACACACACACACACACACACACACACACACACTATTTCTAAACAGTGTTGATAGAGAATTTCTTTTTACTTAGAAGGAAGGAGTTAGTTTGGAGAACTCTCTTTTTATATATCATTTATGTTTAGTTTCTGGCAAAGTCTTTTATCCCAAAGAAGTGACCCAGGATTCCCCAGATCTTCTAGAGTTTTTTAGAAGGCACCTGAGGTGAGAATCAATTAGCAGTACCTATGTCCTTTTGTAATTTACTTGGACTCTGAAAAGTGCCATAGTGTATACAGTAGAAAATAAAGACATGCACCTGCTTTCTTAAAGGTCAACTTGAATTCCATTTTTCTCCAGCATGCAGTGGTCTGTTTATTAGAGTAATAGGCAGAGTTTTAGGACTTTTGAATGGTTGGCAGGTCTTCCATTGCAGAAAGGACATAGAGCCCAAATTAATACATATATTGGCACTATTGCTGCAGTACTTTGGGCAAGATGATTCCATACTGACTCTGGAGTCTGCTGCTATAGAAAAGTATAATGCGGTTATAATATTCCTCTCCTAGTGTACCCTGGCTTCTATATATAGTGTTTCTTTCCTAAACACTTAAATATCTGTTTGGGTTTGCCCTTGCAGCTGTGTTGTAAGGCAGACAAGCTCAAGCTGACACACACACTTTCTCTCATGACAAGGACCGATTGTGATTTATGACCATTTGCAGGATGCTAGCAAAGTGGGGAAGGGTGGATTTTTAGCCAGCAAGGATATATCCTTCCACTTGACTATAAGACCATGTTAAAATCTGTATCAGAGTTAAAAAGAAAAATCCTTCGCTATAGTTTTTTTTTTTTTTTTTTTTTTTTTTATGCAGAGCCCTTTGGTTAACTTGGTGTGTTTATCAAATGTGTTTTAGGTTCAGTTCACCTTAATAAGCATTTATTTAGTGCATGTGACATGCAGGCATTATGATGCTGGCTGAAGTGACATTTTTCATGAAAATCCTGATGAATAAAATTAGAAAGTTAAAAAATTATGGGGTAGTGTGGGTCTTGTCTGATCCAGTTGAATAAACATTGTTAAGAAACAACGTATCTTTTCCTACCAAAATTTGACTTATTTAGCAAGCATCTTATGAAAGGCAAAAGAAGGATGTGGAAAATATATTCACTTTTTCATATTAATACGAACTATTTTCTAAAGATCTTGATTATAATATATTATAATAAAATCCTGCATTTTGGTTTCAAAAAGATGGTTTACAGATATAATAGATTCTGTGAAAACACAGATTCCTACTAAGCCCTGAATTCTGTCTTAGGTGTGCAAGAACTAGTGTTCTCATTGGTTGGGACTCATTGACCTCCATCATTGTAACTCCTGCAATAGAACATATAGCATGTGAGTGATGAATCCTTTAATGTTGTTAGCAAGATTATTTGTTTTTTGTATTAACCATTCTTTATTACTCATGATATTTCTTGCATTCATAGTTTACTGAAATGGGATACTCAGTTAATAAAACTTCTTTCCCCATCACCAGAATCCTCAGAACAAGCAAAATCTGATCAGACATTGACCTCTTTACAGAGCATTTTTAGAAGCCCAGTAAACTCTTGATCTTACAGATCATTGATCCAAATGTAGTCACATGACTCACCTTCAAGCAAGGAAGCCTGAGAAAACATAAGCTTTTTAAGCCTGGACATCTGAATAGTAATCAGAATTTTGATAACAAGAAAAAGACTATTGCTTAGCTGCCCAAGTTGTGCTCTTTTTCTTGCCTCTGATTTTCCCCCAATACTTAGAAGGAAGCTCTGGCTACTTGCTTTTTCTTGACCCCTGTAAGTCGTGATGTTTGTACTTCATGTCTATCTTTCATTCTAAGAAGAGGATCCTTCAAGTCCTTTGCAATTTTAAACTACATTAGCTTTGTAGGGATATTCTTTCTTTAAAAGAATTTTTTTAGTTATAGATAAACACAGTACCTTTGTTTTATTTATTTATCTTTATGCAGTGCTGAGGATGCAACCCAGTGCCTCTCATGCTAGGCAAACAGCTCTACCACTGAGCTACAACCCCAGCGCCAGGGATATCCTTGAAGCAGAATACGAGAAGGATGTCTCATACTTTTTATTTTTCATTTCATATTTTATTGTCAATTCTAATTATCCACACAAACTGACTCATGAAGAAACATGTAATTCTTAGATGGAAAGGGACCTTGGGGCTCAAGACTTGGTTCTGTGGTCTGAGAAAGGCAGAGGTGATTCCTATATAAAGATCGGGGCTCTTATCAGAAAGAATCATGAATACTGGGATAGCAAATGACAGATACAATATTGGCAAGGTGTACTTGTCTTTTCAGAAATGAGCAAACAAAAAACTCCTCTGGTTTTCTTCTCTTAACATCCCCTTAAACACATCATCCAGACAGAGTTGACTTAGATGGGTTTTTAAATATAAAACCTCTGTAGTCTCCCAAGAATGAGGCTGCATGCAATCACTCTCATGTTTTATGTATGTAAATACCCTTGTCCCTTCAAAAATGAGAGCTTATAATTTGCCTTTAGGGAAAACCTGCAGGATGTGGTAGGAATGAGGTGGGTGAGGTCTTCATTTTCATGCAGACTTTTTGGAGGCAGTTTTAACTCTCTGCATCATATTTAGTTCCCCGATCCCTATGGATTGGAATCCTGATTTCAGCATCCGAGTGGTAATCATGGAAGACTTTTGGTCGCATGAGTTAGGAAGAATGCTCACACGAATAAATTTTACCCAGTTTCTGCTCAGTCACTGGGCAGGTGGAGCTACCAAGGCTGACCTGGGGTGAGGTACTGTGATGGATCTCCTGGACTGCAGTTCCTCAGTCTTGGTTTTCTTTTCGCTGCTGACCAGCTGTTTATCTGAGTTTCCAAAAGCATGAATACCCCACATAAACATAGACTCACAGATACGGGAGTCTCTTAATGACATCATAGTCTCTCTTTGAATGGAAAGAAATGAAGGAGGCCGAGTGAGTTGCTTCCCAGTTCTAGGTAGAAATCAAGTATCCTGAACTTGGCTCTGTGCTCTCTGCCCAGTACTCAGCTCTAGCACACTGAACTCAGGGAATATGGGACTGAGCTTGGTGAATTTCTGTGTCCTCCTTCTGGGTTCCTAGTACTTCACAGACTTGAAATCTACTCATGTTAAGTGTCAAGTTTTAGATTTAGTAAAAGGTTCATCAATTATAAACTAATCCAGGAGGTGAAGTCTGTGTGCCAGTTTTAGGTTAGGTGAGAGGGAAATGGGCATGTGACCGAATGCTAGCTGAACACAAATGTCTGCCATTTGTGGTTGGTCTTGGTGTTCTTCCTTTATCTCTGTGACTGATTGGTGCTGGAGCTGCTGAACCTACAGTAGTGTGAATCAGCAAGCAGGAAGTATTATTAGTCATGTGAACTCGGGCATTTCCCACTGTTAAAGGCTTGATATATTCAAATTTTCCATTCCCATGCAGTGATACTATGCTCTGTCTTCTCTGTGGCTCACTTGGGATGCACTTGGTCTAGTCCAAGTAATTACATGTGACATAAAAACACACACAATATAATCAGCAAAGAGGCTGTCTTTCCTTCCCCTATCTCTGACACCCAGCCTCACCCCAGAATATGTTTACATTGATATTTTGTGCTCTTGTTGTGACATTTCTGTCTTAAATCAGTCTGAAAAAGGATTATTTTTCTGTGAATTTCTTTTCATGAAAAATTTTGTAAACATGTAATTCAAACAATTCTCTAATATCAATATGAATTTTGTTTTTTATAAGCAAAACATTATATGAATCTAGATTTCCCCTAGAAATCTGTGACTTGTTAATCTGAAATTTTAGGTGATATAAGCCCAGAGGCAGAGGAAGAATGGAGAGGTAAAGAAAGGAGAGAAAGATGCTTTTTATTTTATCTTATTTAATTTTTATTAAATTTTTTTTTATTTTTACAGACCGCATTTTGATTCATTGTACACAAATGGTGTACAACTTTTCTACATTGTACACAATGTAGATTCACATTATTCATGTAATCATACATATACATAGGGTAATATGGTTTCATTCTACTATCTTTCCATCCCTCACCCCCTCACACCCCATTTTCCTCTACACTATCCAAAGTTCCTTCATTCTTCTCCCCCTCCCCTTATTGTATATTGTCATCCACTTATCAGAGAAAACATTTGACCTTTGGTTTTCTGGGCATGATATTTTCTAACTTCATCCATTTACCAGCAAATGCCATAATTTTATTCTTCTTTATGGCTGAGTAATATTCCACTGTGTGTACATACCACAGTTTATCCATTCATCAATTGAAGTGTATCTCAGTTGGTTCCACAATCTAGCTATTGTGAATTGAGCTCTATGAACATTGATGTGTCTGTATCACGGTAGTATGCTGATTTTAAGTGTTTTGGGTATACAGATACTTTCTTAAGGGAGCCCAACAAAGGGGCCAAATAGTTTTGTCTCACCGCGGACTGTAACTTAAGCTTAGTTCTGGTTTATTTTGATGAAATGTCTTCCCTTTTTCTAATTTCTCTATCCTGATGTCACAGAATCAATTTTTAAAAAATTCACTCCCACAATAATATTTCTCAAACTTTAATGTGCATGCAGATCCCCCTGGAAATCCTGTACAATGCAGATTCTGACTCAATAGTGGTGAGACAGTGGTTCTCAGAGTGTGTTACTCAGAGCAGCAGCATTCACACAGGCAAGGAGCTTTGTGGAGCTGTCAGTTCTTGGGTGGATTAGAATCACAGTGTTTGGGCCTGAAACTGGTTTAAGAAGCTCACCACATGAATCTCATTCACCTTGAAATTTGTCACTGACATAGAATTTTTGTTTGTTTGTTTGTTTCGTAGGAATCTGGGATTTTCTATTTTGTGATTGTGCATTACATTAATCAGTTTATATCAAGCAATTAAAACAGTTGAAGAGATATCTTACTTAGGTTCCTGATTGTTAGTATCCTTCCAATTAACTGGCTTTATTAAAATGAATATTTCTTGGTTTTTTACTACCCTCTATTATAAAACTTACCTTCTATAAAGCCAATATGCCATTTTATGGAGTTATAAGCATTGATAACATGGTTAGATACCATTACATGGCAAATGGGTCATGCTTTTAAAGGTAGAATTGAGCATAAGTTATCTGAAATGCCGATAACAAAATATTTTTGCAGATTTTCAGTGGTTATGGATATTATCAGAGTTGTACATCTTTACATCAGTTTAGTCCCAATTCACAATTATTCTCAATCATGTGAATGGCCAGTGGCCATTGTTATCCAGATTGTGTGATGGTATGATTCTGAGATTCCTGATGGATTTAAGCATGCTTAGTGATCTCTTCATGAATGTTGACACTACTGTTAAGAGAAGAAGACAAATTATTAATAAGAGAGATCAGATTTCCTAAACATTCAGTCTTTTTAAGGGATTTGCAAAATGTGACTGTTACCTCTTACAATGTTTCAACAGCTACAACTTTTAATCTCTCAACATTTTATTGATTTCTGCTAAAAGCTGTATCTAGGGAAATGCAATATTGTATAATACTGCATTGTTATTGTGTTATTATTGAAATGCATATTGTATATTTTTTTCAAATTGTTTACTTGTATTAAATACAAGTAGACATAAGAACTTAGCATTTCATACTGTGAGATCTCTCACAGAGAATTCACTATTGTGTCTGCTGAAATTTGTACACTCTCCAGAAGCAATAGTGTGTCTGCAGCTCTCATTTACAACATATAGAAATTTACCCACTTTATGCAGAAAATTGGGAAGGAACAGATGTTTATTCCTAAACTAGAATTTTGAAGGCCAACAATTAAAATAAACATGTCTTTGCCAAAACTTGAACTAAATTAAAAAATTTAGCATGTAAATTAAAGCTTACTTAAAACTAAATTTATCAAGGAAATACATTTGTTTTGCATTACTGGTTTCAATTATTCTGAAAGGGCTTTTATTTTTATGGAACACTGAAGATTTTAAAAAGTTTCAAACAATTTAGTGGACAGTTGCATCATTTTAAAATGGGTTATGAATGTCTGACTTAAATATATGAACAGTTGAGGAGCTTACAGGGGGAAGGAATTAAAGCAACCATTATCCTTTAGTTTATGACCTTATTCCTAGGGGGCTGTAAGTAGCTGTTCTATAGGCCTAAACTAGATGAAACTGTGGGCTGAAAACTTATGTAGCATTCTCTTCTCTCCTATTCATTTGTACTTTATACTGGGACTCTGAATTTTGAAGCCCAGGGTTTGATCATTCACAATCAAGTATTTGTATTCTTAGATTGCTACCATAGAAGAAAAATGATTATTTAATTTTATTTTCCCCGCTTGGGTGAAATTGCCCTAGCCTTTGGGTACAGCATCCTCTCCTTGATTTTAGTATCTTTCTGCTCTCATCTGATTTGTATGATATTGCCTAATTAATTTTTCTTAAGTATTTTCACCTCGCCATGGGATCCTTTTACCTAAAACTGTCAGTACCCCAGCTGGCTGTGCTAGAATTCCAGGACCTGGGTTTACTCAGTCTCCAGCTCTTAATTATCACTCCTCTGCTTCAACCCAATGCATGACTTTACTGTCTCCAGCACACATCAGGTTCATGCAAAGTAGTTTCTTGGTTTACATTGCCATTTTTTCCCCCTAAAAAAGTGCAGATTTTCAAACATAACTGTCTGTACACAGAGAAAGGCAGATACATATGACAATATTTTAGGAATTTTATATCGTAAATGTTTTTAAAACCTTAAAATTTAATCATTATTGAATCTTCTCCCAATTATACTACATGCTTCTGAAACAGAAAATGCTGGACATAATAAAATTCACATTAGTGAATTTTCCAGATAATTTAGGGTGACATTATGCATAATATGAAGTTGTAATACAGTGATTTCTACTAGATGGGGAAACTCTTAAGGACTATTTGTCCCCATAGTAACTGGACCCAGGCTTTTCTTGTTTTCTACATACATTGAATTCTTAGTGTTTTAAAATGTTTTCCCTGTTGCCGTTAGTGTCTACCTTACTACTGTACCTGTCTCCAAGTAAAAGTACTTTTGTTTGTAATATAATATTTCAGTTTGTTGTAGGTTGGTAAAACTTATGTAGTAAAAATCAATAGACTTTGAATAAGGTCTAAGGAACCCTCTCATAATTAAAATGCCTGAGTTGGGTGGTACTTTTTTCTTAACTGCTTGCATACCTTATGTTTTGCTTACTTCTCAATTCTTCTCTATGATCTGGATAATACAGAATGTCATTAAGCAACCTCCAAAGAAGGTTTGGAGCAGTAAGGAACATCTCTGTAATTTGGTAAGGATGCAAGAAGCTGGGTAATAATGTGCTATTTCCACTGACACTTACTTGAATGTTGATTAATTTGCCTGTAACTGAAGTCCCCATCACATCTCAAAAGTTCTTTATTAGCATTTATGACTCGTTTTGATTAGTTAATAAATTAATATGATTTCATCTCTCAAAATTCTGGGTACTTTTTGCTAACTGTGATACATACGTATTTCCCATTTATTGTTTTAAGATAAAGTCTTTAAGATATTTAAAAAAATTCACACACATTTCACAGATGCAGCTACTGAAGAGAACAGTTTCAAGAGACTGGAAATATTGTCTCCCCTTGGCTCCTTTATCCTTCATCTCTTCCCTCCTCTCTCCTGCCAGCTTCTTACCCCGTCATGCTGCCAAAGGACAAGTGATGTGATGAAAGTTGGAAAATAGTAATTTATGGAAAAAGCCTGTGTTCCATGCTTTATGAAAGTAAATTGTAGAAAATTAATGTTGTGACAAGATGATTCTATTTTGATGAATAAAATCATTGAAAAGCTATCAAGCCCCACTGTTTCTCCACTGAGAGATCCCCACCCTTTATTTTGTATTTGCATTCTTGGCTTTCTTCCCAATTAGTTTTTACTAAAGAGTGATAATTAGGGAGATAAGATTTTGACTTACCTTGTGAACAATAAAAATACCACCCATTTTTCCACCTGTTAAATCTGTTATCAACACTCTATGCTTTCAAAAAGAAAATCCTGTACAACTAGAATTTCTACTTAATGAAAGAGGCAATCCAATGTCAAAAAAAAAAAAAAAAAAAAAAAAAAAACATTTTTAAAGCACCTTTCTGAGCTCCAAAGGACAATGACCACAAGAAGGGCTAAAGTTTATTTAACATCTGATGGCTGAGTTCAAGTACACCATCTAGGCTAAATTGAATTTATAAATTCTTACATCATCCCAAATTCCTTAGGACAATAACAGTAAACTAAAATTATATTTTTACCTTTAAATTTATTGTGTGTTTTACATAGGTAATGTGTTCCCATGGTTTAAAAGTCTGAGAGCAAATTAGTACATAAGTAAAAATATCCTTCCCACACATCCTTATCTTCTTAGCACTTTTTACTCCCTCCTGTCCCCATGAAAATTGTAGCCAGTTTCTGTTGTGTTTTGTGGGTTTTTTTATGCCTACAGAAGCTAAAATAAGCATAGATTATTCCTTTAGATTTTTTTACAAAAAAATGTTATGTTATTTGACTGAAGTGACAATAATATATATTAGCAATTACTTTATGGATGTTTGGTTAATTGCTAGTCTTTTGATATTACAAATAATGCTGCAAAGAATAATATTATACCTCCATAATTATATACCATGGAATAAATTCCCAGAACTGGAATTGTTGCTTGGTTAGCGTATTTAAGTCTTTGAATGTTGATGGAGATTGTCAAATTGCCCTCTCTAGGGGTTATGCTAACTTGCGGCCCTAACAGGCAGACATGACTGTTCATTGCCTTTCAACCTTATCAATAAGAGCTCGTTTTTTAACTTTGGAAGCTTGCCAGTATGATAAATTAAAACAATAATATACTAGTGAATTTTTAATTTGCATTTTTATTATGAGTTAAGTGGAACGTTTGTCCATATATTTAAGTGATTTTTTCCGTAAACTATAAAGATCCTTTTTCTCTTATTTTATTGATCTTTTAAATTATTTATTACTAGAGACTTTCTGTACATTAGAAAAATATATAGAAACATTTTATGATACTAAATGAAAAAATGTGTTTCAGTATTATATCATTAGTGTTTTGACTCTGAGTACCAACATCCCTTCACCCCTTTTTTATGATGGAAGGGGGTTTTATTTCTTGAAGAATTGATTGAATTTATCTAGCTTAGTATATCTGTTTTCCTTTATTGCTTTTGTTAGGATTTTCCTCCTCCAAGATTATAAAGGAATTCTCCCATTTGTTTTCTTCTGGAACTTCTGTATTATTTTTAATATCACTTAAATGTTTGATTTATTTGGAATTTTCCTGTCATAATAAGTTTATTTTTTCTTCATATTATGTATTTATTGAATGGGCTACCTTTCTCCCATTGAAGCTGAGATACTACCCTTATTATACTCTAAATTCCTCTGTATGTGGAGTCAGTTTTTAGATTTTTCCATTCTGTGTCATTGTTCACTTGTCTATTTCTATGCCAGTATTTCCTGAAACTGAGACTTTATAATAAGTTTTAAAATCTAGTATTCCTATCTTTTATACCTGAAATTCCTAAACCATTTTCCTATTTACAAGTTTTTTCTAGGTATTCTTTTTAAAAATTATTTTTTCTATATTAATCTCCAGCTTTACTTATTTCATTCAACAGTTGTTAGTTTTGTTAGGGTTGCTTTACATTTTTAAGTTAAAGCAAATCGCTAGTTTTATGATGTTGAAATTTGTTTTAAAAAATCATAATAGTTTTCACTTGTGCAAGTATTTTTTTCAGATATTATCCAATGATGTATTAATCATTATGTAAGTCTTGCACATTTCTTGTTGACTTTATCCCTGAGTGTTTTATCTTTATTGCTACTATTGTTAGTGATTTCTATGTTGATTTCTAACCCTGTTATGTTACTGATGTGTTTTATTATTTGAAGTTGTTTTCAGCTAATTACCTTGTATTTGTCAGTATATAATCAGAGCTTCTGTAATACATGATTTTTAAATTTTCCTTTTTCCAATTTTGTGTAGTTCTAATTTATTATTCCAATTTTGTGTGGCTATAAGTTATTGCTTGTCTCATTGCCTTGTGGTGTACCTAGAGATCAGCTTTAAATATTAGTGATAATGGTCATCTTTCTCTTGTTTCTGACTTAGGAGAATGTTCTCAGTATTTTGCCACAAGGCATGATGATGGCTTTTGGTCTGAGTTGCATACATTTACATGACAAGGAAATATTCCTCTGTTGAGTAATAGAGTTGCAACTGGCCATGTGAATACCTCCTAAGACATGCACTTCTCAGCTCTAACACTTGCCTTGGAGTCTGGTCTTCTGATTGATATGTACCCATGTTCTTGCCAGTGTAATGAAAGTGACATATGCCATGTCTCTACATCCTTTCTTTTCCTCTCTTGCTGGCAGGAATTCAAAAGTGGTGGTCACTCAGCCTCAACCATGCAGATGACAAGGCCTCAGAGATGACAAGGAAACACTTAAAGAACCTGGACCCCAGAAAAACTTCATGGGACAGACTATTCCCCTGGAGCACTAACTCCAGATCATTGCTTATGACAGAAAAACAAATGTATTTGTGTATTAAGGCCATTGTTGGTTCTCTTGTTATATCACTTAGCCCCTTATTAGACGGGATCCACATTGAATCCTGTTTTTTTTGTTGAGTGATTTTTTTTAACCTCTGTGGATATGATCATGTGCTCTGCCTCCCTAGATGTAGTAATATAAATTATATTAATGATTGTACAGCTTTTGACCACCCTTGCTTTTCCTGGAACAAATCACACTTGATATGATGAACTAGTTTTTTAAAATGCTTCTGGGAGTGTCCTGTTGGTATTCATACCTAAGATTTGTCTTTTTTTAGTATAATTATTGTGTTTTTATTTGTGCATTAAAATTATACATAATAGCAGGGTTTATTGCGACATATTCATTATGTGCACATCACATAATCTGCTCCACTTTATTTACCAGACCCTTCTCTTTCTTTCTCCTTCTCCTGACCCCTTTCCTTGACTCTACTGCTCTTCCATTTATTTTTTAAATTGGTGATTTTAAGTATACATAAAAGTGGAATTCATCGTGAGGTACTCACATTGACACATAGTATAATTTGGTGGTTTTCATTCATAAGCACCTTCCCTTTCCACCTAACTCTTCCATCTTCCCTCCCCCTTAATCTCCTTCTTCAGTCAACTGTTCTCCCTTTATTTTTTGACCCCTTTTAAAAATTTCCCTTTCTCCTCTCTGGCTTCACTTATGAGAAAAAATATTTGACCTTGACTTATGAGTCTGGCTTATTTCAGCATGATGTTCTCTATTTCCATCTACTTACCGGCAAATGACATTCTATTCTTCTTTATGGCTGGGTAGAACTCCATTATGTGTATACATACCACATTTTCTTGTTTTGAATATCCATTCGTATGTTGATGGACACCTAGGCTGATTACATAACTTAGCTATTGTGAATTATTTTATTTGTTTTTATTCTTTGCAGTCTTTATCAGGTTCTGAAATCAGTGCTATTGTTTCTTTGCAGAGAGAATAAAAGTCTTTTTTTCTTTTTCTAAGTTCTGGAATTATTTTAAACATTAGAATTTAGTGTTCTTTGAAAGAGCAAGAGAATTCCTCTGTAAAATTTCCAAGGCTTGGGATTTTGTAGTGTTAGTAATTGGAACATTTCTCAAATTCACCAGTTGAAATCAGACTATTTAGATTTTCTATGGTCTCTAAGACTAATTTTGGTAAATCATTTTTCCTAGAAAATTACTTATTTTAACCAGATTGATATTTTTGGTTTTGGCATGGAGTTAAGTAAAATTAATGCCCCTCTTTTTAATTTTTCTGTTTTCATGGTTCTTCATTCTTCTTTTTATTTTTATGTTTGTGTTTTGTTCCTATTTTCTTGATTAATTTAGTTGAGGGTACACATGGAACATTTTTCCTGAAAGAACAATTTAAGAAAACTCTGAAATTTATTAATGCTCAATTTCTTTTAATTTTTAAAATTTTATTTTTTGAAAATGATATGCAGTGAGTTTTCCTTTGAGCTGTGCTTTAGCTACATCTAATGAATTCAGGGATGATTTTTTCCATTCCTATTATTTTTATGTAAGTTCAGAAATATCAAACTATACAACTTTGCAGAGGAAGTTGTTTGAGAAATCGTTTTAAAATTTCCATGAGACATATTTTCAACTTCATTAATTTCTAAACTTAGTGTATTATATTCAGAGTACACTTCTGTGATCTTTCTAGAATTTGAATATTTCTAATATTTTCTTCATATCCCAATATGTTATCAATTTTCATACATAGTCCATAAATCCACAGATATGGATTGTTGATATATCTTTTTTCTATTTGTAATATAAAGTATTTACAATATATCAAACATATAGAACTTGCTATTGGTACTACTTTCGGCTCATATTTTAAGGGAAGAGAATTAGTCTCCTGTAACTTGATTGTTTTTGTCTCTTATTTACTATAGTTTCAGCTTTATGAATATTTTGCTATGTTATAGTTACTAATAATGGTGAAATTTTTATTGCAATTACACCATGTTGAGTTATACACTGTTGTTTTTGCATCATTTTGGGCTTGAATTCTATTTTGATAATGAAGATCAAAACCATCAACTTACATTTTTTTCTTCCCATTTTACTGGTATTTTGTTAGCTACATTTTAATTACTGTGAATCACTTTGTGGTAGCTGTTCTTTTAAATATCATTGATCTGGGTTTCACTTTCTGATTCAATCTTAATTTTTTTTTAGCAAGTTAAACCTATTGACATTGATATAGTGTATATATATATATATATATATATATATATTCTGAGTGCTGTTTTTGTTTTCACATTTGCTTTGTGTTTCATAATAGTCTTTTATTATTTTGTGTCCTTCAGGTATGTACTTATTCTGGTATTTGATGATTTCACATTTATTCTAGAAGTTATCCTTATAATTATGCTTTTATATACTATCCTCAGATCTCTTCTTCTTTAGTTCATCTGTGATACATTTTCATCAACAAATACCTTTTGTTGTCTTCTCTTTTCATTCTTCCTTACTGCCACTCACTATAGACAATAAAATGGGATTTTTGTTTACCTTATATAAAATGTTTATGTTTCTGTTGCTTTTTTTGTCTGCTTTACTTATGCTGTTTGAGTTTCAGGCATTATAATAAGTCAGTCATTACAGTTTTCAACTTTCTAATTTCTTTTCCCTTTCCTCCCATTTTTATTAATTGTACCATTTCTATTTCTTGGAACTTTTAATATTCATATTCTTTTTTAGTCATCCCAATCTTCAAATCTTTTTTCTCACTGTTTTCCCCAGGCATATTTATTTGACTGAAATTTATCTATTAATATCTCCAATAGTAGATAAAATTAATTTTTGTATGTAAAATTTGTCTCAGTTTTATTCTCTCTCTTTACATTTAAGGTATTTCTTTATTCCAGAGATCTCTAGACCCCTTAGTATGCACATGTACATTGAGAATATCCAAGGGAAAGATACAATAGGAGAATACTACATGTTTATTTGAGCAAAGGACACATTTTTTAAGTATCTATGTACTGTAATGTGGAAGTGTGTTCCACAGAGTACCATCAGGAAACTGTTACCCTTCTTAAAGGGCAACTTCCCTTGTACTTTCTTTTCTTGAGTATCGTATGGTTGTTGCTATATGTTTTATGATGTTAAGTGTAACTCTGGAGAAATCTAAATTTCCTCTCTATAAATAACTTGCTCGTTTTGCAGGACTACCTTAAGGATTCCTTATTATTTAGAGTCTAGTACATTACCAGGCTTCTGTCTCTGGTTTAGTTTTCCTGGCTCACAGTGTACCTTTCAAAGCATAGTAAGCTTTATATCAATAAATTTATTTTATTTAATTGATTAATTAATTAATTAATTAATTAATTTTTGGTTTGAACCCAGGGGTGCTTAACCATCGAGTCACATCCCCAGCCCTTTTTATAATTTATTTTGAGACAGGGTCTCACTAAGTTGCTTAGCGCCTCACTAAATTACTGAGGCTGGTTTTGAACTCATGATCCTCCTGCCTCAGCCTCCAGAGCTGCTAGAATGACAGGTGTGTGCCACTACTGTCCACCTGAATTTTTTTTAAAAAATCACATCCTCAATTTTTCTTTCTGTTTTGTCTTTCTTTTTAAGTACTCTGTCTTGTTTTTTTTTTTTTTTGGGGGGGGGGGGGCAGGGAGGTGGGAGTGTTGGGCTGCATAACAAAATACTCCAACTGGTTGGCTATCAACAATAGAATTTTGTTTCTGGGGGCTGTGAAGTAATAGCTCAGTATGCTCGCAGATTCTGTGTGTTCTGATGACCTGCTTCCTGGTTCACAATGTCCTTGCATGACCTGCTTCCTGGTTCACAATGTCCTTGCATGGAGAAGGGGCACAAGGAAACTCTCTGGGGTCTCCTTTAGAAGAGCATGTACCATCACCCAAAGGCCCAACCTAAGATATTAGGATTTACTGTATGAATTTGAGGGGACACAAATACTTTGAATATGTGTCCCTTGCCTGTCTCAATCTACCATCTAATCTCTCTCTTCATCATATTATCCCATTTAATTTTGTTATTATTTTTAAAATTTGATAGTTCTTATGTCCCTTATTCCATTTTCCTAATGTTTGTATACTCTGAGGTGATTTTCATTTTTATCAACATCTGTGTGCTTTTTCTCTGCTGTTTCTTTGCACCTAACAGCTCATATTTGAGCGCTTCCTTTTGACTTCCCATTTCTTCTTCATGATCTTCCTTTCTGCATTTATTTTTAAAAACAAGAGTGGCAAATTTTTTTTCTTTGAATTTTTATCTTTTCTGTAGTTGAAGAAATTCTTGTGCTTTTTCTATTGGTAAGTTTTACTCTTCTTTCTCTTTTTTTCTTCTAGTAACCTTGAATCAGTACTGTGCCATGTCATTTAATAACACAAATCATGCACTACTAAGGATGGTTCAACCTATGGTTTTTCATCTTAGAGTGGTATGAAAGCACTATGCATTCAGTAGAAACTGTACTTTGAATTTGAATGTTAATCTCTTCCCAGGCTAGTGGTTTGCTATATGAATGCTGGGCAGCAGCCATGAGCACAACATCCAATCAGCCATGCAATCATGAGGATAAACACAGTGTACTATGTTGCTCAGTTATGACAATTGGTCAGTAATTAATGTGTATTGATGCACTTTCAATGTACAGTATTGGTGACTTATAGTGGACTTAGTGGGATGTACTCCCATTGTAAGTATAGGAGATCTACCCTCAACATTGAAAGCACTGGGTCTTCCTGCCTTAGCTAAATTAGCAGGAATGTTTGTGAGTTGGGAAGATGCAGGTAGTCTTGCAAACTTTACATCTTAAATGCTTTATTATTGATTCCAGAGAGGCAGAGTCCTTTTATGGCTCCTTTGTGTTCTATTTTTTTTTTTTTTTTTGTAGTTGTGTGTGTGGTTCCACCTTTTCTCCTGGTCTGCTCTTAACTGTGTCCGGGAGGCTTCAGCACCCAGCCTGACTCCTTAACATATAGTCTTCATTTCTTTACGTGGTGGGATGTTGGGGTAATGATATTTTCTACTTTTACAGAGCCCAAGTTCCTCTCCATGCCGGTGTATTTCTTGCTGATATTTTCTGCAAACTATCATTGTTAAACTACTTAAACTTACTGTTCACTTTTTCTTAACTTTCTTTGGCCAGAGATCTCTGTTCTATTGACAGGACAGTCTTATTTCAAAAAATATAGCTTTGGTCCTTCAGGACATCACACACATTGAGAAAATATTTTTTCTAATATCTGTAGATATCTGCCATGGAAGAGATAATTCTTTTTCTTTTTCTTTCTTTCTTTCTTTTTTTTTTTAACAGTAACTTCTTTGTAAGATTTCTGTCCAGGCTCAATTACTCTGATGACCCTATACGTGTTTGTAAAGTGTGCAGATTATATCCTTTCCAAGTTTGCTGAAATTGGAGATTGTTTGATTTTTTTTTTTTCTCATTTTAACCTCTTGGTTTTGTATGTCTAAGAAGTAGAAGATTCTGTCTTCTGATACCATGTTCATGATGTAAGATGAAAACTGAGATTTTATATGATGATTTGCCTCCTCCTCCTTCTTCTCCTCCCTGCCCTCCTTCACAGCGATGGTCAAGTATGGAGTTCAAAATGAGGTATACATTGTTGGTTATAAAAGTAGCCATGGTTTAGAATGGTAGGATGGAAAAACATTTTCATTCCTTTCCCGCCTTTGCTCACCAAATCTTATTATTTCCCACATTCAGTTTTCTAAATGACTGGACTGTTTTGTTTCTGTGTGACCCTACAATGCTTGAATTTAGAGTCCTGTGTGAGAAAAGTGATCCTTGCTGTGCCTTGGTTATGACTAACAAGTGTATCCCATATACCATAGTTAGAGAGTAAAAAAACATTTTGGATCCTGAGAATAAACTGTCTGTATTTTCATGTCTGTCTGGCTATGTATCTATTCACTTTATTTAGCACTGTTCTCCCAAATTAAAGAAGCTATGACTTCTTGCTTATAAAGTACTAACTCTCTAATGGAAATAATTCATTCCCTGAATTTTGCAAAACTAACATTTGCAGATATTTAATGACCCTTGCAGATATAAACAAATGAAGAAACTGCTGGTTCCCCCCTGGAAAGTCCAATTGTAACCTTGGTAACATTGTGTTTTTCTTATCTAAATACCTGCTATATCCATTTGTCAAGGATCCTTGCAAGCATTAAAGTTTTGTAAATAAAAAATATACTTATTTGGATGTTTTTGTATTTTTGCTATTTCTTTTTACAAGTGACATTTTATTTATGATCAAGTTCTTGCTATATTTATATAAGGATGAATATGTAAGAATGAATTGGTTGCTATGAAACCTAGGACTAGTGGTCATGATAAGGTCTTGAATTACAAATATTTGTTATCTTTATTAAGTATGATAAGATTAAAGGCCTATGAAATATGAGGTATGAAAATATAATATTAGGAAATGGAATATAATATTAGGTATGGAAAGAAGGTGAGGCCTCCTGGACACAAAGGCACATGCATACAACTCTAGACAAGAGATTGACTAGTGCTAAAAAAAAAGAAGAAAAGAACCAATCTAATTGTGATAAATGATTTGTGATTAGGTTAAAAGAAAGTCTGGCTATTCAATTCAGAGTTCACTTGGTCATTTAGACTATTAAATTCTTTGTAAAAGCACAGAGCAGCTTTCTAACAGAGGTGTGGGTAATGATAAGCTTCTATAAATCCCTGAAACAATTTCAGGATAATTGAATCAAGGAAATAATTAAAGTGTATAATAGCCTTCTATTTAAATTTGTTCTTAACAGTGCAATTTCTTATTTGTTAAATTTTGTGTTATGAATTTAATTATTTTTGTCAAGATTTAAAAAAATCATTATTGTAACCAGCTGGCACCTAAATTGCTTTTAGGGAAGGCACAGAGTCTGGGGGGAAACCTAATAAATGATTTAGAATGAAAGGTGAGACTACCAGAGTTGTAGCCCTGGCAACAGGTTAAATTGTTCTGCATGAGAAAATGGGAAGTATTTATTTTGAACTACTATAATGAAAGGGTCTATTAAAAAAACAGCTTTATTGAGCTATAATCAATATTCAAAATAAACCATGTGTAATTTGAGTTTTGCTATACACATACACACACACACAAGCACACACACACACGCACACAACTGGGATACCATCACATTAACAAATAGACATAACCATCATCTCCAAGTTTCCTTCTTTCCAGTTGCTTTCTTATTAAAAATAAGTGCTTTTATTTATTTAATTGTTGGGGTCACCAGGGATTGAACTCAGGGGCACTCAACCACTGTGCCACATCCCCAGCCTTGTTTTGTATTTTATTTAGAGAGAGGGTCTCACTGAGTTGCTTATTGCCTTTTGCTGAGGCTGGCTTTGAACTTGTGATCCTCTTGCTTGAGCCTCTGGGATTACAGGCAAGTGCCACAGTGCCCGGCTAATAGGAGCTTTTCACATGAAGTGTAAACTCTTAGTAATTAAGTGCACAGCACTGTATTGTTAATCAGGTACTATATTGTCTAGTAGATATCTTGATCGTCTTTTATAACCCTGATTTTATACCCATTGAGCAACAACTTCTCATTCTCCCTATCCATTCCCTGGCAACTACCCTCCTATTTTCTGCTTCTATAAGTTTGAATATCTTATTGGCTATTTTTCAAGTAATGTTATTGTGTTTATTTAAGGTATACATGATGATGTTATGGGATACACATAGGTACTATTGTGAAACAAATTAACATGTGGATTGCCTCATAGTTATCCTTTCTTTTTTGAAGCAAGAGTGGCTAAAATCTACCCATTTAGCATGAAACCCAGAACAAAAGAATTTTATTACCTATAGTCCTGGTGTTGTGCATTAGTTATCTAGACTTGTTCTTCCTACTTGTTTGCTACTTTGTATCCTGTGGTCTAGATCTCTGCATATACTCTTCTTCCCCTGACCCTGGTAGGTGAAGTTTTATTCTCTACCGCTGTTTATTTAAATCTTTGAGATTCCGCAAATAAGCAAGATTATGCAATATTTTTCTCTGTGTGGCTTATTTCATTTAGCATGATATCCCCTAAATTCATCTGTGTTGTGGCCAATGACAACATCTCATTCTTTTTTAAGAGATGAATAATATTCCACTGTGTATATGTATATGCACAATACATGTACCACAGTTTCTTTATTCATTTGTCCACTGATGACACTTATGTTGTTTTCACATCTTAACTTGTGAGTAATGCTATAATGACTATGGGAATGAAGATACTTTACAAAGAGGTGATTTTATTTCTTTTGGGTATATGCCCAGAAGAGGGATTGTTGGGCCTCATAGTAGTTCTATTTTTAATGTTTTCAAATGTCTGTAGTGTTTGCATAATGACTATGCCAATCTACATACCCACCAACATTGTACAGGAGTTCCCTCTTCCCCACATCCTTGCCAAATTTCTTATTTGCTCTTTTTTTTTTTTGTACCAGGGATTGAGTTCACGGCTGCTTAACCAATGATCCACATCCCCTGCCCTTTGCTTTATTTTATTTTTTTATTTTGAGACAGGATCTTGGCTAGGTTACTAAGGCTGGACTTGAACTGGCAATCCTCCTGCTTCAGCCTTTGGAACCATTGGGATTACAGGTGTGTGGCACTGTGCCCAGCTTATTCTTTGCTTTTTGATAGTAGCAATCCTAACAAGTGTGAGATGGTTCCTTGTAGGTTTTGATTTGCAAATTTTCCTGATAATTAAGATCTCAAAGGATAGGAAGTTTTTGTCATTTCATGTAAATATCGACTCAGTATCTCAGATATTTAGAATTTTAAATCAAAGATCCAGTTTTAAACAGTGATTTTAGTTTTTCAAGAAAGTCTATATCATTTTATTTCCTGAAAGCTAGTGTAGGTCTTATGGTGATCTGCTATTGCTAGTCTGAATAAAATTTACATGTATCCTTTCAATCAGATTTTTATAACCTTTCAATCAAATAATTTCACAATAGGGGTAGGGTCTGTGCCACATCTGTGTTTTCAGGACAGATTGTCCTCTGGGCAACGATCCCCTTGAAATTTTTTGTTGTTGTTGTTATTTACTTATTTATATTTTGCTTACTTTTTGGTAAACTTTTAAATTTTGCTTCTTATTTCTTTTTTAGCTTCAGCATGCTAACCACATTGTGGTTGATTAATTAACCACAATTAATCACATGTTGATTGTCTACATTGCTTTCATTTTCCCTCTATCTTTCTCAATTAATTGAAGTAAAACATGGCCGTTTCCCCTCAGAAGTACAACTGTATGTTATGTAGCTAGGTGTGACCAGTATGTCCTAAAAAAGCAATTATCTTATTTCTAAGAATCCCAGAGTTAGTTTGTCACATTGCCTCAGTGTCCTTCAAACATTCTTAATTGGAGGAGGAAGAGATATAAATAATTAGATTTACTCTATAAATATGACTCCATTTACAAACCAATTTTATCAACTAGTTCTTAACCTTAATAACATATATTAGCCTTTATTAAAATATATGCTGTGTCCCTCAGTTATAGCTTGTTCTTTGTTTTTTGGAAGTTGAGTTTTATTGGGATATTTAGGAGACTATAGTGTAACTACTATGAGAAAAATTACATGAATAATCTTTAGAGTGATGTCTTAAGTGATACTTTAAACAGTAACACAGTTAGGTGAAGATTCTACATCAAAACAAGATTGATTCTGTAAGTTAAAATAAGGCATACATGACTTACATATTCAGAAAATGTTAGAGCTAGAACATTAGGTTTAGTTTGTTTCATTGATTATGGAAAATAAAAGATGTGAGAATGCTTGCTTAAGGTCATACTGATAGTTTGTGGCTGAGCTGGTAATAAAAACAGCTGTCCTTTCCTTTTTCTCCTTTTCCTATTCTGTCATTGAAAGTTAAAGAAAAAAGGTAGAGGAGAATAAGTATTTGTGATAAAGAAGATAACATTAATATAGGGACCTGGGGGAAGATAAAGTTTACAGGAAGTCATGTAGGAGGGGCACTCGAAGGTCAGAGTCAGCCATCAGATGCTTTGAATTGTCCCTGCTCCAACCTTTTAAATGGGGACATACATTGAGTTTCTAGGGCATATTCATTTCCGTAAGAACATGCCTTATCATCCAATACTGTTTACAAAGAACCCATAGCTTTACATTTATTTTCCCAAAAGAAGTGATTTATAATCTTTGAAAATTTCAAACAGTTAATTTAGCGATGCTTTTTTCTGGTCACTTAAATGCCCTTCCCAAATTCTGCAGCATAACAAGGAAAAGAGGGTGTCATTTTGTTATTGTGCATGTTGATGATATATTTATAAGAATTGTTAAGACACCTGAGGAATGCCCCAAGTTGTTAAAAAAAAAAACAAAAAAACATAGCTGGGAATGTGGGAATTTCCTCTCTGGAAACAGATTGTCTTGGTTACTTGCTTTATGCTGTGATTGATAGTTCTTAAAGTATTATGCAAGATGCATGTGAATGTAGACATTTCTATATTCTAGCTTGCTTAAAGTATTAGATCTTTTCCTACCAGTCAGAAACATAAAAAATGTTTCCAGTGTTTTAAAAACAAACTTGTTTACCTTCTTTAATCTAATGGACATTATGGGGCATAGAATCATTTTGTGTGTGTGAGAGAGGAAAATACTTAGCAAATTAAACTGTTTCTACAAGGTAACTGATAGTTCTACATTTCTTGTCTGAAGTTGCTTAAATTTATTTTCTTTTATCATTTAGTGTCAAAAAGCAACATGTAGATTATGAATGAAAATTCTACATCTCCTGATCTTCCCTTGGTACTTGTTTTAAGTAATGAATGCCACTAAATGAGGTGGTTCTGTTTGGTGGATGGAATGCCGTTTCATTTGATTCAGGCATGCTTCTTACATGAAATCCTTTAATGCACTTGCTCACTTGCCATCACCCAGAGCAGTTAAAGACCTAAGCTGCTTCGTGCTTTATAGCAGGAAACATTCAGTCCCACAAATACTGTGCACTCTCAGGTCAATCCAGAACGTTTGCTGAAGGATTTGTCCACCATTCCCAACTCTCCGTTTTCTGTAATAAAGCCTTTGTACACAGTCATTTGATTGATTTTATCTCTTGATATTCACAAATAATGCCAGTGGAGAAACAAACCTAAGAAATAACCAACTGGAACCTTTTATATATAGAGATCTAAAATTTCAAGAATAAACCTTTCCCAGTGAGGCAATGGACTTTCAGAATGCTCTGGAATGGCTGTTCTATATCAAGAAAAGGAGAGTTAGTGAGAAACAGAAAAAGAAAAAAAAATTAATAATTTAATAAAAAATAAAGTTTAATAAAATTTTCTACCTTTTTCGTGTGTATTTGTTTTTATTGTAGATTCATGATACATCCAATGGTAAGTTTAGAAAATTCTGGTTGTTAGGGTAAAAAACACTGTGTATATGGTATAATTTGAATATTTTGACTAATGGCACTGAATGTCCTAGGTTAATGCATAATTATCCTAAGAAAGTGACCATATATGTGAATGTAATCGCACCCTCAAGAAGTTATCTATTTATTTATTTTTATTTTTTTATTTTGATTCATTGTACACAAATGGGGTACAACTTTCATTTATCTGGTTGTACATGAAGTAGAGTCACACAGTTTGTGTAATCATACATGTACATAGGGTAATGATGTTTGTCTCATTCTATTATCTTTCCTTCCCCCCACCCCCTCCCCCCCACCCCTCATTTTCCTCTATACTATCCATCCTTGATATTCTCCAACTCCATCCATTTACCTGCAAATGCCATAATTTTATTCTTCTTTATGGCTGAATAATATTCTATTGTGTATATATACCATAGTTTTTTTTTATCTATTCATCTATTGAAGGGCGTCTAGGTTGGTTCCACAATCCAGCAATTGTGAATTGAACTGCTATAAACATTGATGTAACTGTGTCACTGTAGTATGCTGATTTTAAGTCCTTTGGGTGTAGGCCAAGGAGTGGGATAGCTGGGTCAAATGGTGGTTCCATTCCAAGTTTTTTAAGGAATCTCCATACTGATTTCCAGAATGGCTGTACCAATTTGCAAACACCACTGGCAATGTATGACTGTACCTTTTTCCCCATAAACTCATCCACACCTATCGTTGCTTGTATTCTTGATGATAGACATTCTAATTGGGGTGAGATGAAATCTTAGGGTAGTTTTGATCTGCATTTCTCTTATTACTAGAGATATTTGAACAATTTCTCATATATCTTTTGATTGCTTGTAGATCTTCTTCTGTGAAGTATCTGTTCATTTCCTTAGCCCATTTGTTGATTGGGCTATTTGTATTCTTGGTGTAAAGTTTTTTGAGTTCTTTATAGATTCTGGAGATTAGTGCTCTCTCTGATATGTGCGTGACATAGATTTTGTCCCACTCTGTAGGCTCTCTCTTCACATTGCTGATAGTTTTCTTTGCTGAGAAAAAGCTTTTTAGTTTGAATCTATCCCATTTATTGATTCTTGCTTTTATTTCTTCTGCTTTGGGAATGTTATTAAGGAAGTCTGGTCCTAAGCTGACGTGATGGAGATTTGAGCCCACTTTTTCTTCTGTAAGATGCAGGGTCTTTGGTCTGAGTCCTAGGTTCTTGATCCATTTTGAGTTGAGTTTTGTGCAGGGTGAGAGATAGGGGTTTAGTTTCATTTTGTTGCATATGAATTTCCAGTTTTGCCAGCACCATTTGTTGAACAGACTATCTTTTCTCCATTGTATGTTTTTGGCACCTTTGTCTAGTATGAGATAACTGTATTTATGTGGATTTGTTTCTGTGTCCTCTATTCTGTACCATTGGTCTACCTGTCTATTTTGGTGCCAATACCATGTCGTTTTTGTTACTACTGCTCTGTAGTATAGTTTAAGGCCTGGTATTGTGATACCCCCTGCTTCACTCTTCCTGCTAAGGATTGCTTTAGCTATTCTGGGTCTCTTTTCCAAATGAATTTCATGATTGCTTTCTCTATTTCTATGAGGTACATCACTGCGATTTTAACAGGAATCATATTGAATCTGTATAGCACTTTTGGTAGTATGGCCATTTTGACAATATTAAATTCTGCCTATCCAAGAATGTGGGAGATCCTTCCATCTTCTAAGGTTTTCTTTAACTTCTTCCTTTAGTGTTTAGTTTAGTAGTTCTCATTGTAGAGGTCTTTCACCTCTTTTGTTAGATTCATTCCCAAGTACGTTTTTTTTTTTTTTTTTTGAGGCTATTGTGAAAGATAGTACACCATGATCAAGTTGGTTTCATTCTAGGGATGCAAGGTTGGTTCATCATCCAGAAATCAGTAAGTGTAATTCACCACATCCACAGACTTAAAGAATCATATGAGTATTTTAACAGATGCAGCAAAAACATTTGAATAAATATGGTATGCCTTCGTGCTCAAAATACTGGAAAAAATAGGGATAGTAGGACCATACCTCAACATTGTAAAGGCTATCTATGCTAAGCCCATGACCCACATCATTCTATGTGGAGAGAAACTGAAAGCATCCTCCCTAAAAACTGGAACAAGACAGAGATGCCCTCTTTCACCGCTTCTATTCAACATCATCCTTGAAACTCTCCCCAGAGTGATTAGACAGACCAAAGAAATTAAAGGAATATGAATAGAAAAAGAAGAACTCAAACTATCACTATTGTCTATGACATTATTCTACATTTAGAGGAGCCAAAAAATTCCACCAGAAAACTTCTAGAACTCATAAATGAATTCAACAAAGTAGCAGAATATAAAATCATCACTCATAAATCTAATGCCTTTTTATTCATAAGTGATCAATTCTCTGAAAGAGAAATTAGGAAAACTACCCCATTCACAATAGCCTCAAAAAAAAAATCAAGTAGTTTTAGACATGTATTTTTCTTTTAACATTCTTGTTTAGTTAGGTCTTTTCTAATCAGAGAAGTAACAATGTTTTTGGGGTCTTAAAATAATTGTTCACCTTCTTTATTCCAATGGTCATTTGCTGAAAAGAATTGTTTTAAGTAGAGAAATACTCAGAAAAGTAAACTGAGAAGGTAACTGCCAGTTCTGTATTTCTTGTCTGAAATTGTTTCTCCATATGTTTTCTTGTATCATTTAGAAGCTTCATGCCTATAAAGAAGTTGTCAAGTTTGAAATGTGGAAAAGAAATAATTAAGTCCTGAAGTTAAGGGTTAGAAACAGTGGTGCCTTGTTCACAGATTCTTGTATCTTATAACTGCTAATATGGATCTTTGAAAGTACAAAATCAGTGCAGTCACTTTTTTTTTTCAATAAAGATTCTATTTTAGAGTGTTCTCACTACCTTTTTTTTTTTTTAACCTTTTTAAGCTAAATGAGGGTTTCTTTAGTGTGTTAATAGAAAGAGATATTTGCTTTCTGGGGCATCAACACCTAAAGTCCTTCATGGATGCCTACCAAGATTAGAAGAAATAGAGATTTATGAGCAGATACTGCCATAGGATGTGTGTGTAAATTTCCAGTCACTGGATTAATCACTTCTAAGTATTTATAAATTATTGTCATTATTAGTTAACTCCTGAGTTTTGGTAAGACTTCTTAGGAGACAGAGTCCTAATATAGGTGTGATTTTTCTTACATCCTGTGCAAAATTATAAGTTGTGGTGAGACTGGACCGTGAATTATGGAAAGGCCATCTGAAACATCTGTATTTCTGTGTCAGTGTATTACAAGAAAGGGCTTTTTATTTATTTATTTTTTATATTATTGTAAACAAATGGGATACACGTTGTTTCTCTGTACATGGCATAAAGGCATACCATTTGTGTAATCATAAATTTACATAGAACAATGTTGTTTGATTCATTCTGTTATTTTTTCCCTTCCCCCCACCCCTCCCACCCCTCTTTACCCTCTATACAGTACTTCCTTCCTCCATACTTGCCCCCCTCCCTAACCCTAACTCTAACCCTAACACTAACCCTTCCCTCCCCCCCCCCATTATGTGTCATCCTCCACTTATTAGTGATATCATTCGTCCTTTGGCTTTTTGAGATTGGCTTATCTCACTTAGCATGATATTCTCCAATTTCATCCATTTGCCTGCAAATGCCATAATTTTATCATTCTTTATGGCTGAGTAATATTCCATTGTATATATATACCACAGTTTCTTTATCCACTCATCAATTGAAGGGCATCTAGGTTGGTTCCACAGTCTGGCTATTGTGAATTGAGCAGCTATGAACATTGATGTGGCTGTATCTCTGTAGTATGCTGATTTTAAGTCCTTTGGGTATAGGCCCAGGAGTGGGATAGCTGGGTCAAATGGAGGGTCCATTCCAAGTTTTCTAAGTAATCTCCACACTGCTTTCCAGAGTGGCTGCACTAATTTGCAGCCCCACCAGCAATGTATGAGTGTACCTTTCTCCCCACATCCTCGCCAACACCTGTTGTTGCTCGTATTCTTGATAATCGCCATTCTAATTGGGGTGAGATAGAATCTTAGGGTGGTTTTGATTTGCATTTCTCTTATTACTAGAGATGTTGAACATTTTTCCATATGTTTGTTGATTGCTTGTAGATCTTCTTCTGTGAAGTGTCTGTTTATTTCCTTAGCCCATTTGTCCACTGGATTATTTGAATTCTTGGAGTAGAGTTTTTTGAGTTCTTTATAGATTCTGGAGATTAGTGATCTATCTGAAGTATGATTGGCAAAGATATTCTCCCACTCTGTAGGCTCTTTCTTCGCATTGCTGATAGTTTCCTTTGCTTAGAGAAAGCTTTTTAGTTTGAATCTATCCCAGTTATTGAGTCTTGCTTTTATTTCTTGTGCTATGAGAGTCATGTTAAGGAAGTCTGGTCCTAAGCCGACATGTTGAAGATCTGGACCTACTTTTTCAAGAAAGGGCTTTTTAAACAACAACAACAACAACAAAATATGTTTAATAAAAGACCATAACTTCCAGTTTCTTTCTTTTGGATTTCATTTTAACACTTTTATCACACCTCCAATACAGAATTACCAAATTGCATTTTAATGATTTAACTCTTTCCATATTAGATGTTTTTCCTAGCTTTAGAATATGCTGTGTTTATTTTTCCATTCCCAGTGACTGCAAAGTGCCCAACACATAGTAGGTACCCAGTATAAATATTTAAGTAAATATGTATGATTAACTGACAACTTCTTGCAAAAATTTTACAGAAAAAAATGAAAGATGTACCGTAAGAGTGGTATTGGCCCAAATTCAAAAAATGAAGGAAGAGATGAAGGAAGAAGTGATGTGGAGCTTATGGAAGAGAGATGCAGCAGTGACAGCTGGGGATGCTGCTTTTCTCATCACTCTTGTTTAGCCTGTGCTTGCTTGACAATTTGTAAATAAAATTATTCCTTTAACAAAGTATTTCATAAGAGTAAAAGGATTCTTTGTGGATAAAGAGAGGCAATATCTGGGGCTAATCTTTGTGGGCAAATATATTTATTTTGATGGATGCAGCTGAGATACCGAACTGATAGAGAGAAGCCAGGGGGTTTTCTGTGCTCTACCAAATCACATCTGACTAGAAATCGCAACCAGACAGCAATCTGTGAAGCAAGTGATAGGAGCTGTACCGTCTGCTGCCTGCTGTGGATGTCTGGCACCCAAGAGTACCAGATTTGGTGTAAGTGGGGCTTCTGTTTAGGAAATTGTGCCAATTTTTTTTTCTTGAAAAGAGGATTGTGGCTTTGTTTCTGCATTCTTATATGAGATTAAAAAATACCCTCATAATTGCCAATTCATTTGTTATACCAAAAGTATTTTATCTGTTATTTTTTCTTAATAACATTATAATCCTGTGTGTGTATCTTTGCTGCTGCTTCTGATACAGTAAAGTCATGTGGATATTTCTCATTTTGCTACCTTTTAGATCTAAGGCTAATTCATTATACATGCATTTAGGAATTTCTATAAACTATTTTTAAGAATTACTAACTTTTATCTTTTAAACTGTTTTCATGTTGGACAGCCTTTTCTGTTTCTATTGTTTAATATTCTGACATTTCAGAAATCCCTTTAGGTTAATTAAAACTGTTTTCTATTAATGATCTTTATTTGTAATACGTAAATGTCAAAAATTAAAATGTGATCTATAGTGTATCTTCTGTGCTTCTACTTACAGTTAATAGTAGTGCTGCTATATACACGGTTGTCCAAGTCATTGGTCCAGGAGTTGATCTAGGTTACCACTCGCTCACCCTCTATTTATGAGGAAACATCAAATCTTTTTTTTTTTTTTTTTTTTTTTTTTTTTTTTGGTACCGGGGATTGAAAACTCAGGGGCACACAACCACTGAGTCACATCCCTAACCCTGTTTTGTATTTTATTTAGAGATAGGATCTCACTGAGTTGCTTAGCGCCTTTGCTGAGGCTGGCTTAGAATCGTGTTCCTTCTACAGCCTCTTGAGCCACTGGGATTACAGGTGTGTGCCACTGAGCTGGGCTACATCAAATCTTAATCAATATTCCTTGCTATATCCTGATCTCTCTAACCAGGATTCCACCTACATAAACTCAGAGTTGTACCGTCTGCAATAGATGCCTAAATTATCCACCTTCCTAAAGCTTTTACCCCTTGACCTGTCCGTCTAAACTTTTCATCTTTCTTATTGTCAAACCTGATTAGTCATTCTCCTGTTTAAAATCGTGCACTGTGTTCTCAGCACTTTAAGTGGACACTCATTAGCATTATATACAAAGCTCTCATGACCAGGTGGACTCGTCTCTGCCTACTTTACCAAAATACTGACACGCAGACCTTAACTGACTAATTTTAGTCCTGTATGTTGTGGTGTGCCACTGTGATTGTCCATGCCCATTTATTTCCCCCCCAGATTTCTCTTTACCCCTGTTGTGGATTGGATAAATGTGTTCCTCAGAGGTCCATGGGTGTAAAGCTTTGGTTGTCCACCTGTGGCACTGTTGGGAAGTAATGGTATTCTTAGGAGATGGGGCACAGAGGGAGGAAGTTAAGCTATTGGGGTGTCCTCTTGAATGGAATAGTGGGATCCCACCTTTTCCACTCTGTTCCCCAGCTGCCACGAACTCAACAAGTCTCTTCTGCCTGGACTCCCATTGTGCCAACACAGGTCGAAAACAACAGGGCAGTGACCATGGAATGAATCCTATGAAACATGAATCAAAACAGTTTTTCTCTTTTTAAGTTGATTACCTTAGGTATTTTGTGACAGTAACAGAAACCTGACAAATCTAATCCCCTTACTCTTCATGTAACTAATTTCTTCTTGGTTCTTCAATATTGGGCATCAGTGTTACCTTCTTAATGTCTAATCAGGATACCTTTTATCAGTATTCCGTAGGCTTGGGTGCATCTCCTTTCTAGACCTGTCATACTTCACTAATATTGTTAGTTCACTATTCTTCCAAAAAAGGCACAGTCCCTATCATAGTATTTTTTGCAAATGCTTACTATGAATAAATGCATAAATAAATATAAGAAATATTTCATTGTTCTTAAGAGCCCTCTGAATTATAATTCATAATCTATAAAGCCTTGGTGTCTTTGAACTGTATGTTTATTTAAATATTGATGCTGATACTAGATTTGAGCAGTTGAACTTTAAATGTTGACTCTTAGAACACAACCAAGATCATTACTGTTGACTGTACATTCAGACATATAATCAGACACATAGACTTAAATGAATATTTTAGTTAAGAACCAACAAGTAGTAAGTTTAAATATCAGATGACTCTGCTACATATTCTCATTTCAGAAAAGATCAGTATGTAAAAATTATACATACTTATAGAATATACTGTGATTTCAACACATGTATAAAGTGTATATTGATCAAACCAGGGTAATTAGCATTTCTATCTCCTGTTTTACTTCTTGATGTTTGGTGCTCTCAAGCTCCTCTTCTGGTTCTTCATAAAATACATAATGAATTGAAATAAATAAGACATGTAAAGGCAAATACTGTGTGTTCTTTCTCAAATTTGAAACAAAAAAGGATTATATAAATGTAGAATAGTGATTACTAGAGTTTGGGGGTAGAGTTGGGAAGAGGGATAACTGGAGGATGGAAAACAGGTGCCACACATGGAAGAAATATGTATACCATGGCGTAGTGGGGTGGTATTGCTCCCATTTCATTTATAATAGTTGGTCAGAAATATCAATATTTTTTAAATGTTAACGGATGATGCTAAACACTCTCCAGGGTATGACTGATCAGTTTAAACATAAGCTACTTTGGTGCCCATGCTATGTAAAGTCATAGTATTGAAAAACTGCAATAATAGGATCTTTTAAAAATTATCAAAATATGAAAATATTTTATTTGAGAAATCTTTTATTGATCACCTTTAACATTATAAATTCTGGTGTAAAGGCAAAAGTTGTTTTAGTGAAATTGCTTAAAAACATCTTGAGTATAAAATAAAATAAAATATAAAGAGGCTCTTTTATGATTTGAGCTATCAAGTCAGATTTCTTGCTGGGATCTATCATTATGAAAACTCATTGTGAATTTAGAATGACTTTCTCATTGTCTTTAAAGAAAGTTTGTTCTCTTGGTCTGTGTTGAACAAGGGTAGGTGAAGATGATAGGGCACTTAGCAAGGGCTCAGATCCTAGCTGTCTCAAGTGGCAGGGCAAGAATAGCCCTGTGTACCCAGAGGAAGTTCATCATGGCTTTGTGAAACTTTCAAAAGCAAGAAATATCATTTCTACTTTGTGTGGTTCCTCTTCTTTTTAGCCTCTCTCAAAGTCTAACAGTTGTGCTTAGCATAAGTCAAACAATCTAAAAATGCAAAATACACTATTACCATCATCTTCTTTTAAACAATATGTACCAAGTTGCTATGGTTTGGATAATTGTCCTTAAAAGTCCAGGTGCTAAAGTCCTGGTCCCCATGGTACTGCTATCGGGAGGTGCTGTGGACCTTTAGAAGATGGGGCCTAGTGGGAGATCCCTAGGTCACTGGAAATGAACTTCTACAGGGGATTGTGGGACCCTGGATCCTTCCTGTCTCATTCCTTGTTTCCTGGATCATGAGGTAAGTGGTTTGCTCTGGCGGATGCTCTTGCCATGATGTACCACCTTGGCCAGTGACCCAGAGCATTGGGGCCACTCTGTCTGGGACTGGAACCTCTAAAGTTGTAAGTCCAAATAAACCTTTTCTGCTGAGAACTTAATTACCTCAGCTATTTCATTGTAGTAAAAGAAAACTAATACAGAAGTCCTTTAAATGTATTTTCTTACTCAAACCACCTATGTGGCTTTCTCTAAGTTAAAAATGAGGAAACTGAGACTTCTTTGGATTAAGTGAGCATTCAATAAATATTCAGAAGTGGAGCTAATTTTAAACCTGAATGTCCTGTAGAAGTCATGTAGTCTTTTTTATATTATTGCAAAAACAGACGTAGAGAAGTTCAAGGTTATTCCCAAAGTCACACAGTAACTGGCTAAGCAGGTGCTAAAGTTTCACACTTTCTAAATTAGTCATTATTCTTAGTAGAACTTTTTCATCTCTCATTTATAAGCACTTAATAAGTTAATTGCTAATGATTATATATTAATCAGATAATATGTATTAGCACTATGTCTATATCTACGTGTGTATCTCTAGATCTATTTCTATCTGTACATATATTAAAAGAAAGTTATAAAGTTTAAAATATAAATTCTGAAGCTACTCAAGTGCAAGATGTAGAGAGAAAACCTAGGGGAAGAGATGAAATTCTGTTTTCTCTCCTTGAATATTATTTTCAGGCTAAGGCCAGTAGTATGGTCTAAGAGAATGTACAAAATTGCTTTACTAACTCAATTTCAGAAGAGTTTGACTTTGTCAGAATGATCTGCTCTATCTTCTCGAGAAATAGTAAAGAATTCAAGAGAAAGATGGTGCATTCAGGGTTCTCTTCCACTGCATTGGAGCATCTGAAGAGATGGGGGGAGAAACTTATTTCTCCTTTAAGTGACAAGCCTGTTAGTTAATATTGTCAGGCAGAACATGCTTTTTAAGAGTTTGATCCTTGGCCTTTCACAAACTAAAATACTCTTAAGTGCCTGATTTTCAGAAAATTACTTTTGACTATGGTATTGAGAAATGAATGAATGCCAACATTTTTTGCAAATTAAATATTAATTAGCATTACTAAATGTTAAACCATTTATTTATAGAGAAGCTCTTGACAAAGTGGAAGAATATGAGTAACTTTGTTTCTTACAGACTGTATGACCTTGGAAAGTCATTTCCATATTTGTTTTCTGTAGAGTAGGCATAAAATCCCCCACTTCACTGGATTAGGTGAGATGTGTATCAAACAAACTTTCACATTGCAGTGCTCTGAGTCAGGGCCTGTAAACCCTTTTCTATAAAGTGGAAGCGAATAAATATTTTATGCTTCATGGGGTCTAGGTCTCTGTTGCAACTATTTAGCTCTACATTTATAGTGTGAAAGCAGCCATCAATGGCACATAAACAAATTAGCATGACAGTTTTCTAATAAAACTTTATTTATGGACACTGAAATTGAATTTCATATAATATTCACATATCATGAAATATTATTTTTCATTTGGCTCTTCCCCCAGGCATTTTAAAAAGTAAAAATGACTCTTACTTTGCAGACTATAGGAAAAATACATGGATTTGTCCCAAGGTCTGCAGTTTGCCAGTTGTGCTCCAGGTGATTGCCTAGCTATAAATCAGTTCTAAATTTGGAGGAACTATGGCATGGTAGTTATGTCGGGAGATTGCACTTACTGAGCCATCTCGATGAGTGACTTCAAGCTCTGTCCTTGATACTGAGAATTTTCCTTGGCACATATTCCCAGCTAACATATGAAAATATTCATAGCAGAAGGAGTGATCTGTGTTAATTTGCCTGCCTCCGAGTTGGGTAGAAGATCTAAGGTAGCGAAATTAGCACACTGCACTCACACAATTCACAGAGTTGAACTGATACAGATAAGTGGTGTCAGCAATCCTGTTCCAAACTAAATCTTTCAAAGTTTTGAAGTCTCAGCACTTTTCCAGGTACGGCAGACTGAATCTTGGCATGTTGGTCCCCAGTTTCAATGTATAATGCTCATCTTTCTTTTCATTTTTTGCTCATTGTATTCCAAAGCCATTCTCTTGATATCAAAAAGACAAAAAATGAAAAATTCTTTGAAATGAAAACAACCAAAAGAAAAAAAAATATGTGCTCATTTTAATGTTTTTGTTTTGCAATTGTTGGATGAGTAGGTTTCTTTTTATTTTTTAAAGTTTACAATTAAAAAGATTTATTTGCCTTAGGTCTCGCACAATGGTTGTGGTTTTATATGGTTATTATAGTTGGGACAGAGAGAGTTCCATCACTGAGATAGCTCTGGAAAATGTCTTATTCCACAAGTGGGAAGTGGTTGGTGCAATTTTTTTAAGAAGAGAACTGACGACCAAGGAGAATCACAAAATTGCAATATTGTTGAACATGCTTGTTTTATTACCTTTATTTTGAACATAATTGTGAGAAGGTATGAAACAAGGTTTGAGAGGTATTGTCTATTTAATCTTTAATACAGTCTGTATCCCACTTCATCATAGGCAGTAGAACATTGTTTACATCTAACATAAATTCCTTTTCTAATGGTTCCCAGTGAATTATTTGCCTAAAAAAAGAAAATGTCTGATTGGTGCAAATTACAGGGTACAGTTTCAGATTAGTAATCACTATTAATAGATGCCTGCCTGAATAAATACAAAGTAAGCTTTAAATACCAAAAATTAGTTGAGCAATACCAAAGGAAATCATTAGCTGAGAAGTATTAGATTAAAAGGTACAGATGTTAAAAAAAAAAAAAAAACAACTTATCAACAACCTGGCAGCAAGGAGCTTTAAGATGCTGAAGTTCACTGGGAGCAAAAGAAATTGGCTGCTATTTGATGGCAACAGAAGCATTTTAAGGCAAATGTTTGGCATACAATTTATAAAACTTAAGAAATTCCACATGATTTAAGAACTTTTGATTTTAGTAGCTCTGGAATGAGTTCTGGGAATATATATTTTTGTAAAGCTCCACTAATGTCTTGGGTCAAGTTTTGGGACACAGTTTGAGGCAGATAATATTAAGTAGGAGGTGGGAGGTTCATGGGGGAGTGCTGGAGGAACAGAACCAGCTGAGAAGTGAGCCAAGCCTCCTGGAGAGAAAAAGCTGAACAGCAGAGCAGGTTTTAGTAGAGTCCCCCTGATACTAAGAATCCTGGAGCTGGCAAGGCCCTGGAGAGCTGTTGTCAAATGAGGCAAGGAGGAGGAGTTCTTTGCATCAACTGGTAATTGGATGCAGGCTGTTCCAGGGAGGGGCTGAACACATGTAGGAAAGCTCTCTGCAATAGAGGCTAATCCCAGGGAGGGTCTAGCTGTGGGGTGTCAGGTGCCAACTTTTCAGCCCTGAAGGTGTTTCTGGGCAGCATGCCACAGCATGCACAACAAGTGATTATGTGATTGAGAAATGAGAGTCTAAAGGGACTTTGGGAAGATGTATTTGGGCTACAGGGTAGGCAAAGAGCACTGTCTGTTTGCAGAACAAGTGCTGAGTGCCTACTGTATGTCAGGTGTTAAACATGGAAGTGATAAGTAGCCTGCATTCTAAGAAGCTTACCCTCTGGTGGGAGGCAGATGTGTAAAGGAACAAAATTTATTACCAAAATTGAGGAGGTATGTGCAGGTTTCAAGATTTTTAAAAACAATATTTACCAAAATTCTATTTATTCTGCTTATTTCTTTAGTAAATTACAATGTGCTGATCTAATATTCTCTTGATTTCTATGTCTTCTCTTTTACAAATATTTCTATCTCCTCTAATTTTCTTCCTTACTGTGATAAAAGAATCTTAAAAAGAACGAAAAGAGAAGCAAATATTCTGTAATATTGTAATCAAAATGTCTGACCAAAAAATGAAATCATAAAGTGCCAACTAGAATAAACCTTTACCATATTCAATGTATAAATCCTGCTATTGTCCTTCCCTTGTTCAAATGAATAGGTAGATCTTGAAACTCTCTTTTTTTTTAATTAAAAATCATAAATTTACATAGGGCAATGTTGTTTGATTCATTCTGTTATTTTTTCCCTTCCTCCCCACCCCTCCCAACCCTCTTTTCCCTCTATACAGTCCTTCCTTCCTCCATTCTTACCACCCTCCTTATCCCTAACCCTAAACCTAACCCTAACCCTAACGCTAAACCCTGCTATCCCCTATTATATGTCCTCATCCGATTATCAGCGAGATCATTCGTCCTTTAGTTTTCTGAGATTGGCTTATCTCACTTAGCATGATATTCTCCAATTTCATCCATTTGCCTGCAAATGCCATACTTTTATCATTCTTCATGGTGGAGTAATATTCCATTGTACATATATGCCACAGTTTCTTTATCCATTCATCAACTGAAGGGCATCTAGGTTGGTTCCACAATCTGGTTATAGTGAATTGAGCAGCTATGAACATTGATGTGGCTGTATCTCTGTAGTATGCTGATTTTAAGTCCTTTGGGTATGGCCAAGGAGTGGGATAGCTGGGTCAAATGGTGGTTCCATTCCAAGATTTCTGAGGAATCTCCATACTGCTTTCCAGAGTGGCTGCACTAATTTGCAGCCCCACCAGCAATGTATGAGTGTACCTTTTTCCCCACATCCTCGCCAACACCTATTGTTGCTTGTGTTCTTGATAATCGCCATTCTAATTGGGGTGAGATGAAATCTTAGTATAGTTTTGATTTGCATTTCTCTTATTACTAGAGATGTTGAACATTTTTTCATATATCTGTTGATTGCTTGTATATCTTCTTCTGTGAAGTGTCTGTTCATTTCCTTAGCCCCATTTGTTGATTGGATTATTTGTATTCATGGTGTAGAGTTTTTTGAGTTCTTTATAGATTCTGGAAATTAGCGCTCTATCTGAAGTATGAGTGGCAAAGATATTCTCCCACTCTGTAGGCTCTCTCTTCACATTACTGATAGTTTCCTTTGCTGAGAAAAAGCTTTTTAGTTTGAATCTATCCCAGTTATTGATTCTTGCTTTTATTTCTTGTGCTGTGGGAGTCCTGTTAAGGAAGTCTGATCCTAAGCCAACAAGTTGAAGGTTTGGACCTACTTTTTCTTCTATAAGATGCAGGGTCTCTGGTCTGATTCTGAGGTTCTTGATCCATTTTGAGTTGAGTTTTGTGCAGGGTGAGAGATAGGGGTTTAATTTCATTCTGTTGCTTATGGTTCTCCAGTTTTCCCAGCACCATTTGTTGAAGAGGCTATCTTTTCTCTATTGCATATTTTTGGCACCTTTGTCTAGTATGAGAAAATTGTACTTAATGGGTTTGTGTCCGTGTCCTCTATTCTGTACCATTGATCTGCCTGTCTATTTTGGTACCAATACCATCCCGTTTTTGTTACTATTGCTTTGTAGTAGAGTTGAAGATCTGGTATTGCGATACCCCCTGCTTCGCTCTTTCTACTGAGATTGGTTTAGCTATACTGGCTTTCTTATTCTTCCAGATGAATTTCATAATTGCTTGCTCTATTTTTGTAAGGTACATCATTGGGATTTTAATTGGAATGGCATTGAATCTGTATAGCACTTTTGGTAGTATGGCCATTTTGACAATATTAATTCTGCCTATCCAAGAACATGGGAGATCTTTCCATCTTCTAAGGTTTTCTTTAATTTCTTTCTTTAATGTTCTGTAGTTCTCATTGTAGAGGTCTTTCACCTCTTTTGTGAGATTGATTCCCAAGTATTTTATTTGTTTCTATGCTATTGTGAATCAGGTAGTTTTCCTAATTTCTCTTTCTGAAGATTCATCACTTATGTATAAAAATGCTTTGGATTTATGAGCATTGATCTTGTAAGCTGCTACTTACTGAATTCACTTATGAGTTCTAAGAGTTTTCTGGTGGGATTTCCAGGTTCCTCTAAATATATAATCATGTCATCAGCGAACAGGGATAGTTTGAGTTCTTCTTTTCCAATTCGTATCCCTTTAATTTCTTTGGTTTGTCTAATTGCTCTGGCTAGAGTCTCAAGAACAATGTTGAATGAAAGTGGTGAAAGAGGGCATCCCTGCCTTGTTCCAGTTTTTAGGGGGAATGCTTTCAGTTTTTCACCATTTAGAATGATATTGGCCATGGGCTTAGCATAGATGGCCTTTACAATGTTAAGGAATGTTCCCACTACCCCAACTTTTTCTAGTGTTTTGAGCATGAAGGGATGCTGTATTTTATTGAATGATTTTTCTGCATCTATTGAAATAATCATGTGATTCTTGACTTTTAGTCTGTTGATATGGTGAATGACATTTATTGATTTCCAGATGTTGAACCAACCTTGCATCTCTGGGATAAAATCCACTTGATCGTGGTGCACTATCTTTTTAATATATTTTTGTATGCGATTTGCTAAAATTTTGTGGAGAATGTTTGCCATGATGTTCATTAAAGATATTGGTCTGAAATTTTCTTTCCTCCATGTGTCTCTGTCTGGTTTAGGTATCAGGGTGATATTGGCTTCATAGAATGAGTTTGGGAAGGTTCCCTCCTCTTCTATTTCATGGAATACTTTGAGGAGTATTGGAATAAGCTCTTCTTTAAAGGTTTTGTAGAACTCGACTGAGAACCCATCTGGTCCTGGACTTTTCTTTGTTGGTAGGCTTTTGATGACCTCTTCTATTTCATTGCTTGAAATTGATTTATTTTAGTTGTGTATGTCCTCCTCGTTCAGTTTAGGTAGTTCATATGTCTCTAGAAACTTGTTGATGTCTTCGAGGTTTTCTGTTTTGTTGGAGTATAGATTTTCAAAATAGCTTCTAATTATGTTTTGTATTTCACTCGTGTCTTTTGTGATATTTCCTTGTTCATTCCGAATTTTAGTAATTTGAGTTTTCTCCCTTTTTCTCTTTGTTAGTGTGGCTAAGGGTTTATCAATTTTGTTTATTTTTTCAAAGAACCAACTATTTACTTTGTTAATTCTTCCGATTGTTTCTTTTGTTTCAATTTCGTTGATTTTGGCTCTGATTTTAACTATTTCCTGTCGTCTACTACTTTTGGTATTGGTCTGCTCTTCTTTTTCTAGGTCTTTGAGCTGCAGTGTTACGTCGTTTATTTGTTGATTTCTACTTCTTTTGTTGAATGCACCCCATGAAATAAATCTTCCTTTAAGTACTGCTTTCATAGTGTCCCAGATGTTTTGATATGATGTGTCTTTGTTCTCGTTTACTTCTAAAAATTTTTTAATTTCCCTCCTGACGTCTTCTGTTATCCTTTCATTATATAATAGCGTATTATTTAATCTCCAAGTATTGGAGAAGTTTCTGTTTTTATTCTATCATTTATTTCTAATTTCAATCCATTATGATCTGATAGAATACAAGGTAGTATCTCTATCTTCTTGTATTTGCTAACAGTAGCTTTGTGGCATAAGACATGGTCTATTTTAGAGAAGGATCCATGTGCTGCTGAGAAGAAAGTGTACTCGTTCTTTGTTGGATGGTATATTCTATAGAAGTCGGTTAAGTCTAAATTGTTGATTGTGTAATTGAGATCTATGGTTTCTTTATTCAATTTTTGTTTGGACGATCTATCCAGCGGTGAGAGAGGTGTGTTAAAATCACCTAGTATTATTGTGTTGTGGTCTATTTGATTTCTGGAATTGAGAAGGATTTGTTTGACGTACATGGATGAGCCAATGTTCGGGGCATAGATATTTATGATTGTTATGTCTTGCTGATTTATGCTTCCCTTAAGCAGTATGTAATGTCCTTCTTTATCCCTTCCGACTAGTTTTGGCTTAAAGTCCACATTATCTGAAATGGGGATGGATACTCCAGCTTTTTTGCTGTGTCCGTGTGCATGGTATGTTTTTTCCCATCCTTTCACCTTTAGTCTATGGGTATCGCTTTCTATGAGATGGGTCTCTTGCAGGCAGCAGATTGTTGGATTTTTCTTTTTAATCCAATCTGCCAGTCTATGTCTTTTGATTGATGAGTTCAGGCCATTAACATTCAAAGTTATTATTGTGATATGATTTGTATTCCTAGTCATTGGACTCATTTTTGTTTTTTGACGTGATTTGGTTTCTCCTTTATTTGGCTATTCCTTTAGGCTCGTTCCTCCCGTTGCTGATTTGCATCGTTGTTTTTCATCATGGAATATTTTGCTGAGAATGTTTTGTAATGCTGGCTTTCTTTTTGTAAATTCCTTTAGCTTTTGTTTATCATGGAAGGATCTTATTTTGTCATCAAATCTGACAGTAAGTTTTGCTGGGTATAAGATTCTTGGTTGGCATCCATTTTCTTCCAGGGCTTGGTAAATGTTGTTCCAGGTCCTTCTAGCTTTTAGGGTCTGGATTGAAAAATCTGCTGATATCTGTATTGGTTTCCCCCTGAATGTAATTTGGTTCTTTTCTCTCACAGCCTTTAAAATTCTGTCTTTATTCTGTATGTTAGGTATTTTCATAATAATGTGCCTTGGTGTGGGTCTGTTGTAATTTTGTCTATTTGGAGTCCTATAAGCCTCTTGTACTTGGATTTCCATTTCATTCTTGAGATTTGGGAAATTTTCTGATATTATTTCATTGAATAGATTGTTCATTCCTTTGGTTTGTTTCTCTAAGCCTTCCTCAATCCCAATTATTCTTAAATTTGGCCTTTTCATGATATCCCATAGTTCTTGGAGATTGTGTTCATGATTTCTTACCATCTTTTCTGTTTGGTCAACCTTGTTTTCAAGATTAAATATTTTGTCTTCAATATCTGAGGTTCTGTCTTCCAGGTGATCTATCCTATTGGTTATGCTTTCTATGGAGTTTTTAGCTTGGTTTATTGTTTCCTTCATTTCAAGGATTTCTGTTTGTTTTTTTTTTCAGTATCTCTAACTCTTTATTGAAATAATCCTTTGCTTCCTGTATTTGCTCTTTTAACTGTCGATGGTGCGATCATTTACTGCCTGCATTTGCTCTTTCATCTCATCCTTCAATGCCTGCATTTGCTCTTTCATCTCCTGGTTTGCTTCCCTGATCATTTTAATTATGTACATTCTGAACTCCCTTTCTGACATTTCTTCTGCCTTGCTGTCCTTGGATTTTATTGCTATACCATCTAGGTTTGTTTGGGACATTTTCTTCCCTTGTTTTCTCATATTGGTCAGATGTCAGTGGGACTCTCTAATATTGCAGATTTCCTCTATTGGCTTATAGTGTCCCTGTAGATTTCCAGTGTATCTCCTCCCAGCCTTCAGTAGCCTGAAGTCTTGAAGGAACTTGATAATGCAGTGCTTCTGAAGAAAGCTGCCCCTAGCCCGCTTCTGGTTCCAGGGCTTGGAGCTGGCTCTGTGTTGAAAGGCTCTCACTGGGGGGCCTGCTCTGAGAAGCTGGCCGAGTGGGAGGATCCCACTGCCGGAGTGTGCAGGGCTGCCTGGGGAAGACTCTAGCTGCCCTGCCCTACTGTAATAAGCCACCTGAATCTGGGCCTTTCGCCTGGGCCTAGGTTCACCAGGTGGGGGAGACCCACCCCGTGGCTCTATTTTAGTCTGAGACTCTCAATGCCTCCCCTTCTTGAATCCTGGGTTCTGGAACGACTGGAGATGCAGTCATCCTCTAATCTGCCATCTTGGATCGCTCCGTGGAAAAAGCCTGCACCTGGAGGGGGCAGGTCCGCCTGGAGAGGTCTCTGGCTGTCCTGCCCTGGTGCCAGAGGCTGCTGCGGGTCGGAGGTCTCCGCTGGCTTGGGGACTTGTGGCTGGCTCTGTGTAGAAAGGCTCTCACTGGACGGTCTGCTCCGAGAAGCTAGCCTAATAAGGTGCTTCCCACTGGAGGGAGCCGGGCTGTTTGGGGAAGCCCCTGGTTGTCCTGTCCCGCTCCCTGAAGCAACCTGTGGGCAGGAGCTCACCACGCTGGCTCAGGGACTTGGAACTGGTTCTGTGCAGAAAGGCTCTCACTGGGGGGCCTGCTCTGAGAAGCCGGAGAATCTGCCCCTGTGGGAGGAGCCCACCCCCGGAGTGCGCAGGGCCACCTGGGGAGGACTCTAGCTGCTCTGCCTTACTCTAATAAGCCACCCGAATCCAGGCCTGCCACCCGGGCAGCGCTTCACCGGGTGGGGGAGTCTCACCCCGAGGCTCTGTTTTAGTCCAAATCTCTCAATACCTCCCCTTCTTGAATCCTGGGTTCTGGAGCGACTGGAGATGCAGTCACCCTCTAGTCCGCCATCTTGGATCGCCCCCCTCTCTCTTAATTGTAGCCATTTTGGCATGCATATACCTTTTCTATAAAGTTCATCAAAATGTAAAACAAACTTTAAAACATTCATTATTCTTTTAGACCCTTTAGGAATCTGTAAGTATGGTCATTAGTTATTAACAACATAAAATATTAGTTTCTTTGATTACATCACATTTTATTTTCAGTTTTTTCCCAGTGTTTCCAACTTTCCAGGAACTTTTCTGCAGAGTAATGTGGACATGATGACAAGTACAGAAATTGTGTGTCAATGTAAGAAAGCTGGGAAGTGAGGCAATTATTGTCAATCCACTGCTTCATGCCAAGTGTATTGCTCACACAATTCAAATTTGGGCCACAAAAAATTACAAACTCATACAAGCCATGGACTTTGGGGTTGCTCTCACAGTTATCAGAAAGGGTCATGGTAAATGCCAGTGTACCATATTATTTTTCCAAAAATCCCATTGACTGATTTTTATTTATGATCCTTATTTCATAAAACTTTATGGTCATAAAACAATGGGTTATTTGAAAACCTGTTAGCGTATTTCAAGGTCTCAGAAACTATTGAAATCTTTTGGTGACAAGAGAGAATTAGGAGAGATGATATATTTGATCTCTAAATTATACACAGTCTTAGAAGAGACTTTAGGCCTCCATGTGGTTCTGTGCTTTCAGTTTTGAGGGTACAAAGTTTTCATTTTAAAAGATTATATTTGTAAAGTGGTAAAGGCTTATTTTGTGTAGATGTGTACTTCTCTTTAGTAGTTTTTGTTCTTTTTAGTTACACGTGACAGTAGAGTGTATTTTGATGTATTATACATACATACATGAACTATAACTTATTCTAATTAGGATCCCATTCTTGAGGCTGTATATGAGGTGGAATTTCACTCGTGGTGTATTCATATGTGAACATAGGGAAGTTATGTCCAATTCATTCCACTGTCTTTCCTGTTCCCATCCTCCCTCCCTCCCTTCATTCCCCTTTTTCAATTCCACTGAACTTCTATTATCCCCCACCCCTGTTGTGTGTTAGCATCCACATATCAGAGGGAACATTCGACCTTTGGTTTTTGGGAACTGACTTATTTTACTTAGCATGATAGTCTCCAAATCCATCCATTTCCTGCAAAAGTAATGAAGTTTTCTTTTTTTATGACTGAGTAATATTCCATTGTGTATATATACCATATTTTCTTTATCCATTTATCTGTTGAACATCTAGGTTGGTTCCATATATTAGCTATAGTGAATTGATGTGTTATAAACATTGATGTCGCTGTGTCAATGCAGTATTCTGATTTTTAAGTCCTTTGGGTGTATACTGAGGAGTGGGATAACTTGTTCAAATGGTGGTTCTGTTCCAGGTTTTCTGAGGATACTTATTTATGCACAAATTTTTACAAAAGGTGCTCAAACAGTTTGCTTTTGGTGATAGATTTTAGGTAAATAAGAACACTGATGTAAGTTTGGGGTAAAAGGCAGGAATTGGAGATGAATTTTAAAACAAAGTTTTTTTTTTCCATTTTATGCTACTTTGCAAGAAGATCATGTTTAAAAGTAAGCATATCATATTTTCTGTCTTTAGTAACAAGTATTGTACATATTCACATGTCAGTTTTATTATCTTTGGCAAAAACAGATGAAAAGTGTAATTTGGAAAGAGAAAAGAACATAATGGTATTGGACAAAATAGCATCACAGAAATTTACCACAGGAAAATGTAATTTTATAAAATCATGTAAAGCCAGATTCTCCTCTGAGTGTACACAGGATTTTGCCGAAACCTAACATAGACAGGTTTGAAAACCTTGGTCTACTCTAATATTTACTTCTTATCAATAAGTAAAAAGGCTCAGAAAAACGTTTTTTTTTTTTTTTTTAACCAAAGAGTTCATTGCTTTCTTTATGTTCCACCTTTTTTCTAAAGTATACTCAAGTTAGTTTATCATACTACTTCTATTGAATAGAAGATAACATCAATAAGGAAATTAGGACATAAGCTTTTGAAAAGGATCTGGGAGTGAAGTTAGTACAAAAATTATTTTTGGTTCTGTTCGTTTGTCAAGAAAGGTCCACAAATTGTAAATATTCTGATAGCCAAGTTTGAGAGAAAAGCTCAGATATTTCAGTTTTCACCATGTCCCTGAAACAGAAACAAACCAGTTACCCTGGAGGAGTCCAATGCTTTCTCCAAGTGACACCAGAAATAATCTTTTCTTTTGTCTTCAGAAAGAGTTCCTGTAGAGTATAGGATTTGCCAAAAGTTCCTGAAACTGTTTTCTTTAATGTGCCTTAGGTAGTCAGATGATTTTAGGCCAAAGAGCAATGTAGTCAAAATGATCTTTACAGAAGGAAAGAACAATCTGTCTAAGAAAAACATTCTTAAGATATTATTTACCCAAAATTGGATTTTAGATTATCTGGGAATGGAAATCCGCAGACTTTAGGCTAACCTCAGTAATTTTCATTTTTTTTAGCCATGATTCTGATAATTGTAAAGGAGGTAGCGAATTCAAGTTCCCGTTCTCTGTACTTTCTGATGAACAAACAGCTGGAATACATCACTTCTGTGTTGTCAGCAAGTTTGTTCTAGTAAACCTTCATCATTTCCCAATCTGGGGAAACTAAGGACATACAGAGATGGAAAGTCTGAGGAGGGCTGACTGTCTCACAGACTCATTCATGCATGCGTGAAGTAGGCACAGCATATATATTTAAGAATATGTTTGAAAAATGTGCTTTAAATAAGTAGGGAAAGGTAGATTGGTTATCAGGTGGACTGGAGACAATTTTTTAAAATCAATTTGGCTAGAAATAAAATTAGAATCCTGTCTTACAAGATCTACAAATTATAGATTGATTAAAATTCAACTTAAAAATGTATTAGAAAAAACATGGATTATTTTTATAATCTTGCAATGAGGAAAAATTCTCAAAGCAAGCATGAAATTGAGATGTCATAAAAGAAAAATTTGAAATATTTATGTAAAACCAAGAAGAAGCAGCGAAACATGCTTCAGTAAGGTCTAAACTGTAATCAGCGTTTAAAAGTCAGGATAAATAAAGTTAGAAGAGAACTGGCAGACTTTGAAAACGTATTTTAGCCATTTAACAGGTAAAAACTTAATTTCTGAGATTTTAAAGAATGGCAACATTTTAATACAGAAGAAAAGTGGTACAATAGAAAAATGAGTAAATGACTTTTTTTAATTCAAAGAATATGAAACTATTTATATAAAATATAAAGCTATTTTTTCTCTTTTAAGACTTAGGCTTTTCACCAAGCTTAATGGATTCTACAAAATATTGGGAAAGATGTGGAGAGAGAGACCTCCTCTTTCTGAAAAACAGGTTGGCAAAGTATATTATGAAACTTTAATATTAAATGTGCTGACCTGACCCATTTTCATTTAGAAATCCCTCTTGAAGACAGACCAGTGATAAAAGTAAAGATGTATATACAAAGGGTTTTTACTGAAACATAATTTCTATGCCAAATTTCTGGGAAAAGCCCATATGTCCCACTGAAGAAGAATGATTAAGCAATTGTAATTCAATAATTCAAGAGGATATCATGAAGCTATTAAAATTGTATTTTCAAAGATTAGTGACATAGGAAAATTCTTGAGGTAATAATTTTAATGGGACACTAAATTATGTAATATATACATTTGAAAACAAAAATATATGTATGATTTTATTGTTTAGTACATACAAAATATACACAGAGAAATGTAAATATATAAATTATAAATGCAAATTACCATTTTGTGGCCATAGTGAACGTCTCTATTTTTTAAATATGTTTTTCTATGAAACTTTTTGACTATAAACATGTCATGAATAATATAATTAAAAAATATTTAAGACACAAACCAATTAGTTAACATATAGGCAATAAAACTACTATTATTTTCATTGGGGGAAAAGCCTAAAGATATGTAAAGAAATTCTGACCTAAAATGCAGCTTGAAACTTTTTAAGTTTCTTAATAAATATGCAGTTGCATATTAAATAAAGGTGTTAACAATGAGCGTGATAGTAATGAGCATATTCGAGCTGGACATCCATCTCATTATTTATAAATATAATTGTGTGTAGGGCTGGGGATGTAGTTCAGTTGTAGAATGCTTGCCTAGCTTGTGTGAGGCCCTGGGTTCAATCCCCAATACCACTAAAGTAAAAACAAAAGAACCACAAATTATTTCATTGAGTTCTGGTTAGCTTATGTCCTAACAGCCACCCCACATTCTGGAAATCCATATAAATAGAGAATGGTGCATTTGTTGCTTCCATCTTAATCTTTCAACTCTCTAAGAATTCTTATAAAATCCAATTTCAGTACATGTAAAACAGCACTCTGTGCTTAATTGAATCCCGGTATGCTCTTTCCCAGAACCTGTGGCCTTGGGTAGTGAGCTGGATATGTCAGTGGAGACTGAATTTTACTTGCTGTGTGATTTCTGACTCCTGGCAAGATTTTGAGGATGCAGTTTTTTCTACTTCCTCTCCCCTCCCATCTCCAGAAAAAGCCCAATTTCTTTCTAGGGCATGGGTAACAGCCAGAGGCTGGTATGTGATAGCTTGTCTGATACATGGCAAACCCAGTAGCCACAGTTGTATTATACTTATCACATACTTTTTACCTGGTTTCTAGGAGTAAACCCATCTAGACCCACCTGACATCTCTTGGTTATCAGAGATAAAATATTGCCAATGATATTTACTATAATTTCTTCAAGTTTTTTAAAATATCATATGATCCATAGATAGGAAATGATTATGATATATTATAAAAGAATAGCAATAGCTGATAGAAAATAAAAAAGTTTTATTTTTAACTGCATTTTAAATAAGGAGTAGATTCTTCTTTAGTCTTAAACTTTAACACCTGCTGAAAATTAATGATTGCATATTCAAAATACTTTTTTCCAGTTTACTCCAGATGTTCCTTCAAATATTTACTCATATTTTGAACCCAGTGTTGATAAATTTATAGACACTGCACTAGGATTAAATTTAGGTGCAGAGAAAAATCCTGCCTTAGTGACACACCCCCTTCCTCCTCTTCTTCCTTTCATTCTACACCTTCTTGTCCTCCTTTGTTTCCATTTCTTGGTATTGCCCTTCCTCTTTCCTGCTTTTGGCCAGTGTTAGTATTGCTGTATCTGTGGACCCATTGAGTGATTGACTAGTCTGTGATCCCAGCAGAGACCTGGAGAGCCTCCTTCACATATGTGTGCTGCACTGGAGACCTGGACACAGGCAAAATGCTCCCTAAGCAACTCGACAATGACCATCTGTAAACAAGGCACTGAGCCAATCTATTATAAAGTGTTGTGGGGGAATTTTCAGCATAATTTCTAAGGACTGAGGTGGTATAAGGAAGGCGGGAGTATTTAGACACACTTTAGACTCCGAGTGTACAATGTGCCTTGTCTGCCTTGGCCCTCCACACACCCACTGCTTACTCCTAAAAACAAACTTTTCTAAGCCCAAAGTGGTTTATGACAAATTATATGTTTGCAGACTTAGAATCTAAAGAGAAGTAGATTTATTTAAGGGACATATTTAGTGCTAGTGAAAGCTATACTTACTGTGCTAATTGAAACTTAAATTAGACAATAACAACAACAACAACAACAACAAAACAACAACAACAAAAAACCCCACTCACTTCCCCAGATATTAAGTGACTGGAATTTGAAGTAACATACATTATTATTTTTGTATCTGGACATTATGATTGTACATGTGAATAGTTATCAAAATTTTTATACTTTATTCTGTAAATGGAACCTCAGTAGGCATTAAAAGAAGATAAGCACTCTAATCAGGCTATGCACTTTGATTTTGTTGATTGTTTTTGTTTGCATACACCCTGCGGTTCTAATTATGATGTGAGTCTGTATATTTACAACCATATAGATGAACTTCTTTTTATCTTCCTTAACATTTTGCATTATGCAAGAACTGCTTCTATACCCCCAAACATTTATCCCTCAAACCAAAATACAGCACCTCTAGTTTTCCAGCAGATCAAGCTCAGAACTTTTGAATCATCTCTGTTCATCTCTTTAACACCTTGAATGCAATTCATGAGCAATTAGCTGAATATATCCAGAATTTGGCTACTTTTTACCACTTTAACTTCTACCATCTACTATCTTTTACCTGGATTATTAAATTAATTTCATAGCTGATCTTTTCCCTCTTTTTATTGTATACCCATCAGCCAGATTGAGCCTTCTAAAACCTGTAGTGAAATCATGAAACACCTCTATCCAAACCCTCCAGTGACTTCGGGTCTTACTCCATATAAATTCCCAAGGTTCTTTCTATTACTCACAGTGCTCTTTATCTTATCATCTGACCTCTTGTTACCCTCTGACCTCATTTGGTACAGGTCTCCCCAGTTTACTCTGCTCCTGGGCATCCTTGCTGTTTCAGAGGTACCCCAGGACTCTTGTATTCACTAATTCCTATCCTGAAAATGAACTTCCTTGGGACCTCTGCATGACTTAAGCTTTTTCTTTAGGTTTATGTTCAAACATCACTTTCCCAGGGAAGCCTCCCCAGCTGCCTTCATTCATTCCATAACTGGAAGTCCCCATTCTCCATCCTGTTCAATCTTGTAAACTGCATCATTCTAGAGATAGTCTGCTTTTATTCCTCAATACCTAGAGCAGGGAGTGATGGCCACATAGTAATTGGTTCATGATTTTTTAAAAAAATGAATTAATCTCTAATTATCTGTCATTGGGTGGTAGACCAAACCTTTAACAGGCAGTCAAAAATTTTAGTTCCTGTTTAGATCTGTAACTAACTACATGTATTTCCTTCTGCAGGTGCTAAACTTCTGAGTCTCATATTCTTCAAGTCTTAAAATACAGTAGATTGAATTAAATAAATTCAAAGATTCCTTTCTCTAAAATAATCTACATTATGTAAACATTTACTGCCCCACTAATATTTGTTCTATATTTTTTCATTTACGTATTCCCCAGCAAATGAATGGCAGTCCCCATTTATTGTGTATAGACTGCTTCCTCTCCCACAATATTGTTACACAATCCCTAGTCCTAGTGTCTATTCATTTTCGCTTAGAACCACCATGATTGAAATACAAAATATTTCAAGCAGATTGGACAAATATATGGTTTTGGTTTTGTCTTTTCCTGGTGTCCGACATTACTAAGAGATTTTGAAATTTTTTTCTCTTTATGCCAGGATTAGACCAAAGAATCCTTTTCAGTGTTCTGGGAAAAATAACAAACTAATTAGAGCTGAAACTTAAGAGGTATAACCTGATTTCTTTTTAATCCCAGGTTTAGAGTATCTGTGAGCTTAGAAATAGGTTGAGGTAAAGACACTGACATTTTCCCCAACCTTTTTTCTTGACTCTTTCTCATTCACCTTTCCAAGCTCAGTGTAGATGCTACTTATGCCAATATTTTCCCACCAGTCTAAGACTGCATTAGGTGGCCCTTCTTATGTGATAAAAATGGGCCCTGTTGTTTTCAATTATATTATTCATTTCACAATTCTTTTTTATTTTCACTTATTTGTATTAGCTACCTAACTGTACAGGTTCAGACTATGGCTCTCTTGCCATTGCATAGCAAGAACTGATAATTGGGCCTGATCTCTTACTGGGGCCATAGTAAATATTTGCTTAATGAATAGATGAATAAATAAACATCTTCCAGGATAGAGTTTTTGACACTGCTACTGAACATGTCTTTCTTAGGTAAAATTATATTTCATATATGATAAAAATGTATCTTTATCTTGGTCAAATCACCTAATAGAATATCTATTAGAGAATTTTGAAGTCAAACCACACTTTGGAATAATGTGATTAGGTCTGGTGTTGTAGCTCAGTGGCAAAATGTGTGCTTGGCCTTTTCTAGGCCCTGGGTTCACATACCTCCCTCCCACCCCAACACAAATAATTTGAATGGGAGGAAGCTATATGCTTTAGATCAATTCAAGAGACTACTTTCTAATGCCTTGGAGAAATATTCCCTTAATATCTATTCTATGAAATCTGGTTTTCTGAGATTTGACTAAAAAGGGGTTCCATGATTCAATATGTTTGGGAAACACTGCCTAATGTCCTTTCTTCTTAGAATTTTGAAATGCACATTAGCATATTAGAAATTGAGTCACTCAACAAAAACCCCTAAATTTCTAAGCCAGAATTTCTTAATCATTGGAACCTAAGAATATCATTCAATATAATATACATTAACAGCCTGCTAGACTGGGGCTCCATGGAACATCATGGTTTAGGAAATACAGCTGTACACAAATAGAGAACTTTTAATATCTTTAGAGTAGCAGTCCTATAGCAGTGAGCAGACTGGATTTGGAAGGAGTGAAGCCAGCAGGAGGCTGTGGCAAAAATCTGAATGGAAGAGGATGAGGCCTGTCACCAAGTTCTCATGGAAGCCTTGCAGAAATGAAAATAGTTATATAAGAAATTGATTTCTTTACTGAATGGCTTATTTTAAGAGTGACTGAGGTAGTCAAGGAATCAAAGCTTTGTACTGTAGTGCTTTACTTCTCTTACAGTTTAAAGGGAGGAGTTTGACTTCATTTTCAAGCTAGCATGGCTCCTGTGGAAATAGCTGACCGTCTGTCACTGTTTAATGCATGTATAATGCCCTGCTAGGTATATATTCATGTTGAAAATCAAGATATTTACAGCTGACTGTTATGTATTATCCTCAAAGAATGTATTGATATTTTAAATTTTTTTAAAAAACTATCTATATATAAAAGAAATGTCCAAATACTAGGCTTTTCCTTCCAGGGATGTGTGTATGTGTGTTTCCTAGGGCTGCTGTTTTAGTCAGCTTTTTTCCTGCTGTGACCAAAAGACCTGACAAGAACAATTTTAGAGGAGGAAGAGTTTATTTTGGAGCTCACATTTTCAGAAGTTTCAGTTCATAGCCAGCTGTCTCCATTCCTCAGGGGTTGAGGAGCAGCAGAACATCATGACTGAAGGGTGTGTTGGAGGGAAGCAGAAAGAGAGCTCTGCTCAACAAGGACAAAATATAAACCCCAAAGGCATGCCCCCAGGGACTCACCTCCTCCAGTCACACTACCTTCCTATAGACTACTACCTGGTTAATCCCTATCAGGGGATTAATGCACTGATCAGGTTAAACCTTTTGTAACTCAATAATTTCAACTCTAAACCTTCTTGCTTTGTCTCATACATGAGCCTTTGGGGGACACCTCACCTCATACCTAAACTTTAACAGCTGCTGTAACAAATTACTACAAACTCAGTGACTTAAAAACAACAAAGACTTCCTCTCATAGTTCTGAAGGCTGGAAGTCTGAAATCAAAGTGCTGGCCAGAGTCTCTGTTCCTCCAAGGTTCTAGGTAGAGTCCTTCCTTGCACCTTCTGAGCTTCTTGGTGATGGCTCTCAATCCTTGGTGTGCCTTGGCTTATAGCTGCATCCTCCTAATCCCTTCCTCTGTCATCAGATGATATTCTCCTTGTACATCTCTGTTTCTGTGTCTGAATTTCAATCTTTTTATAAACTCACCAGTCCTTGTCTACTCCAGTATGACCTCATCTTAACAAAGTATATCTGCAGAGACCCCTTATTTTCAAATAAGTTCACATTTTGAGGTACTGGTGGTGAGGATTTTAACCTAGCTTTTGGGGGTACATTTAACTCATAACTCTGTGTGTGTGTGCGCTGTGCACGTTTGGTGTCTATATGTAACATCTGTCAACATATATGCAAAGAAGTTCATCGTCCCTTTTTCTGACATTTGTTGCCATCTTTACCCTGTCTGTACAAAGGATGGACAAAGCCAGGTCCCATAACATATTAGAATTTTTCATGGCTGCTCTTCAAGCCTCAAGCCAATTACTTGTCTACCCTGGCCTTCATCATGCCTGGTGCATTCATAGCATTGTCTCACATTTTAGGTTTTAATGCAACACTAATTTTAAAAGGTTATTCTGATTAGTGTATTCTTCTTAGACTAGCATTTCTAGCATTTATATTTTATTCTTTTGTGATATAAATATATTTTCTTTCAGGTTATTTTGCTAAGCTGTTCTGAGCTAATTTTATTACTGTTTTGATGGTGGGAGTCTAGCAGGGTGGCCTTTCTGAAAATCAAGCTTTACTAACTTTTCCAGGTTCATAAATATTAATAATGTGTTACTACAGCTCTGTGTGCTAAAACATTGTTGTGGAGATTGTACAAGAAAGGCATTTTATAATTTAATGCAGACCCTGAGTAGCAAGAAGATGAGGCAATGACATTTGGGGGAGCATTATATCTAAATGTTAATGTTGTACATTGCTTACCAAGAATAAGAATTTCTTTTCTTCTGATTCTTATGTTGTCAGTTGTATGAGAGTGTTTTCTTTCTAAATTTTCACTGTAGTCCTTAAAGCTCTTTTGTTCTTATAAAAGTTAGAGAAGAAATGAGCTAGTATTTTGAGCAGGAGAGTTGAGGTTGTTATAGGGTAGAGTTGTTCCTGAGCTTTGTTGAATCTTTTGATGAAAATTCCAATTCAGAACAGAAAGACATGAGCAGGGCTTTCTAAGAGACTCTGTGTGACCAGGCTATCATTCTTAAGAAATGGATTGAACCTTCTTAGTAGCATCTCATAAAAAATTTAGCTAGCTATAAATGTTTAAGGCTGTTGCAGCTGAGATCTTTTGCCTTGTGGGAAGAAAAATGAGACTGTTCATATTAAGTGTTCTGTTTCTCTTCCCTCTATTCTTTTATATATTAGGCTGTACAAACTCTCTTAACTAACCATGTCACCAAGATGTTTAAATGAGCAGACTAAACCCATATACAGGACCAAAGAGAGCTATGAGGAAATGTTCAAGATGCCCTTATGTATTTATTTTTGCAAAGGTATATCCATCATTGTTAGTTTTTGATTTTATATATTTAGCCCTGATTTAGAATTCTAATTTCCATTTCATTTCATTTTTAGTAGACACACTACTTTTACTTTATAAAGGGATTCATCAACTGAGATCAGTTGTGGTGTGTTACTAATAATATCTCGGTTGACCATCAGAGGAGAGCTAAAAGTAGACTTTAGTGATGTTTTGTATAATTCTTCTATTTTTTATTTCAAATAGAAGAAAATGGTAGGCAAGAAAGAAAAGACAATGCAGTGGGGTGCAGTGGCTAATTCCTGTCATCCCAGTGACTCAGGAGGCTGAAGAAAGAGGATTGCAAGTTCAAGACCAGCCTCAGCAACTTAGGGAGGTCCTGAACAACCTAGCGGGACCCTGTCTCAAAATTAAAAGTAAAAAGGGCTGGGAATGCAGTTCCATGTTTAAGTGTCCCTGGCTTCAATTCCCAGTAACACCACATCCCCACCCCCTGGCCAAAAAGAGTCAATTATTAAGAACATTTCCTGTGACTTCTTTAATTACTAATAAAATTCTTCCAGGCTTGCCAATTTGCAAATAATTGTCCCTTCTCTATGAGGGTCACCTGGAATTGTGTGTGTGTGTGTGTGTGTGTGTGTGTGTGTGTGTGTGTGTGGTGTGTTTGCATGAGAGAGCAGGAAGAGAGAGAGATGAGGAGAAGAGGAAGTGAGAGACAAAGAACAAGGTTCTGAGTAAAAAGGGAGAGTAATGGATGGGGTCAGAGGAGTGGGGCACCAAGGAGGATCTGGAAGGCTCTTGAGTATCAGGACAAATGCTGTAGATGTTACTCTGAGTGAGATTGAAAGTGTTTTGAGAAATAACATTATTTAAAAATATCTAAGGCTATTTCAGGATAAAGGGACAGTAGGGAAATAGGAATGGGAAACTACTGCAGAAGTTCAGTATTGATCTGGGCTACAGTGATGGCAGTGGAGGTTGAAAACAGATTCCATCTGGTTGTGGAATGTGGGGAAAAGAGAGCCATCTGGGGTGATCTCAAGGGATTTGTCTGGAGCAACTCGAAAGTGATGGACTTTCCTTCTACAGAGGCATGAATCCTGGAGGATAGAGTTGGGATCATTTCCTACAATTCATGTTCTTTTTACTCTTCTCTAATGATTCTTTTCCCCCTCCTCTTTCTAGAACACACCAAGCATGTTCCCACCTCTGGACCTTTGTACTTGCTCTTCCTTATACCTAAGACATCCACTTGGACAGTGTTTCAACATCATCAGAACTCTGCTCAGATATCTCTGAGAGAAGCCAACTCTGATCATGCTGGAAACCACCTTCCCCAGAACTATCTCCTTCTACTGGCATTCATTATCTCCTTCACTTGCTTTAAAAAAAGTCAGTAGAAGGCTAGTCCCTGTATACAGATCTTACATTTTAGTTATTGTCTAGATCTCCTTACTAAAATTCTTTGTCAGATTTAATTTTTTGCTGTGTTTCTATCACTTAGAAGATTTCTAGGCACAGAATAAAAATGTTTTTATGAAATCAGTGTAAAAAATGAGCTCTAAAAAAGGTAAAAAGTGTAAACTATAAAGAAAATGAGAGAATCATGTAAATACAAAACATTTATTAATTTTTTCTAATACACAGACCCAATTAAAAAGTGGGAAGATAGGTCACAACAAAAGAATATATATGAGATATTTTTAACCGATAAATATTCTATCCAGAATGTATAAAGAACTTCTAAAAATCAATAAGAGAATTGTAAATAAAATAAAAGTAAAGTGGGAAGAAGACTTCAACAGACATTATTCAGAAAATATATGGGCCGATAAAAGGCACTCAATGTTAGTGATCATGAAAATGAAGAATAAAATCTTATGAGATAACCATTCTTCACTCAACATTAGTAAAACTTCAGAAACTGTGACAATAATATATTTTGAGTAGGATAGGAAGCTACACTGCCTTTGGGAGCACACACTCAATTTGGCATTTGCTGTAAAATTTGAAAATATGCATATGCATATTTACAGGATTAGCAATGCTAATCCTATGTATGTACTGTATATATACTGTGTATAAACTGCAGAGAAGGTCCTACACATGCCCACCAGGATGTGCATGAGAATGTTCATATAATAACAACAACCCAGTCCCCAAGCAAACAAAACCCCCAAACTAATGAGAACAAAAATATACACCAAAAGTAGGACAGGTAGATCAGCACATAGAGATGGACAGGAGTACTGTATGGCTGTTACAATAAGTGAAGTGCAGTAATACCAACATAAAGAAACTTAAAAAAAAAAAAAAATCCCTGGGAATGGGAGTGGAAGCAAGTAGTAGAAAAACTCATACAAATTATTTTGTTTATCTAAAGTCAAAGCAGATGAAGTTCAGCAGTGTTATGGTTTGAGGTGTCCTCCGAAAGCTCCTGTGTTCATGCTGGAATATTCAGAGGTAGAATGATTAGATCATGAGAATTGTAACCTCATCAATTCATTCTAACTTGAATGTACTGACTGTGTGGTAACTGTAGGTAGGCTGGGTGTGGCTGGAGGAGGTAGGTCCTTGGGGGTGTGCCCTGGAAGGGTGCATCTTTACTGCAGCCCCTCCTGCTTCCCGCTATCCATCAGTGGAGCCATGATCTTTTGCCAAGTTCTTCCACCTTGATGTTCTGCCTCACTTTGGACCCAAAGCAATTGAGTCAACCAACCATGGAATGAACCTCTGAAACCATGATCCCAAATAAACTTTTTCTCTTCTAAATCATTTTGGTCAGGTGTGAAAACCTAACAATATTATATTGAAATGCATTTCTGTATGGTAAAACTATACAGTATATCAGGAAAATGATTAAAACAGATTTAGAATAATGGTCACCACTGGAAGGAAGGTGGTAGATATGATTTGGGAAGGTCATGCTAAATGTCTACAAATATATTGTTCTATTTCTTCATCTGAGTGCTGACAGAAAGATTTGAATTTACAATCGTTTTTAAATTGTGCACATATTTTAATATTTTGTTTTGTTTTCATGGTTTGTAGTAAAAATTGTAAAAGATAAATAAAAAGAGGAAGATGGGAATGATATGGAACCAGTAAGTATAGATAACTCTTTTAAGGAGCTCCCTTGCAGAAGACACAATCTTGTATGACTGTACTATGACACAGAGTTAAGTGAGTTAAGGAATATACAGGTTGATGTCATCTCTTATCTAAAATGCTTGGGACCCCAAGTGGTTTGAAATTTGGGGGGTTTAGAATATTTGCATATACATAATGAGATATCCTGGGGATAGGAACTAAGTCTAAACATGAAATTAATTCATGTTTCATTAAATTCTTTACTATTGTAGCCTGCAGGTAATACTATACAATATTTTTAATGATTTTTAAAGTTTCATGGTATAGAATTTTTTACTTATGGCAACATGTCAGTACTTAAAAACTTGAGGGATGTTTCATTTGCGCTATACCCTGCACATGGTAAGAACTGTATCACTGCTATCTGTTGCTATTAGGATATCATAGCAAACTTAAGTACCAAGAGTGTCTTTGAATTTGACTGAAATTATATTGACCTAGCATGGGAAGGCTAGTTTTATCATGGTCATCACAAACTATAAATGGTGTTTTAAAAAAATTCCTACATATTGCTCAATATATGTGTGTGTATACATGTGTGCATCCAGGAAAAATTATTGCTTAATATATATTTTTTCTTATAAGCAGAAATTTATGGTAAATACAGAGGGAAGTTTAAGGGGTTTGTGGTTTGAATACACTGGGAAATATTGCTCTAAATATCTGGCAAATATGCCTGTACCTATGGCACTAAAACTCTATAGTTTTTCATTTGCCCAGAATAATGAAGTTGTTGGCAAAGGTATTGAGAATTATTCCTTACATGATTTCCAAAGTTCAAACTCCTGTAACATTGTAGCTTTGTAAAATTTGGTACCTTGCCTGATGGAAAAAAAACAAAAATAATGGCTTTGTTTTGAAGCTGAGAATAATAGTAAAGACGATAGCTATGCATTAAACCTCATAATGTGAACATGCAGATTAGAGTTGCATTATATTTTGGAAAATATTGAAAGATTTTTCTGAGATTCCTTTGAGCTTTGGTTAATTGTTGGTAGCCAATTGACAGACCCGACTCTGCTTTGGAAAGATCAGGTATTCAGAGAATAGAGCAATACACCTGTGCAGTGTTATAAAAGGCTACATAATGTACGGTGAACCTCTGTTCTCAGCTCTGCCCCAGATAGGAATAATGTGCTGCCAGCTATTCTGCTTATCCTGACCCTGTTCTGGGATTAATGAAGAGATTCTCAATCTCTAGTTCAATGCCTATGGGTAGGGACTTTTCTTTGTGAAACATTTTGTCAGTCACTTTCATAAGCATTTCATGGAATTTATTTCTTCTTTGAAAATATCCAAGCTACCTCTTCTTAATCTCCCGGCTTTCCCTGGATGCCTTCTCTTTGCTGGTGTAGTGAATTACAATGGAAGCCCTACCCTGCACCCAACCAGATAGCAGGGAGGTTTATTTTCAGCTTGTTCTCTGTGAACTCAATTTTCTGGGGATTTATCCATGTCTCCTTTTCCCCAGAGATTGGGGCTCATCATGAAGTCACTAAAGTTGAAGCTTCAGGGTCCCTCATTACATGACTCTCTTCCAAGTCCAAGGGTTTTGAATATTTTTTAAGATAGTCTTTGTCTTGCATGATCCTGTGTTCTTGCTTTGCTATATTATATAAATGACTGTACCCATCCTTTTTGGTATTTTTTTTTTTTTTGGCCTTTCTTTTATAAAACAGGATAAACAAGAATACAACCAAATATTGAACTGAGCTGCTTTTGTTCATTTAATAGTATTCCCAATCAACCTGACTTTCTGATTCTGTGATATCATGACTTGACAAATGGTCTTTGGAATCTTCTAAATTTCAATTAGATGAAAACCTAAAAGTCTAATCTATGAAAGATAAAAGTGATGTTTTATAGTAGAATGAAAAGGAAGGGACAGATTATGGTGTAACTAACTTGATTAATTTTTAATGAATTGAGTAACATTTTTGCAGAGTTACGCTTTGTCAGAGTTTGCCAGGAATTGGGAAGAAAAATGAAATAAACTTAATCTCTAAATAGTTTATAGTTAAGGAAAAGGGGCATATAAATGCATAATCATAATTATGTGTGACAACTATTAGAATAGAGATGTTTGAAACCTGCTGAGCAGCTGGTGGTTGAGCAAGGCCTGGATTAGAAGATGGCCATGCTTCTTCCCAAACACATTTGATTTGAGAAAAGCTGATGAGTTCAACTACTTAGCATGCTGAGGGGCAGGATGCAGAAGGGTGGTGACAGGCGTGAAGCTCAGTAGTTCAGATGTGAGAGATGGATTTGCAAACAATTAAAAAGCTGTATAAACTGCTCTATTGGATAAGTTTAGGTTTAGGTGACAGTAAGACTTGGAAATGACATTTCCATATTTCCTATGCCCAGTCTGAGATCATCGAAGAACAGACTGCATTACCAAAAAATGTGAGACAGTTTTATTCATGGAAACATCTTGATTTTGAACTTGGCACAAATTCAGGCTGGGATTCTGACTCTATAGTTTACTTACTGAGATCCATTGGGGAATTGATCTTACTGAGTCTATTTCTTTACATCTGAAGTGAAACTCTGTAATGATGTCTACCTCTTGTACTTTCTGTGACCATGAATGAGCTCACAAATTTGAAAGTTAATGTTAAGCATCTAATATATGATAGGTACTGAATAAATAGTATCTTTGTTATTATTATCAGATAAAGGCTCAGAAGTCAAAGGAAAAGACAGTAAAGCATCATAGGAGCAGGTTAGTTGAAAAACGAATGTCCATCAATTGAGTTAGAGTTAGGAGATTACACCAGGTAGCCAGTGTGGGGACAGGACCACAGAAGGATGCTTTGCTCTACCTGTCTTGACAATAACCACTATGGCTGAAATTCTTTATCCTTCTTGCTTGGACAAATCTATGTTAACTTGGTTGAATCCAACAAGAGACTTTTTTCCTGAACTAACTCTTATTAGTTGGCACAATAGCTAGTGTGTAGGAGGGAAAAAGGAGAAGGGAGGATGCATATTTTGGTTTGGGGAGAACAAAAACTGCCCCAGGATAATGTTTAAATGCGTGACCACCAACCAGAACCAATCAGTGCAAACTTTCATGGGAAACACTGAAATGGCTAAAGCCTTGGCATAACTGCTTTGCAGATCTAAGTGTTTGCTTTTTATTGAGACTATGTGAGCAATCCAATTTTCTTAGCTGAATTTATTAAAAATGAACAAATGGGGTGGAATGCCTCAAGCAGAAAAAATAGTTCAAAATTAGAGAAAAGATTCTTGTATTGACTACTTACTTATTCAGTGCTTGCTATGTGCATGACCCAGTGCTGGATTTAGAAAGTGACACAAAGTAGCAAGGGACAGGTCCCCACCGTTGGTTTATCAGAAGAAATAACACCTTACAAGTACTTTCTCTTGTTCTACAAGAAGGCCTGATGCCAGAAGAGAAGTGGTGGGAGAGTGTTGTGGGATTTCCGACAAGTGACTGCCTGGATTTGTGTTGCTGTTCTGCTCACTTAGACCACTCTTTCAGATGAGTAAGGGCCCACACAGTCTCCTGTGGAGTGCCAAATCTGGAGATGAAAATTCTTTTCCAATTACTTAATTAGTTCAAGTGAAAATGTCTCCTCCTCATCAACCTATATTTCCTGAGGGTATCTGTTCTTCTGTTCTGGGTAATGCATAAGCAGAGTGTCTCCTTTTCTTTTCTTCCAATTAATTTTTTTTTCCCTCTGAAGTTTAGGCTCTGCCAAGTAGACGCCTATGCAGTGACAGGAATGTTTTTCTCCTTGTCCCCACATCTATCTTTTTTTTTTTTTTTTTTTAATTTGGCCATGTTATTTGGCTTTGTTAGACTTGCATTTCATGAGCTGCAAACTGGGTTAATAAGGGCCTCATTCAAATGCCAGGTCTGACTGTTTTAAGATGGATCTAGGGATGTAATTTGTTTCAGATACACATGTAATCTTGAAATGCAGTTGTCTGGGCCTTTAAAGTTGAAATGAATCCCTGCTCTCTTAGTGACTGATGTATATTTATTGGTTTGGATTTAGCATCTTCTTAGTTTGAAGGCTGAATGGTTTCTTTGGGTGATCAAGGCAAAGAGTACCCCATCTTCTTTTGTCGATTTTATTGTCTTGACTTTAACATCATGTATTAGCAATTCTTTGCAAGGTCAACTTTCGTTCTATTTATGTTGTTCTTTGCAAAACCTAGAATGAAATATATCCTTCTAACAGATTTTAATACTATCATAAGAAGTCAAATTGCTTTCCTTCTATCCTGCTTCATTCTCCCTTTTTTTTGTGGGGGGGGGGGTTTGCTGGGGATTGAACCCAGGGCCTTGTGCTTACAAGGCAAGCACTCTACCCACTGAGCTATCTCCCCAGCCCCCCTGCTTTATTCTCTGTCTGCATTCTTCCCATATGGAAAAAAAGTTGGTCTTGGTTGCAAATGGGGTTTCCCCACAACTTTATGATAATAACAACAAATATAGTGCTTAGTATATACCAGGAACTGTTTCAAACACTTATGCCATTAATTTGTTTAATCCTCACAACAACCTTAAGGGTGCGCTTGATTGCACCCATTTCATGGATCAGGAAACCAAGGCATAAAGAAGTGAAGTATCTTGCTTATGGTTACATAGTAAGTAGTGGTACAGTCCCTTTCTGGACTCTATCTCTCATTTTACCTCCCTGAGTTAACTTTTAGTTCTTTGTTCTGAATTTAGAATGCATATAAGCCTTACAAGCAAACAGAGATTTTTATTTTTTTAACTTATAATATTGTAGTTGACCTAAAGCTGTAGCATTTTTAGCTCAAGACCTAGATACTGGAAACAGGAGATGGTGTGTCAAGAAAACAGAATAAAGGCCCTTTTTTCTAATGCAGGACCAGCCCAGGGCACAATTTTGTAATAGGTGAAGTGTATCTATGGCATCTTTTCACCTTTTTTTCTTACTTTTTGGCTTTCCTCTTTCACTTTCATCTATTTTTTTGCTCCACTTTCAGTGCCTCTAGCCTGTCCAATTCCAGAGAGCAGCCAATGTCCTCACACATTTCACTTCAAATGCACATATAGAAGAAAAGCGATTTACCCCACCCTCCCCCATAATTCCTCTTCTCAGAATCTAGCCTTAAAAAAATCTGAAATTCAAATATTTTTGCATAAGGATATTAATCACAGCCTTCTTTCAGTAGTAAAAAGTCGGAAATCCAATGTTCAATCTTGGAAAAATAGTTAACATAAATTAGTAAACTCATACATTGCAGTGTCATGCAACCATTGAAAATTGTTTCGAAGACTTTCTAATGATGGGGAAAGTTTGTAAGTTTAAATGCTAAGGGAAAAATCTAAGTTGGAAGTAGTGTCATATCAACTTTAGAAAAATGCATATATAGAAGGAAAGAAAACCCCAGATATTGAACATATATGGATTATATGTTGAGATTATAAAGTGTTTATGTATAATTTCTCCAGTTTTCCAATGTATCAATTTTATAATGCAGAAAAAGATAAATGTTCTATTAGAGCAACAATCTCATTTACCTTAAATTGCCTATTTTCTTCTTAATCTTCATAGAGGTGTTATAATTTTCAAAAATGGTACCTTGGAATGAATATAATTTTAATTAGTATGATTCCAGGAAGCACATAAGAATTGAGGAACTATAGAGAGAGTGCATGTAGGTATGTATGTGTATGTATTTTCAAACTGTATATGCATAACTATGCATCTTTAAACATGGCCCACTAAACTTTTCTTGTTTTACAGACCTTTTATATTTTTCAGGTTTTTAAAAAATTCTGTCTTTTGAACTTTTTACTCAAAAGTTCGTGTTTTATTTTCTGTTATATTTTTTAGTTTCCTCATAGTGGAACCAAAGACTCTGGTGGTGGGAAAAGAGAAGAGGCAGGGCAAGTTTACATGAACACAATATGTACTTCTGCATAGATGGTGGGAGTTATAAGTGGGTTTTATATATCTAATAGAATTTATTATTGCAAATGGTTGCTTATACTCTTTTGCATGCAACATTTACTAATTGACTTGTTAAATTTTTTGTGGTGGCCAAGCCAGCAGTTACCTGAAACTTATACCTCTGCAAAATCCATAAAGACTGCATAGCTGAGCTTTCAGTGGGATTACTCCTTGACGCATTCAGTTTTTCCACTCTGCTTTGAGGATGGACAATTCCATTCTCTCCCTGTATCCTACCAGGAGAAGTCATTTGCTTTCCTGAAGGACAACAAACAACCAAAGGGAGAAGAGGAACCTGTCACTACAATTCCTAATAGAGTTTCCAGAGGATGAAATTTTCTCTTCTAAAAATGAACTAATTACAGGAAAAGGAGAAAGATTACAAGTAGTAAGACTTAGAAATCATTTTCTTAGTCCAATTCTCAATGTCCCCTAGATCAATCTCAGTATGTGAATTGTCTCCATGGGGGCTGTGAGAGCAGACAGGATTCTGTGGAAAAATTGAAGCATGATGCTCCAATGGATCATCATTATTACTTTTCTGTCACAAGGTTCCACATACACATAGCAATGTTTTTGCAGTACAGTACACAAATACAAAAACTGAATGTCTAAATCCTATATCAGGTCCTTTTATATAGACTCATATTATTCAATTTTTTTGTACAGGATTGTAAAATTAAAAGAGAGGTGACCTATAAGAACTGAATGATTAGAATTTAAATTCTAAAACTCATATATACTTTAAAATGCAAGTGATCAGTAGAGAGAGCTAAGAAACTTGAATCCTAATACTGCTACCATCCGTAAGCAAACTCAGAATTGTTATTTTTTTCTTATTAAGAACGAGTTGTTATATAGATCAGGTCTTGTAACAACAAGCCATAAGTGACTATCTAAATTTTAATACTGAAATGAATGCTATTCCACCAGATGAGCACTGTATGATATTGTGTGTCTTTTTTTGATCATGCAGTGATTTGCTGACTGGGGCTTTGATTGCTCCTAGTTTTAATAGACATGTATTATTCTCTACTTCTTCCTTGAGTGCTTCTATAGCTTGACATTACCTCTGGGAACAAATTGAAAATATGAATATCAGGTTATTGGAAGTTGTGTGTTCTAAATAAACTGGCATAATAGTTCAGAAGTAGAATTCATTGAAGAATTATGACCTCCCAATTGCTGGTCCATTGATTTTTCTATGGAGGGGGAGGAGAGAGCCATTCTTTTTATTTAAATCACCAAAGTATAGTTTACAGCAGTAGTGGTCGAGGCCTTACACAATCGTTAGAGGGTAAAGAGCACTTCAGAAGAGGAACTGTTTGTTGACTGCTTACTGTGGTGGTCAGTTTACAAACAGTTCAATCCTCTTTACAACTCTGAGGAATTTAGTGCTTTCTAAATGTTAGACTTTGAAAGCTGAAATTCATAAGAAATTTTATTTTAAGTTAATTAGTCCCGAACTCCAGGGCAGGAGGGATAGGGCAGTAAAGGAAGGTTTAATTGAGGAAATGGCCCCTGGACTACTAATTAAAAGATGACTATGAGTTACTCGAGTGAAGAGGGGAGGGAGAAATGTTTTTAGTAGAGAAAAAAGCATTTGCAAAGAATCCACAGGTGGCTTAAGTCAAGAAAAGCATGACTTGAGGACTGAGGGGTAGGGAGAGTACCACACAGTGGGGACTGAGGCCAGGGCACTGCTTTCCTGAAAGTTTGGAGGAATTTTAAGCAATAGGAAGTCATGGAGAACCTTAAATAGGGCTTTCCCCTGTTTAATTTTTAATATAGATATGTATTTTCAGTACATGGTTTAAAATTATGGTGTCCAGAGCTGGTTGAATCTGGGTGAGATACAGTAGTCATTTAGTGGGGTGTTTGTGGTAGAGATGAAGCAATGTAGACAGTTTGGGGACAGAGTCGATAGAATTTATCCTTTTGAGGATGTAAAGAGGTGAGGAAGAAGATTTATGGATATGAGGACATGAGAAGGTTAAGACACACAGTATTATGCAATGTTTATTTGGTAGAACAGCACTCATTTTGATATATAAATTTAGATATTACTTTTCATAAGACTTGATCTATAAGCAACTCTTAGTAAGAAAAATAAGTTCTGAATTTACTTATATATGACAGGAACATGAGAACACAGAGGAGACAGCAGAGCTCTAAATGACATATGGAGATAGGGAACCATTTTGGAGATAGGGATCACTCAAGGAGGACTTGACTTTTATTAATTTGATCTTTTTTTTCATTTTTAATTAATGCCAGATTAGGGGCATGGATCATGTATTTGACTTTGAACAGATATTTGCCACACCCCTGGCACTTATAAAAGAAATGCACAAAGGCAATTGGAAGATTCACAGATTGTCGGACAGGCATGGATGAGGTCACCTAGTGAGGAACTGCCACAGTTGGTTGCCATGTTAAGAAGAATGAGCTTCAAGGAGAAACAGTAGAATCAGATAGTCAAGAGGAAAGCAAGATAATTGTTTTGTGGAAGTCAAGGAAATTGATGCTTCAAAATATAGTTGCTCTGTTGTAAGAGATCAGTTGAACTGAGGAAGAAAACATTTTTATTGGTTTTCAGTAACATGGAAGTTATTGGTGATTCTAGCAAGAGTAAATGATGGGAATGGAAGCTGTATCAGAAGGGGTTTAAGAATAAGAATGCAATGAAGATATTGGGAGGTACACACAGCAGTTTTGGTCTGCAGGAGAAGATATGGAGGGAGTGGGAAAGTAAGTTTTCTCGTTAAGGTGGTTAGAGCTGGAGGAAAGCTGAGTGAAGACAAGTGTGTTAGTTTCATGTTACTTTAATGAAATATCTGGAAAGTTAACTTATGAAGAGAAGAGGTCTATTTTGGCACACACTTTGGGAGCCTCTAGTCCTCAAAGAGGCAGACCTTTGAACCTCTGGTGGGCATATTGGATGGCAATGGCAGGGAACTTGCAGTGGAGCTTACTGCTCACCTCATAACCAGGAGGTAAAAGGGAAGAGGATGAGGACTGGGTGCCACAGCCCACTTCAGGAGCATGCCACTATCGATACAGGGAGCTCCCACGAGGCCCCACCTCCTAAAATTCCGTAGCACCCCCCAATAGCACTGTCCTAGGCACCAAATCTTCAACACAGGCTTTTGGGTACATTCAACATCCAAACTGTAGCAGCAAGAATGTTCTGAGTAGAGAGAACAGAAAATGAAAGGGCCTTGAAGCAAGGGAATGCTTGGGACACTTAAAGAAGAGCAAGGACAGAATGCCTGGGGCTAAGTGGATGAAATTATTAGGCTTTGCATTTTATTTTAAATATGATGAGAGCAGGTCAAGAACTTTTGAGTGAAGTTATATTTTCACTGTACTGTTCTACTGGATTGCTTCTCAGAGAATAGTTCGAAAGGAGGCAGGAATGGAAAGGCCAGGTAATGGGACCTATTAGGAGACTGTCCATCAACATTCAACTAGTATTTGTTAAACATCTACTATATGCTAGACATCTGTAATCTAGGATAGAGGACTTGTCATTTGAACTTGGACAAGGGTAATGAGGATAGTTTTGCTATGTATGTTGAAGGTAGAAGGATTTGCTGATGGATGGGATATAGATATGCAAGGAAAAGATGAATTATCCTTGCTTTCAAGGTTTTCGTTTTAGCAATAGTCTGAACAGTGGTAGGCATGAATCTAGGAGGCCTAGAGAAGGAGCATATTTGAAGAAGAGAGAAACAAAAGTTTGTAAGAGAATGACAGTTTCTCAGTCTCTTCTACTGAGAGTCTTTTCCAAGCTGAGTATCAGATTATGATTGACTAAAAGATCTATAAAATTCTAGTCAGTTCTAATCCCTTAGCATTCCATGGATAAGTAATATTTGAGTAGTTTTTTTTACTTTATTGATATTGATATTTTCTATTTCATAAGCAAATCTATCCATTTTTTAACATCTATGATTTATATTTTAGGATGTAGCAGAACATTGAAAAATTTTTAAGAAAATCTCTGTGAAATCAGTTATTGTAAAAAATTCCTACAAGTGAGAAAATACACAATTATCCCCTTTCCCCCTGACATGTATTTTGAAATTAAATCTTTGGTTCCTACTGTATGATTTTAAAAAGTTAAACAAAAACTTGGAGAACTATCTAGAGGAAAGCCTAGGGATTTTTGAGATTTAATTACTTCTTTTAAAATGTAAACTTAAGTCAATTAAGGAGCTATAATTTGTCTTCTATTATTAAATTAACTGAATCATGCAGTAAAATATCAGTGGAGACTGTAGTACTCACTTAGACAGGCACTGCTGTTTTAGTTATTGATAGGGCCAAATATCCAAACAATCACATATCAAAAATGTAATAGCAGGAAGGAGAAACTCCAAAACTATTCCATTTCACATTTTATCGTATATCAGGATTTAAAAAAAAAATCATTTACTCTTGCATCCTTGCTGTCTCAAGATTCCATTGTTTGTAGTGAGTCTTAGGATCAACCTTATCAGTGCAGGGAGTGGCTCCAGTGAGCAGGTAGCGAAGATGTGGAAGAGTTGTTGAGCTGAAACATCCTTCTACATGCTTACATGTTTTGTACCTGACAACTTAGGGCTATTAAAACATATATCATTAACATCTGCCTTAGTATAAGTAACAGAGGCCTTCTTAGTATGAAAATATGCAGTTGAGAGGGCTTAAAATTTCTTTGAGTGGAGTTGTAACCTGCTACTGCTGATGCCGGCACACCTTTTACCTGGTGTTGGGAAGTACTGAAGATGAAATCTTGTGACATCACCATGGGATGGCAATATGGATACATCCTTGCTCCTGTTCCCTTGTGAGAAAGCTTTATATTCCAGCACACTCCTTTCAAGTGGCTAAAGCCTCTCCATTTATAGGATCTCAATGGCCTCTTTAGTTATAAGCACTAAGATTGTAGGGGATGAACATAGCTGCTCTGTCTGTTCAAATGGAAAAAGGAAGGTACTATGCCATTATTAAATTTGTCCTTGTAGTGAAAAATTTCCTGATAGTGGTTCTGATTTTCTTTATTGAACACTTGCTATTGAGCAGGATCTGGAACTGGTGCTACTCTGCTTTTCCCATATCCACCTACCCAGGAATTTCCATGGAAGGTGATGCTCCTAGTGAGAGAGAACGCCAGGTTTGACTCTGAACCCAGTGGGCACTGTTGGTATTTTAGTTCAGCGATCATGCTCTACTGTGAATCCCTCACTTACTGTAACTACATCCTCAGCTCTTGCCATGGCCAGGCCTAGACTGCTCTGGGCATTTTGCCGACTAATGACTGGTTATTAGCTCATTTCCTCCAGAGTCTCAGCAGGGAATACTGACCTCCATGGCCTTATCTGTACCACAGGTTTTTCTCTCCTACATCCAGCTGTAACCCCAATTTTTATAAAGATGTCTATACCTGAGATGCCATTCTTGACATCTCAATGTCTAACTTCTTTTTATAGGTGAGAAACTTGACACTGGGAGGTTTATTGCTCAAGGTCACAGCGCTCATGTTTGAGTATGAATTCAATCCACATTCTGTTTACCGTTCTGTACTATATCCATTCTATCATATATTACTCATTCGTAATTTCAGCTGCTCTTTGTTTGAATGACAGCAAATATTCAAATTTCATTCACGTTATACTTTTAGAGCAGATGGATCCATTTGAACTTCACTATTTGCAGGAAGTGCATTTCTTTTTAAACCTTGCCCAGGGCTTATTGAATCTTTGCTTTTTCTTCCTAGTTTTTCTTTGTTTTTTTTTTAATATAGTTAACCAGCGTACCTATACATTTGAGTAGTTGACCAAATCTCATATCTGGGGCATTGGGTTCCAGGGGTATTCACTGTTCTGAGAGAGAGGGAAGTCCTAACTGGAAACCTACCCCCACCATCAAGTCTACCACTGCAGTGCAAGGACTGAACCACAATTATTTCTTCAGTTCTTAAAGCATTGGTTCCAAAAGAGTAACCTCAGTTGTTTATTTGATGCCGGAAGAGCATTTTTCTATGGGATCAAGGGTGAATGTGGTGGGAGAAGGACCTGTTAGGCAAATGCCTACTCAAGGGGCAAGTTGAAAATTTTTGATTTAACACCTAATCACCTAATTTGTAAACAGTCCTTTGAATAGCTGAAAATCTAAATCCATTGAAACCATTGTTTATATAGCACTATCTGCAGTTTTCTCAGGCTTAAAACCTGTATCATTCTACCTCAGATTTATGGTATCAAGCGGAGGCACCTGAAGCCTCAATTCATGTCTCACATTTTGTATGAAGAGCATCAGTGTTTTATAGCATTTATTACAAACATAGTATTGATTGTCCTTCAAAAACATAAATATCTCTGATGTCATGCATGTAGCACCTTATCAGTTATTGATTGTGAGATTCTTCCCAGGCAACTTGTAGAAAATTGGTCTGTTAATGGTGGAGGAGGAGGCAGAAAAGGTAGTTGTGTGCTGAAAGAAGAGGGAAGAGGTCTGGAGTCAACCTCTGTTTTTGCCAAGCTGACTTTTGACTGAAGGCCTGAGAAACATTGATGGTGGGCACTAGCTGCTCTTTATGAAAAGCTTAGAGTGACATACATTGGGAGCAGTAGTAAACTCCTTCACCCAATGGTGCTTCCTTTCAATCTCAGACTATAGAACCCTAATGTCTATTATCCATCTTTACTGTATCTTTTCATCTGATCCTCTTGGAATTTACTTTGTGGTCTGTTTTATTTCCCCTTTGCATCTTTTAGAAACAGCCAAGTAGATTAATAAAAAAAAAAATGTTACTGCTTCAGAAAGTAAAACCTGTTACCTGTTTGGCTTGTGCCCAGGTAGTTAAGAGTTTCTAAGACAAGAACTGTGATGCTTCATAGATTTTATGAGCCCACCATGCCTGACTGCTTTCTTTTGGCTTCACTTGTACATTTATTTCCATTTCAGTATCTTAGCAGTCAACCTCTGTAATTTAATATTGAGGTTGCAATCTGTAGGACCAGGGTAACGGCAACACATTTACTGACTCACTGAAAGCAAGCGGGGCATACATGCTCTAAGGTGTGATGACCATTCAATATCACTGTCCTTTTGTTCTGTTATAAGTCACTGTGTGGATTTTTTTGCAGCAAATTCTTTGAAAGAAAAGGAGTGAATAAATTCATGTTTCTGGGATAGGCTTTGAGATGTTTTGGATTGAATAATATTTTCAAGCTATCTTGACACAAAATTGTTCTCCCTTTTCTCACATGCTTTCTGCCTCCTTTACTACTCTTTACCAGAAGGTGGGTAAAGATCAGGAGCCCCTTGTTGCCAGCTTTGTTTTAAGCCTGGTATATCAGGAAACTGAACTTTACTTCCATAATTCAGTTTGGAGTTATTTTTGTTTTTCACAAATCTTCATCCTAGTTCTCTTATTGTTTCATATAATTTAGAATTTGTCACATTGGCTAAAAAACAACTCTGCTAAATCAGGACATTTGTTTTATATTCCACTGTTCTACATTCTAAAATAAAATTGCCATTTGTGCTGGGGATGATTTTAGAAAAGTGAATAAGTAATAGACAATTTCTCTGTTTTTTTGTATGGGCAGACTAGAAAATGCCACAATAAAACTCAAGAAATTAAATTCTGAGCAGTGCATGAAGAGAGGGTTTACAAAAAATCTTATTTTAACTCATGGTCTTCTTAGTTTGTCAAGTATTGTAGGACCCCATAGTCAGGGAATAAGGAAGATAAGGAAAGAAGAGAAAATGTCAATTGTTATGGACACATGATAGTACAGCATTTTTTATTGGTCTAATTTTTTAAATGTTTTTGATGCTGGATATTGAACCCAGGGCTTCATGCATGCTAAGCATGTTCTCTATTACTGAGCTGCACCCCCAGTCCCTAGGTATAATGTATATACAATAACATATAAGTGAAGTAATTGAATTGAATTGAAATTCAATACATTTTGACAAGATGGATACACTTGTGAACACCCTCTCCATTAAGATATAAATTAATTATTTCACTCCAGAAAGTTACTTGGGCCCCTTTTTATCCCTCCAGAAAGTTCCTCAGGCTCTTCCCACCTCCTCCTCCTTCCCCACTATACAGAGGCAACTTACTTATTCCTGTTACCATAGCTTAGTGTTGCCTATGCTTATATTTCATGTAAATTAAATCATACAGTGGGCACTGTTTTTGCATAAATTTTTTAGCCAACATAATACTTTTGAGATTCATTTAATTCGTTGCATGTATGAGAGGTTGATTTTTTAAAAAATTATTAATTCTTTAGCATCCATTATATGAATCTATCATACTATTGATATTTGAGTTATTTCCAGGTTTGGAATAATCTGAATGAAGGTGCCATGAACATTCACATATAATTTTTGTGTCAACCTGTGCTTTAATTTCTCTTGGGTAAGAATTCAGGATCATAAGCCAAGTGATTATTTGACTATGAGATGTGGCCAATTTTCCAAACTGTTTGTACCATTTTGCACTGCCCCTGCCCCGCTGAATGGGGATTCTGTAGCCTAGCTAATGATTTAATATTAATCTTCTTAATATCATGAAATGTGTGTAGTAGTAACTCACTGTGGTTTTAGATGGCATTTCTCTGATGAATAATGATGTTGAGCATTTATTCTTGAGCTTTTCAAGCACTCATATTTTGTAAAGTGTCATCCAAGCATTTCAAGCATTAAAAAAAAATCAGTTTGTCTTCTTATTAGTGATATCATTGGTGCTTTCTTGTGTTAAGGATGGGTGTCAAATCAATGTCCTGTGAATATTTTCTCCAAGTGTATATGCTGCCTTTTAAATTTCTTGAAGGTTCTTTTAAAGAGCAGACTAAAATTGTTGATGAGCTCCATTTTGTCAGTATTACCTCTTATGGTTAGAATTTTTTGCATTATGCTTAAGAAATTTTTGCCTATCCCAAGTCTGTGATAAAACCTCTTTTGTTTTCATCTAGGATCTTTAAAGTTTTAACTTATACATTTAGGCATACAATCCATCTTGAGTTAATTTTCGTGGTTATTATGAGGTATGGGTCAAGATTAATTTTTTTCTATACATATACCCATTTATTATAGCACATTTGTCAAAAAGATGTTTCTCTCCCCATTGAATTGCACCTGGGTTGTGTCCAGTTAATGGTTATTACAAATAAACCTGTTATAAACATTGATGAATAAGTTTTTGTGTGAACATAAGTTTTTCATTTCTCTGGGATAAATGCCCAGGAGTACCAATTATTGGGTCATATGGTAGTTGCATGTTTAGTGGTTTTTTTTTTTTTTTTTTTTCTTTTTTTTTTTCTTTTTAATAACTGCCAAACTGTTTTCCAGAGTGGCCATACCATTTTGTTCCCACCAGTAATTTATGATTGATCCAGTTTCTCTGCAATCTGAGTAGCATTTAGTATTGTCAATATTTTTTCTTTTAGCCCTTCAGATAGGTATACAGTGTTATCTCATTATAGTTCTTATTTACATTTAGTTAATAATAAAATAAGCACACCTTTCATGTGTTTGTTTGCCATCTGTATATCCTCTTTGATGAAATGTCTATCCATGTCTTTTTGTTAGCTTCTTAATTACATATTCTTTAGTATTGATGTTTGAAAGTTCTTTATATATTCTAAATGCCAGTCCTTTGTCAGATATGTAATTTCTTTTTATACTTTTACAATGTCTTGTTGAAAAAAATTTTTGATTTTGAAATTCAATTGGTAGTTCCTTCTCTTATGGATTGTGCTTTTGGTTTCAAGTCTAAGAACTCTTTATGTACTCCACATTGCAAAGAATTTTTTCCTAAGACTTTCACACGATTATGTTTTGCATTTCAGTACATGATCAATTTTGAGTTAATTTTTGCATAAAATGTAAGACTTTGTTAGGGCTCTCCTGTTTTCTTGTAGGTAGAGTTACTCCAGCATCATTTATTGGAAAGGCTATCTTCATTCCATTGGTCCACTTCTACTTTTGTCAAAAATCTTAGTATAATACTGCGGATCTATTTCTGGGTTATCTATTAGTTTCATTAGTCTATTTGTCTGACTTTCTACCAACACCATGGAGTCTTCACTGTGTGATAGTGAATATACATATTGAAATTATGTAGATGGATTCATCTTACTTTATGATTATTTTTCAAAATAGATTTTAGCTATTTTAATTCCTTTGCCTTTCCATCTGAATACTAGAATACTTTTGTCTGTCTTTGTAAAGTGTTTTGCTGGTATTTTTATAGGAAATTGGGTTAAACCTGGATGTCAGTTTTTGCAGAATAGACATTTGTACTAAACCATGAACAAAATATATCTCTCTGTTTACTTAGATCTCCTTTGATTTCTTTCATCAGTGTTTTATCATTTTCAGGATATAAGTCCTATATATGATTTGTTAGCTTTAAACCTATGTATTTTATTTTTTGAGTAATTATAAAATGGTGGTATGTTTTTACTTTTTGTGTTCACATATTTATTGCTAGTATATGGAAAGACATTGATTTTTCTGTTTATCCTGTATCCTGCAAACTTACTGAACTCACTTATTAATTGTAGACTTTTATTTTTTATAAGATAAAAATTTTTATAACATAAAAATAGATTTTCAGGGGCTGGGGTTTTAGCTAATGGTAGAGCTCTTGCCTGGCATGTATGAGGCTCTGGCTTCTATTCTCAGCACCACACATAAATAAGTAAAATAAAGATACATTGACAACTAAATAAATATTTTAAAAAATAGATTTTTAGGCTTTTTAAAATTGACAAACATGTCACTTGTAAATGGGGACAGTATTATTTCTTCCTTTCTAGTCGGTGTACCTTTTATTTCCTTTTCTTGCTTTATTGCTCTGTTTTTGAACCTCCAGCACTATATTGAATACAATTGATGAGAATAGACAAACTTGACTTCTTCCTAACCTTAGGGCAAAGCATTCAGTCTTTCACCACTGAGTTAGCTGTAGGATTTTTATAGATATTCTTTATTAAGTTCATTTATTTCCCCTTTAGTCCCATTTTCATGAGAGTTTTTATTGTAAGTGTTGAATTTTGTCAAATACTTTTTCTGCAATCCTGTATAGTGTTTGAACTTGGAACACTGTACTCTCAGGCTGTCTATCTCATTATGAGTGGTTTCATATTTCTCTGTTTATTCTTTGTCAGAAAGAACCCAGTTGAAACATGTAGACAGCATTGCAAACAGAGAAAAGAATAGCTTTCTGCATCAGAAAAGAGAAGAAAGAGTTTGGGATTATGTTTTATAAGTCAGAACTTTACTCCTGATTCTTTTGACACCTCAATTAATGGAATGGTCTTCTCCTTGAGTCTGTTTTTTTTTTTTTTTTTAATATTTGGGGAAAGTAGCTACAGTGATAATCAGATGACTTGATAGAGATAATGATTTGTTAATGTAACTGATTTATAGATATTATTTAATTTGTTTGACTCTTTGCTTTCCCCAGTACTTGATGAGAAAGAGGCAGGTGATGATTCTACCTGTTATGTCAATGAATATTCCCTCAATTTTATCTTGGAATATCATAAGTAAGTGTCTTCATCCCACTGTTATTGGAGTAAAAATCAATTAGATTCAAATTCATAAAAAAGAGTTATATACTTTGGTAGATTAAAGCAGGAAATGATAGTATTACACTTTAGATTTCCCAGAATATTTCTTATTTAAATAGTATTTCATTTTTAGATCATGTCTAAAATTTTATTTTAGAAAACGAGAGCATCATATTTTTATGAGGATATAAATAATTTTTTCTATGTTGAGCAAAACTCTATTCCTAGTTATTTCCTGATAATTAAATAATTCTTAATTGAATTTATTTATTTTTATTTGAAGGAAGGAGTACTGCTTACCAGAGTCCCACTTGTTATCTTGTGTCATGCTGTAGAACTTGGCATCTTATATGTGTTACCTGCCTTTGCTAAATGGTCACTTGACATACAATGGAACATTTCTATCCTTCCAGTAACTTTTATTCCTTGTTTTCATGGATCACTAAAAAGCTATTTCATAAATGCTTTCAAACATTCACTGAAATTGAATCCTTAAGGGAGAAAGTAACAGGTCATTCTTTTCTTTCAAGGACTTGCAAGAAGTTGGGATTTCCTCTTAAAATGAAGAAAAGAAAAATAAATTCTCAGAGGGCCCCATTGTCAGTCAATTTTGTGTAAGGGAAAGCTGAATAAAAAAATGCCATAGATCAAGGCCAGTTGAATTTGCTCACTAGAACAACACAGATATTTTACTGTTGATTAACTTGTTTAAATGTGTGGCAGAAAATTTAGTCATCAAGGAATCACTGAGTAAACTAGAGTCCTATGCTCTTGTTGATCATGGACAATTCAGGTTTTCTTTCTTTGTTTTATGTTTTAATATCCTAGTGTTACATGTATGTTCACTTATCTTCTTGGTTTAACTGGAAACATTGAACTTTCTCCTACTTGAAATATATCTTAAATATTCATGTTTGTGCAATTTCATTATTGCAAATGGCAATATGTAAGACAACCTACAATTCAAGAATGCTTCAAGTAATGTTCAAAAGTAAATGGTACATGCTGAAATACAAATTATTTATTTTAAAAGACACTTCTGTGTTTGTCTGACATCAACCAAGTTCCTCAATTCTTATACAACAATGACACAACAACCACTATGACTAAACGAAGATGTACCTATCATACTTTAGATATATATGGAACAACTCTAGGAAGATACCTATAATATTTTTCCATCAGAACAAATATCCCATTACATCAGAGACTCCAAGCAGTAGAGGAGGGAGGGAGGGAGGGAGGGGGGGGGAGAGAGAGAGAGAGAGAGAGAGAGAGAGAGAGAGTTTCTTTATATTTAATCTAATGTTTACACTTCAACAAAATGCAAAATGGCAGGAATTTCTGCACTTCACATTATATACTTTGCAAGAGTTTGCTTTAATAGTCATGTTAGGCAATTGACTTTCTGTATACAGAAGATAGTGATTCAGCTTATTTACAGTCTTAAAAGAACCAATCTGTTGTTTAGAGTGAGGGAGACCTGCAGTTCATTCAGTAGTTTAGAGAAATTTTGTTGACTATGCTCCTTAGAGTAGTAGCAAACTCTCCCCATTATCTTGAGTTGCTGTGATAATCATCTGGGTTAGATTGCTACTAAGTTCTCTAGAAAGTGTCTGGAGCATCATTTGTGAAGGCTCCTGAAACATGAGCCCAGTGCAGTTATGACTTGTTGAATGCTATTCAGATGGCCAAGAAAATCAACTAACTCTCTGCTGGTGCTCAGTTCTCAAGGATCATTTTGCACTTTTAAAAATCAGATCCAACATATAGTAACCATAGATTCTCATGTTATGCTTTCTAGTGGAATTCCTTTAGGGTCAATTTCATTCTTCAAGGTGTTACATTTTGGGAAACCAAGAGCAGTTTCTTATTCTTATAGAAAGTCTTAATATTCCTAATGGTTTCTAAATGATAGCAAATTTATGTTCGTCAAAAAAATTGTCTACCTTTGTGAGCACAAATAATATCTCAGTGAAGCAAAAGACATTGGTATGGGGTGTATCCTGGAATCCACATTTATTTGTATACTCTGTTCCACATTCCCTGGACTCCAGACACCTTAAATAACTCCTGGTTCCATGTCTAACCCTAACTATCTCAGTTAGACTAGGAGAGACCAGATGCAAGAGACTTTTAAATTTCATGTTGTAAAAATTTCAAATATGCAGAAAACTACAGGGAACATGCACGTTTCACCTTGCTTTCACAATTCCTCAATACTGCCAATTCTGTCAACTACTTGTCCAATTGTAATATTTTTGGTTTAAATGGTTTAAATCCAAGACTTCATTTAACTTTTACCTTTGAATACTTTAATAATTTATATGGGTTTTTAAATTGCTAATTATTTATTTTGAGGGTATCTTTTAGTATCTTTGTCCCTTTTGCAGCTTATCTTGCATAGATGCCTCTTTCACTTTCAGACAGCTCTGCCTAAAGTTCATAAAGTGTTCAATGAACCATGGAGTTACCTAATCTGGGTCATCCAAAGTTGGACTGGAAGTACAGTCCTCAAAGTACAGTTCCTCAAAGGAGGGGTGCTCAGAGGTGGGAGTCTCCTCATTTGTAAATTACTAAAAACACTAGCAGTAAACTAATTTATAGTAGGGTCCTTCTTTGACTGAGAAGGCTGAGAGTAAGGATTACAACTAATACAAAAATTTAGAAGTATCAACATTTTATATACAGTAGGGAAATGAGGACACCTAGGACAATTTCACTGAAAAAAAATGTGAAGTACTTGGTATCATAATTTCTTAATGAAAGCAGCTATGCCTCAGGGAAAGTGCTCTAGTGTGTCTATGTCCAGGAGCAGTAAAAACCCAGAGCTATGTCTTATTCCAGTATTCAGGAATACTGGAGAGAGGATCCCCAGGAAAGAGGCATCAGCATCTGAAATTGAGAGAAAGACAGACTGTTCTAGAGTCTTAAGGATAAAAATAGAGTAGAAGATGTGGAGTCATCTTGTGAATACAGAACAGCCCTTGAGGCTTGGTGGGAGGATGGGGTTTATGGACCTAGTGTTCTCAGCACTGCAAGGAATGTTTTGCCGTCTCTTTGACATGGTGCCTCTCTGCTTTGAGTTAGAAACACACATACAAAAATAAATAAATAAAGATTTGTTAGCTTAAACAAATCTTGATATATAGTTAGCCATGGTTCAATGTCTACTAACATCCTGAATTCAGAAAGATTCTGAGCAGAATACAAATATTCTTCCTGTTTTGTTACTTTTCCTGGTAAAAGTCAAGTTTCTGCAAATTTATGGTCCTGGCATTCAAATAGACTGAGGAAAGGATTTTTCTGGATGGAGGTTCTTCACTCTGGATGGAACTGTTTCCTAAACTTCTTCTTTTTTTTAATCTAAAAATAATTTCTTACTCACATCTGGGTTGCAATATGTTACAACATTCGTATGTCTGCTTTAGCCAGCATCCCTCACTGGAAATGCATAGTACAACCATACCACAGGTATCAAAATCAGGAAATTAACATTAGTAAAACACTATTATTAACAAAATTAGAGACTTTATTCATATTTCCCTAGTTCTTTTTTTTTTTTTTGGTGTATATTTCAATGATATTACATGTAACGATTCATGTAACCACCACTACAATCAAGACATGAACTCTATCATCCGAGGAATGTCATCACACTGCCCCATTATGATCACATCCTTCCCCACCTCTAATGCCTGACAACCACTGACCTCCCTCACTAAAAGTTTGTCATTTAAGAATGTTATGTGAATAGAACAATAACTGTTCAAACTCTTTGCTTTGGCTTTTTTCATTCTGCATAACATGGACAGATTCAGCCAAATTGTGTTTCAGTTACTGAGTAGAATTCTATTGTGTGGATATAAGAGATTGTTTATCCATTTACTTGTTGAAGGACATTTGGGTTTTCCCCCAATTTTTGGCTATTACAGAGGTAACCTTTTCTTTTTTTACTGTCTTTTCCTAATTGTATGAATATTGACAGTGCATCTGTAGCATTTAAGACTTCACTGCATGTAGAATAAGTTTCTAGAAGGATAATGAACAAGTTACAAGTTTTCCATAGATCACAATAATTATTTGTTTTTAGCTGAATAAAATATGTGTATCAATTAACTTATGCATATGTCAAGAATGTGCTACATTATAAGAAAACAGGTAACAATCATTATAAAACATGAGGACTATCCAGCTTCAGAAACCTCCCAGGGTTCTTAGAAGAATGGTCCCTGGCTACAGCTTCTGAATGCTTGTCTTAGTGCCAGAGGACATCCCCTTGGAGTCTTCTTGCTTAGATTTTCTCCTCTATTTGACCTTCTTTCACAAACATTCCATTCACATCACACTGGACAGAAAAATACAAGCATAGTGCAAAACTAGGTGTGAACATTGTATTGATTCAGGTGCTAGTGTGTGTTGTGGTAGTTACTCTGCTTTTCTAGAAATGTTTATTTTGGGTGAGACCCATCTGAGTCCTATTCAACATAGTTATCCCTTGGCGGTTATTCATCATGATAGCACATAATTTCCAGGTCATTCATTCATTTATTTGGGTTTTTTTCTCTTTACCAAAGGGAAAAACTGTATTCCAACTCCTGTCCCTCCTTTCAAAACTCCTATATATTTTTATCTTCTCCAAAAAGTTTCTCTAAAGAATTCATTATTTTTTTTTTATCATTTTTCTTGAGTGTACTGGATTCGATCCTAACTCCTCTGTGGTCACAGAGATATTTTATTTCCTTGTCAGGAAAATCAAGTAGATATAAGAGCCTCTGTAATTGACTGGTTGTTGTAATGACAAAGGAAAATAATGTGAAACTTATCAGATTGAGATGTAGGGGTCACTTTGTTGTTCATTACTGATGTGCCAACCAAGGTGCCTTTCATTTAGCAAACAAAATTGTCAGTCTGATGACACTGTTCAATCACTATTTTTAATCTCTCTAAAATGTCATTTTCTCCCATGCAAAATGTAGTGCCTAGAGTACTTGAGTACTTCAAAGAATTTTGCCCAAGAGAAGGATCAGGCTGATTGATTGGTGTATCCATCTGCAAATGTCCTGGTTCCAACTCAGCTGCTGGTGGAGGAGGCTGCTACAGTACAGAAAGGTGGGAGACCTATGAAAATTTTCTTTTTTATAGCAAGATAACCTTGCTCTGGTACTTGCATATGGATGGGAAAGAGAAAGTGAATCTTTTCACCTTTTCAGAAGTGTGACATTTCAGTATGGTTCAGTGTTCACTGTTGCCCTACTGCTAGAGCACAGGCTGGACATGTGGGTGATAATGTAGCATTTAAGTCATGGCTCTTTACTCCAAGTGACAGAATGAATGTGTCTCATTAGTCTTGGTTTCAGCATTTTTCAAAGTGGATTTCAAAAGAATCCCTTCCAAATGAATTCCTCAAGGCCCACCATGATTCTATACCAGGAAGAAAGCTTACAAAAGATGTTTTGAACCCAACGGTAAACCTTGTCCAGCCTGTCAATCTTTTATCCAAACTGCTAAATTTTCTTCCTAACAAGCTTTCTACAATGACTCTTGTTCCTCTCTTCAGTTCTCCATGCAGCAGCCAAAGTGACCTTTTAAAAATATAAATTCTTTTGAAAATATAATTCCCATTGCAAAACTCTTCAGTGGTATTCTTTTACCATCACATATAATGCAAATGTCTCTCATGGCTTACCTGAATGAGACAAGATCTGGCCTAAGGTAGCCTCTTTAACTTCACCCGCTGCCACTGTGTCCCGTTGTTTGCTTCATCCTAAGCACATTGCCAATCTTACTTTTTCTTGGACTCAGCTCAGGTCATTTGAACTTGCAGAGATCCTCTTTCTCCAAATTTTTGCCTGATTCCCTAACTTCACTTATGATTAACTTATAATTGTCCCTTCACACTTTTGTCAGTTTCCTGACTTTATTTTTCATGATTCTCATATATCTGAGATCATAGTATATGTTTACTGGTTTATTTTTTTACCTTCCTTTCTAGAATGTAAACTCATTAAAAGCAGTAACATTGTCTTTTCCATACTGCATCTCATGCCTGTAATATTTGCCACCCAACAGGCTTTTCATTAGTATTTGTTGAATGAGTGAGCAGAGAATGTAGTGGGGATCAAATATACCTGAGTTCAAACCTAAAGCTTATCAGAGGGCAATTATTGGGATATGAAGCTTTTTCTCTTCAGTTTGCCAAATTTTTTGCTTCATGTTTTAAAATGTGTCTGATTCTATTTTCTTCATAGTTTACAAGAGTGGTAAATGAAATATGATTGTCCCTCAATATCTGTGAGGGATTGGTTCTAGGATGCCCCACAGATAATATAATATGTGGGAGCTCAAGTCCCTTATATAAAAAGGAGTAGTATTTGCATATAGCCTATACTCATCCTTCCATATACTTTAAATCATCTCTGTATTACATATAAAATAAAATAAAATAGTATAATAGTTATGCTGTATTCTTTAGGGAACATTAGAAGAAATCAGTTTGTACATGCTTGGTACAGGCATAGTTTTTTCTCCAGTACTTCTGATCTGCAGTTTGTTGAATCTGCAGATGCCAAACCCATGGATGTGGAGGGCTGAGCCTGGCACAGAAGGGTGATCACAAAAGTCCACTCAGAGTGAATTTTTTCAGCTATCCCTGGGCACTGCCTGTGAAGTGGAGTAGAATCTCATCTTCTTGTGACAGGATGATGTGAGCTCAGGGGCTGGCCAAAGCCCTCAGAGAGCTGTAGGCTATGAAAGTTTGAGAAAAACTAGGCTATGTCCATGCGAACTGAAAAATAGGTAAATTGAAAAACATGTCCTTGTGTCTCCTGACTCCCAGCTGGGACCTTGTGTTATATATGAGAAGGCTCCTGTGTATTTCTGTGTTGTTGTGGAGGGCACTGGGGGTACTGTGCTTACATTGAGAAGCCTGGGCCTCTGTGCTGGAAAGGATGGGAGAAGCACTAACTTCCTCTTGAGTGAGCATTGGAACCTGTGAAGAATGGAGTAGCTGCCTCTCCCATAGCCTTGTTCTTTCCATGACTCTCTTCAAAGTTTCAGGCCCCACTCCCCACTCTTGTTTCCTTTCAGTTCTGTTATGAGAAACCATGTATAGCAACCCGAGAGTCCTGCCACACAAATGCATGCTAAAGGTTCGACTACTGGATGTCTGGTCTCAGAGAAGTAATCAAGAGTTAGAGCAAGGCAGAAAGCAGCATACCTCTAACAGAGCTCATTATAATAATGTCAACCCTTACATAATACTTACAAGGTGCAAGGTACTCTGCCAAGAACTTTTCATCTATTAATTCATTTAGTCTTCCCAAAAAGCCTATTGGGAAGATAACATTTATTAGCCTCAATTTATGGATGCGGAAGCCCTGAAGCTTAGAAGCCCCAAGGTCACAGAGTAGGGCAGTGACTGAGCAGAGCCCCACAACCAGGCCATCTTGATCCCAGGCTGATGTGTCTTTGTGGTGGGAGATGAAGCCAGTACCAGACCCTGTGTCTCCAAATATCTTAGCTCCATAGCTCCCTATAACTATAGTCCAAGAGAGAAAATCATACAGTTCTCAGTCCCATGGTGAGCTGGGAATGCAAGGTTGCTTAAGACTATCAGAGCCATCCTCATTGGAATCATAATGTTACGGTTTGTATAAGAGATGTCCCCCAGTAAGCTCATGTGATAGGGAATTCAGGAATGAATATTCAGAGATGAAATGATTAGATTATGAGAGTCTCACCTCATCAATGGATTAGCCATTTGATGGATTATAATTTGAATGGGTAACTGGGTGGCAACCTTAGGCAGGCTGGAGTAAGTACGTCACTGGGGGTGTGCCTTGAGGATGATATTTTGTCTCTGGCTTCTTGTACTCTCTGTTTCCTGGCTGCCATGAGCTTTCCTCTTCCATACTCTTCTGCCATGATAGTCTGCCTCACCTCAGGCCAAAGGTGATAGATTCAACAGGCCATGGACTGAACTTCTGAAATCAGGAGTCCCAAATAAACTTTTCCTATTCTAATGTGTTTTTATCCGGTATTTTGGTCACAGTGATGAAAAATGGACTAACACACATACCTGAAACTTGAACAGTTTTACAATTTACTAAGCACATTCAGAGGCTTTACTAAGCCTTTATTTATTTGTTATTCCAGTATCCCTCTGAGACTGATTATATTTTCCTTCTTCTCATATTGTCCAGTGCCACTGCTGAGTCTTTTCAGTGCCTCTTGTGTAGTGCCACTCCAGAACCTGTTGGAGCAAGCCGAGACAGTCTCACTAGAACTGTGAAGTTATCCAGCCTCTCTCTGATCACCACCAGCACCTCTCTGGTCACTATCAGCACACATTGTATATACCATGCATTGTAATGTAATGTTTTATTCTTGCTTTCATCTGCATTTGTCTTCTTTTCCCTAAATGGATGTCCAGGCCTTGTAAGACTGGGAGTAGATATATTTTTTTCCTTTACTATGCCTTCCTCAGTTCCTGTTGTAGAACTCTACAACTAGTCAATGCTCAATAAGGGCTAGTAAACCCCAGGTATGGAAATACAGTTTTGCCTGTCTTGTTAGATTTGTAAAAATAAATATGATAATGATAATAATATTTACAGAGAATTTATTATGTGCCACTGTTGAAGGGCTCAGCATCTAGTAGTTCATTTTACCCTCCAAACAATCCAAAGCACACAGCAATTGGAGAAACTATTGCTTTTAAGGTGACCAGTGTGCATAAGACCTAGCTTCACTATCCTAAAAACAGTGAATGCACAGAAAGTCAAACTGTTGTGCTTTTGAAAGGGCCTTGTTGAAGAAATGCAGGATTGCAGAGCTGGGAAAGTTGATTTAGAAGACATATGTAATTGAAGGAATATTCTTTTTATGCTTGCTAACATCTTACACTTGTTTCCTTTACTTTAGATACCCAGAAAGAACAGGACCTGAAAAATGCATGCTCTCTTATAAGATGGGAGCCTTTCTTGCTGATACCATTTAGGGATATTTTATTACAGCTGAGATCTCCAATGTTGACTTTTCTATTTTCTGTTTGTTTGATCTTGGCAGACTTTAAGGACTTCTGGAAAGGAGTTTGCTCATTTGTGGATTCATTGTAACCACCTCTCAAGGTTGGGATGTAGGATAAATGAGGTGCTATGTATGCAAAGGACCTAGTAGCAAGAATGACTGGGGGGACTGACTCAAGAAGCATTGGGTACTATTGAGTGCTGGAATTACCTGAAAATCCCAAATAATGCATAGGTTTTAGATGAGAGACATGGTTTGATGAAGCATTCTCCTACTACAGATTGTAGGCCTTCCCCGTGTCACCCAGCCTTGAAAATGCTTGTTCAGAGACAGCCCAGAAGATTAAAAAAAAAAAAAAAATTCTGGGTAGCCTGGCATTTTGAACAATGCTGTGAGTAAGACATTTATAGTTATTGAGCCAAAATTTCCACTGTAATAGAAAAAGCACTTGCTTTTAAACTTCTGGTCCAATTTAGTAATTATGGGTGAGTTAAAATGTAGGCCGTTTGAATTGGATTTGGAGGATAAAGTAAGATTCTGTCCTATAGTGGGAGATGACTCATGGAGGAGGCGGTTTGACACAGTGGAAACAGCAGCTGATAAGGAGCCAGGAGACCCGAGTTCCTGGCCTAGATTTGCAGAAATAGACTGTAATAGCTTTGGGGCCAGTCATTAAGCATCTCAGTTTTCTGGTCTGTAAAATGAAAGGGTTCTGTCTGTGAATGGGTCTTTCAAATTATGTAAGATTCTACCAAACAGGTCACTAAAATTGGCATGTGTTATCTAAGGTCATTAGAGAATAAAATATTCTTGCTAGTGCAACACTCTTCTTTGGAGAAGATTACCATTGTGAACAACCAGAACCCAAGAAAATACAATAGTGTCAGAGTATTACAGATACAAGCAGACACCTGGGGCTTTCAAGTGCCGTAGGGTCATTGCCATGTCCTGGGAAAGCATAGCCATGCCAGTGACAAGGGTTTTCTGATGATGAGTCTCTATAAGCAGAGGATTTACTGGGATCCATTGAGCAAAATTTTAAATAGTTACCATATTGTGGATGTCCTGCACATGGGCTTTATGTTCTACTACATTTTCAGAAATAATTTATTGATTGGCAAACTCTTTAAATCCACATTTGCAAATTTTAACATTTGGGTTAAAGCAAATTTGGGTTAGCTGACTTGTTTACTTTCTCTTGGCACTCATTTTTTTGCTTCATTATTATTCCAGTTGCAGGTGTGAAGTCCCATTTTGTGCTGATTGTCTTTCTAAAAGGTTTGAGGTCTTACAATGTTAGATTTTTAAATTGTCATATTTTCTGTTCTCTGTGTTGCCAATCACCTATAGCTTTAAAATAGTTCAAGGATTGAATTGATGGGTAGGGTGATTCCCTTGGAATTATTTGCTGATATTAAGGGTGCCTCCTGTGGTACAGCAAACCTATTCCTGAGAATTGGGAAAATTAAATTCAAAAAATCAAATTCAATTTTTGCTTTGATTTGCGTTAGAATTTCAGAGGTACTTTATATTCATTTTTGATTGACTTTCAATTAACAATGCTTCCTACCATTTTAACTCTGAGTTTCTTTGTTCCTTTCTGTCCCTCAAAGTAGTTAATGATCTGTGGAAACATATTGAAACCAATCAGAGGAGCTTCTATACACAGTAATCCTGTAGACAGTCCTGTGTGTGAGTGATGAACTGCCTGGGAGATGAAAGACCTGGATTCTGGTGCTTTCTATGCCACAAAGAGGTGTGCATCTGTGAGCAAGGTCTTTTTGCCTCTTTTAGGTACCATTTTCTCATCTGCAAATGACTTGCCTTGAGCTTATCTGGTGCCAATATTCCATAGACAACTGAGTGGGAAAAGGAAACCTTCTGTGAATCATAATTCCTTAATTTTTCTTTTCATAAATTAATTTTCTTAAAGTAGATTATTCCTATCTGTGAGTAGTGGTCTCCATTTATTATCCTTATTTTTATTTAGCTTTTATTTTTTTGACCTACAAATTCCTTTTTGGCTGGATTAGATAGAGAATCCTTGGGAGGCTCATTCAGTCCAGACAGATTTATTCACTCTTCATTCTGGAAGAAGAGGAAATATTTTAAGATAGAGGTGACATGAGACATTAATTTGATTGAAGCCTTTCTGCATGAGGAATGATTACAGCATCTCCATTGCTATAATGGAGAGAGATTAGCATGGATTAGATTATCCCATGTACAAAGGTTGTACAAACTGATTGCTGTTATTTGTAGGCTGAGCTGATTTTACAATTACTGGCATGACTTCATAAGCAGTATGGTCATAATTTCTTTCATGTGGCTTACATGTAGCAATGAGAAGAACACATTTCCCTTATTACCAAACTCTGTCTCCCAATGAGAACTTGGCATAGACTCCAAAACGTAACATGTGCATGTACAATATTAAGGAGATGGGCCTGGTCATCTGGTCTGTTGTTTGAGATGAGAGCACACATTGGCCAAAGGCAGAAGAGTTCCTGAAACAGATGTCCAGACAAGATGGCTAGAATACTGTCAAAATGTGGTCTAGAATAATTATGAACATAAGCCTAAATAGGTAGCCAAAATACAACTCTGAATTATAGCCAGACATAGCATTATTATTTAATTCCAGTTGGGTATGTTTCCTGCCAAGTATGTGCCAGACCCTCTGAAAGTGAATCTGGTTTTTGCCAGTGGTACTTAGCAACTATATCTTAAACATAAATCCCCCCAAAGTAAAAAATAAATTATTTTCTGATGGGAGTAAGTTGTATTTCAAGCAGTCTCCACCCATCCCCTTCTTCTCTGGGAGAGACTCTCCATGGCTAAATGGAGGGATGGAGTGATCCTCTCCACTGAATCCACCTGTACTGGGTACATCATGTCTCTCTCCTGATGCTTTTATTGCAAATGGTACATGTGTTCACTGATAATTCGAATTTCCATGACCACCCTCTTCTCCCTCATTCATCTCATCTTCCAATCTTCTCCCTCATGCTTTTCTTCTCCAGGGGAGAGTGACTTCCTCCTTGGTCTTCAGATGCACCCAACATCCTGCTTCAAGGTCTTTACCTTACTTTGCCCTCTTTCCACTGGAAGACTCTTTCCAGTAATGCAGGTCTCATGCCCTTATTTCCTTCAGTTCTACTCAAATGCCTTCCTATTTAGAAGGTTCCACTGGCCACTGTGTTTTAAAATCAGCACCCTGCAGCATTCTCTATCATATTCATTCTGCTCTATTTTACCTCATTTCACTAATTGTCATCTGACAGATGACATATTTACCCATGTATTTGTTGTCTGAACTCGATAAATATTTGTTGAAATAATAAATGAAAAATGATCAGCCTTTACTTTATGTTTGTTCATGTATGTTCCATTTGGGGCTTCTAGAAGACAACACTGGAATTCAGCCTTACTCATGATTCAGGTATTGAAAAGGATCTTGGAGATCAGAGGTTCTTAACTGTCTGTGAAGTTAAATCAATGCCTCACAAAATTTAATGTGCATATGCATCGACTGGGAATCTTGTTAAAATATGTTCTGTGATTCAGTAGTATGGGTTGGGATCTGGGGATCTGCATGTCTAACAGGTTCCCATGGGATACTGATGTCACTGGTCCAAGATTGTGCTTTGCCTAGCAAGGCCCTATGGTATTCACAGATGGATCTCAAAGGGTTTACAGAGCCAAGGTCATTATTACAAAGACTGTGATTATGTGTCTGACAAAGAACCAAAATACTAGTTTCTAGAGTGTTCTTATTAATAGAATATTGATAAGCAGATAATTAATTGGGCATTTATTTGTGGAGCTTTAAATTGTTCATCATGCATAATTGTTCTTTATTCAAGCATAGATATTTGTATAGGTCAATATTTTGTTTCCAGTTCATGGTAATGAGAATTGATCAGATTCTCAAAATGATGATAATTCTAAACAAGAATAACAGCCATTGTTTACGGATGATGATGTCAAACAAAAGAAACTTTAGGTATCAAACCAAAGCACATTGTAATCACAAAATTACAGTGGTGATGAAATCAACACATGTATTTTTGCAAAATTACTTTTTTTCTGCAACAGTTTTTTTTTTTTTTTTTCCCAAACAACAACTTACTTCTTAACATTGCTGGAGATGTTATTTTTCCAAGGGAAGTATTAGGTGGTAAAAATCAGTTGCAAAATGCATGGAATCCAGCTATCCCAAGACAAATATTTGTTTTCCCTCAGCCACTGGAAATGGTCCCCAACTAGAAACATTGTCTTGAAGGGAATATTTGGAGACTCTGAGGCCCTCTCTAAATGCTATTGCAGTAGCTCACTGTCCTTCTAATCTGAGGCCAAAATACCCTTGAAGGGGCACTGGTATAGAAAAGCTGTTTTCAGGCACAAAGGAAATAGCAGCCCATCAAGAACTACATGGTTTCTCAAGTTAGACAACTTTTCCCTAAGTGCACTTTTTTTAGCCAAGGAGTTTGGGCAAATTAGTTTCAAAAAGTAATAATTACCTGAAAGAACAAGGGAAGACACTTGGAATAATGGAGATATTTAATATTAAGTGTCTCTACTAAAGAGACATTCAATGCAAGATTTAGATGTTTAAATTCTGAAAGACTTTGCCTGGTATAGCATCTTCAGCCTCATATTTGCTAATAACACTACTAATAGGTACAGTGGCTAACATTTCTTAGGTGCTAAATATGTGCTACTCAATGTGCTAAGTAACTTCCATCTATTTTTATATAATATTTACAAAACTCATTTGAAGTAGATACTGCAATTGTTTTTGTTTTACAGATTAAAAAAACTAATGTGTGGACATTAGTTTTTATGTTGCTCAAGGTGACAAAGTTAGTGAGCAATAGAATTGGGACTCAAATTTAGCTATTCTGATTCCAGAGTGCATGCTACTATTATGCTTACTCATAACCAAAGCAAACTGATTATTGGTGGCCTTAAGATGCTTATTTAGAAGACTGCATTTTACAGTTTTTTGGTTTATTGTACCCTAAGGGGTAAAGAAACAGATTTTCATAACTTACTGTCAGCACATTAAGTATCCTAAATTATTTTTTAGAAGAAACACTGAATACTCTTAAGGAAATAAATCATGGTGAAATATTTACTCATCTGAACTAAGAGCTTCAGTATCCCCATTTCATGGAAGTATGAATTTTGTGTGGCCCTGAAGCATGGCAAGCATAGCATGATGTGCAAAAGTGGCCTAGGGTGAAGATAAATGCAATTGTTTTTGAAACCAACCACTTTTTCTTTATGCTCAATTTGAACTTCTGAGAATTAGCAGAATTTCAATGCTTTAATGTGTTGTATTGGGCAGAACTTTCTGTTGGAAATTACAGAATGCACACAGGCTAGCTTAATCAGAAAAACTCAGTGTAGTAACAGTTATTAATAAGTACCCAGAATCTCTGGGAAGGTGTCAGAGCACCTGAGCTGGGGCTACACAGCCTCACCCTGGGGCTTACCCCAAATCACATGACTTCTTTGCTTCTGTGATGCCAGGGATGGGCCTCTTGAAGCTGAGAAAGCAAATGCCTCCCAACTGCTTCTGCCAGATTGCTCGTTCTCTCTGGTTTGGTCCCAGATGTAAGTTAGTCTTTGAATTTTCTGGCTTCAAAAACTGGACTCATGCTGTGAGAGAATTCCAGTGTCAGAAAATGTTCAGAGATGTTGGGCCATCACCACAAGGAAGCCCCTCCAACTCCATATTGTGTAAATCATATAAATGTTGTGGACTCTTTCCCTCCTTTGCACTTTTTCTTCATTTTTATTTCCTTTGAATGCTGAATCCTTATAAAGAACAGGGACTCTATCCATTCATTTTCCACAGTGGCACTCTGTTAAGAAGACTTATCATGGATTTTTTGAGTCTCATGAAAAAAGTAAAATCTGTATTAAAAAGACAAATATGGAATGTGGCAAGTTTGGTGCTAAGCATTTTTAACTTGAGAGAAATGGTAGTACATTCAAGGCACACACTGGAAAAATGGAGATGAGGGATTGTGGCTCAGAAATTTATGCAGGGTTTCAGGTTTAGGTGTGGGAGTTGTTCTCCAAGGATTGACGGATGAGAACCAATGTGCTTTCTGAGCAGAAGCTTTGACAAGTAGGACAGAAAGCTGAACAGGAAACTGTGAAGACCATCTCTGTGCCCAAGTCCAGGCAAAGAGTAGAAAAGTAGCCTGTATTGGAGGAGGAGCAGATAGAATTCTGGAGACAAACGTTGTTATAGTGGCATGGGAACTAACGGGAATACTGAATATTGCCCTCACTGACTCTTTGTTAAGATACTGTTTCTCAAATGTGAAGCAGGATTTGAAAGAGGTCAATAACAGCAGTTACTGAGGTGTGTTTTATACTTTTCAATTGTGTTTGCAAATCCCTATCAGCTCAATTGATTTAAATTTATTCAGTGAACTAAATTGAAAATTACTTTTTATGCTCAGTTAAGACAAACTTGTGTTATTTTTATTTTATTTCAATCTAACTTAAGCACAGATAAAGTTGAATTTGCATATGGTTAATCACATATTTGAAGAAGTGACCTACAGAATTCTATTTTGGAGAAGGGAATCGGGTCATATATAGATAGCAAACATGCTTTCCTACTGTTATTTCCTGCTTGGTCACAAACTATGGAACCTTGTCAGCCCACTTTACTTCCCATTGAAAATATTTTTTAGAGCTAGATGTGGATCTAATGCTTCAGATATGAAGAATAACACTTCACAGTTTAGCACTATGAAACATATGTTTGTAGTTTCTTATATTTCTGTATAATGTAAGAAATTAAAAAGCTTCATTCATGCAGGAAAAATGAACTTAAAAAAGCCTACTGTAAGCCAAAGAATATTCTTGATGGTTGGAACTTTGTGGTTGATGTAACCATAGGGAGACAAAATGTGTAAGGCCTATGCCTCAGAGTATCATTTTTGCTTAAGAGACATAAACAAGGAAAGATGGTACTCAACCCTATGATGCTTGGGTTAGGCACCAGGTTGATGAAGGAGGGCTTGGTCTCAGGGAGGCTTTTATTTTTGTAGCAAGAAAAATAAAATCTAAATTATGATATAAATGCTTTCTTTTGTCCTTTCATCAACTGCTCACCTAACTCCTGGATCATTTTGTTTTGTTTAACACCAGAACAAATGTGGCAAACCTAAAGAAGCGTCCAAAGAATCATCCATAGATATGAGGAAAGAAGAATTAAAACAGAATGATTACAATATTTATTTTAAAATTCTAATAATGTTAAATTGCCATAAATTTATTTTCTGTACTGATGGAAAATAGTCCTTAGTTTAGATTCAGATACAATGGTGATATATATAATGTGTATACATATGTGTATATATATACATATTGTGTGTGTGCATGTGTGTGTGTGTGTTAAATTAATTTTATTCAATTAATATATTTTGAAAAATTTCCTCTGGTGTTATTTCAGTATGTTTTTTAATGGCTACATTATTATGGATATTCCATATATTCTTCCTTTTTTTGTTATACATGATAGAGTCAATTTTGATATATTTATACAAACATGGAGTATATCTTATTCCATATTTTTTTGTTCATTTTAAAAATTTTTAAATTTTTTTTACTTTTTTTTATTGCAAACAAATGGGATACATGTTGTTTCTCTGTACATGGAGTAAAGGCATACCATTTGTGTAATCATAAATTTACATAGGGTAATGTTATTTGATTCATTCTGTTATTTTTTCCTTCCCTCCATCCCTCCCACCCTCTTTTCCCTCTAACAGTCCTTCCTTCCTCCATTCTTGCCACCCTCCTTATCCGTAACCCTAACCCTAAACCTAACCCTAACCCTAACCCCTCCCACCCCCCCTTTATATGTCTCATCCGCTTATCAGCGAGATCATTCGTCCTTTAGTTTTCTGAGATTGGCTTATCTCACTTAGCATGATATTCTCCAATTTCATCCATTTGCCTGCAAATGCCATAATTTTATCATTCTTCATGGTGGAGTAATATTCCATTGTACATATATGCCACAGTTTCTTTATCCATTCATCAACTGAAGGACATCTAGGTTGGTTCCACAATCTGGCTATGGTGAATTGAGCAGCTATGAACATTGATGTGGCTGTATCTCTGTAGTATGCTGATTTTAAGTCCTTTGGGTATAGGAGAAGGAGTGGGATAGCTGGGTCAAATGGTGGTTCCATTCCAAGCTTTCTGAGGAATCTCCACACTGCTTTCCAGAGTGTCTGCACTAATTTGCAGCCCCACCAGCAATGTATGAGTGTACCTTTTTCCCCACATCCTCGCCAACACCTATTGTTGCTTGTGTTCTTGATAATCGCCATTCTAATTGGGGGAGATGAAATCTTAGGGTAGTTTTGGTGATTTGCATTTCTCTTATTACTAGAGATGTTGAACAATTTTTCATATATCTGTTGATTGCTTGTACATCTTCTTCTGTGAAGTGTCTGTTCATTTCCTTAGCCCATTTGTTGATTGGATTATTTGTATTCTTGGTGTAGAGTTTTTTGAGTTATTCCATATTTTTAATGCATCATCCATTGTTAAATATTTACATTATTTTCTGTCTCTTTTAGAAAGCAAAGTTTTTAATAGGAACAAAAAACTAGCAGGGAATAGTAGCAAACATGTACAACTTATTTAAGATGAATAAAATAAAAATCCAATTGTAATTGATAAATTTATGTTTTCTCTTCTAGACTTTCATTTTATTTTAGCCATATCTTCTCATATGTTCTTTAAAACTATAGATTTAGGCAGTTTGATAGAAAATAATCTTTTAGTCTGAAGCTTTGTTCATTATTTTGAGTCAGATTCAATGGGTGATTCTTCTTTGAAAAATTCCTCTGAATATTCAGCTGATGCTGAAAGATGTCATCATTTAATATATATCTAGGGTAGGAAAATGCCATGCATAATATTTTGTTTTAAGATTCTTGAATCCATGTGTTCTCACCATGGAAGGCTATTGTTTGGCAAAATTTTCCACAATTTTCATTATAGATGTGTTCTCTTTGTGAAAACCTGATACCATAAAATTTGGTTTATTTAGCAGTCTGCCTGCAGTAGACTGTAATTCTGAATATCTCTACAATGATGATGATTGTTCTTAATGATTGACCACAGGAACATTCTCGTGAAGGTCATTAATGAAATGTTACATTGTAGGAAAATATAGAATCTTTTAAGAAAATATGTTTTGGAATCAGGAGAACCTGAAATGACAGCTAATGTCTTCTACATTCTAGTTTGTAGAAGTAACTTTTAGTAAATTGTTTAGCCTTTTTAAACTCATTTCTTACTTTTTTATATGTGGTGTTTATAAGATTATATAAAAAATCCTAAGTGCTAATAAGCCTTCTGTGAATGTTAGTTGTAACATTATTATTATTAAGTGCACTTCCCTTTAATCCAACAAATATGGAATATTGGTTCTTACATGAAGAATCTAAGCAACTCTCTCAGAGTGCAGGATTTGTTGACAGGGGTTTTGTTACAGGAAATGTACTATGTGCACAATTATAGAATGATAGAGCATTGGTACTCTCTTGTCTTAACAACAACAACAGCTAGAATTCCCTTAAGATTCGTTCTTGTATTTTAAGTATTTAATTACAATTAGCTTGCTAAGAAATTTCCAAGACCACTTTATATTGTATACTTTATCTACAGTGAATGCGTGTATAGAACCTACAATTACTTAGCTTTATTATATTTTGATAAAAATTATAAGCTCAAACAGCATCAAGACATTGTCCCACATATCAGTTCACAGTTCTGTGTATAATAGTATTGGAGAAGCTGAAGAAACAGCTTCTCCAGTGCTGCCATTGTGATTCAATTCTAGGATTAAATTCTTTATTGATCTGAAATAAGAAATTTAGATCACCACTTTGACACAGCCACAAAAATATTTTCTTCCTTCATAGATCCATATCCCTAGGCTGAATTTTCTTTGAGTACCTTATTAATACTTGGGTTAGTTCCTAGGAGATCCTTCTAGGTGATCCATGCGTGAAGATGAAACTGTCTACATCTTGTTAGGATGAAATAAAGCTATGACGCATTTTTTTTTTCTTTTTGTGAGTCTTGGTTAGATATGCTCCATGTAGAAATCAAAGCCCTTTATTGATAAATACATGCATATAGTTATGGATATCTTTGATAACATAGAAGAGAATAACAATGTATAATTTACCTGAAACCATTGTTTATTAGTATTTTCTGATTTGGGGACAGAGTAAAATTAAATGATATTTCAAAAAGTCATGAAAGAATAAAGTCATTTAAGAAACTAGTCTACAGCCTGAGCAATTTAATTAACTTATGTCTCAAAATAAAGATTAATAAGACCTGGGGGTGTAGTTCAGTGCTAAAGTGCACCTAGGCTTAATCTCCAATACCCCACCTCCAAATATTAAGAAGCTTTTCTAATTTAGCAAAAGTAAGGTGGCGCATGGGCTGATTTGAGAAATTGTTTTAGAATGTGAGGGTGCAATAGTAGGCACTTATGAAGGCAGAGTGGTTTCTTCTAATCCTGAACCTTCTAACTCTACCTCTTCTAAAGGGTAAAGTGGGATCATGTGGCTCTTAGGAAGACCATTTAGTCTGAAGACTCATGGTAAGGATTCTAACTCAGTCTTAGCTTCCTTTTTTGTTTTTTTTCTTTCAGCAAAAAGCCACATAACCTCTCTGCTTTCAGTTTCTCATCAGTAAAATGGAGAGTTTATTTCCAGGGGTCTTTACAACTCCTGTCCACAACACAGTGATATAATCAGCAAATGAAAATGTCTTCGCGAATGTGTTATGTAGCTTGCTCTCAGTTGTGGATGAAAATGGGATATTACAGTGCATTAAAATTTTAAAGATATTTTTGTAGAGGCAGACTTCAATATGTATTTATAAAATAGTTGGATCTCATATTGACTGATACCTTCCCAGGTGATATTTATTTTTACATTTATTTACCCATGTGAGTTTCAATAACTCTGTTTAGATTAATGTTCTCAGAAATTGTTTCTTCATTACTATAGGGAAATGCTAAGTTGGAAACCTATCTGATACATTCTTGAGTTCAGAAAAACCAGAACAACCTTCCATTGCATTAGTTTTATTAAAAAAAGAAACAAATCTATTATCATCTGAAATCCCAAGCCATGTTTCTGTGAAGGATGGCTCTCTAAGAGTCTTCCCACGAAAGAAGGATGTCCCACAGGAACATTGTGGGAGCATATCTCTGTCTTCAAGTCCTATCATAAGGTCTTAGGACCTTATACTAGGGATCTAACTTGGTGTTAGGGTCACACTAAAGAGATCTTTTAATTTCTAATGATTTGTCCTGAACATTAAATGACACTTACCTTTCAAACTGCTAAGAAATGTGTGAAGACACAGTATTAGTAACTAGTTATCTCTCTTTAACTTTCAAACAAAGAATCTTTTAAACAAAGGTATCTTTAATACTATTTTTACATGAGAAAATGAAATGCAAAGAGTTTAATTGAACAAAATGAGTAAGTGGAGGTAACACGATTTCAGTTCTAGAGCAAATGATCTTTCTCATATACCACATTGTCGCAATATAAAAACAAATATGTGCAGATTTTTAAAAAAAATGTTCATTGTAGATGTTCAGAAAATACTATAAAAACAACACACATCAAAACACACTGATATTGTCAATTTCTATGTTTTCATATTTCCCCACCATTGAGCACACAAACCTAGGAATCAAGAATGCTAGTCTAACTGGGCAATATGACACATGCTTATAATCCCAGCAGCTTGCAGAGGATTGCAAGTTTAAAGCTAGCATCAGCAACTTAGTGAGATCCTGTCTCAAAATAATAAAAAAAAAATACAAAGGACTGGGGATGTGACTCAGTGGTTAAGTGCCCTGAGTTCAATCTCCAGTACAAAAGAAAATTAAAAAGAAAATTGGTCTAATCCTGGCATTTCCACCTCTCCAGATCTCAGGTTTTATCCTTAGCATGAAAGGATTGGGTTAGAAAATGTGAACATCTGCAAGGTCCTTTCTTGGTTCTGAGATTTGTGCTCTACAGAGCACTAAACATTTCCCACATGCTTTGGGATGCTGGTCCTTTACATTGGATGAAATTGTAGATACTATGGTCTTCAATTTGTAAAGACTGAAGGTGGAGATGAGAAGTTTTGTGTTGTTACCTCTTATAGAAGCAGGCTATTAATATCACCATAAGATATTGTGAATTAGTCCCACAGCAGAGGGCTCTGCCTGCCAGTTTGACAGTGGGTCACTCTGAGTATAAGCATGATCCAGTGACTTCAGTATGCTGCCAAATTTAAATGTATGTAACTATCAAAAGAGGTACTGAACATGGGGATGGTTATTAGAGACTGCCCATGTGGAATTGAAGTTAAGCTGAAGTCTAAAGAAATGATAAGTTGTACAAGTTTCTAATGTTAATGTGAGTCTGCTGTTCATCTATCTCTCCACTTAACACTTACTTCTTCTCAATGTCAGATATCTTACTTCCTTTGTTTCCATTGCTATGATTTTCTGGATTATAATCCTTTAAGAATATGGTCACTTGTGAATTTATGATCATTGTATTTTACATACAATCTGAAATGTGTCTGGTTTATTACCAAATCTCCATAAAGGACATGAAAATTGGACTCAAGAGAAGGTAGCAAAGATCTACAGAGAAATAATAATGTTATTTTATCTCATATTATCATCATTTTTAGGGAGTTAATTGCTGGTCATGGGGCAGATGCAAACACCACATACAGGTAAAAGACAATAAAAAAGATGGCAACATAGATAGACTTTACAATGTTAAGGTATGTTCCTATTTTTCCTATTTTTTCTAGTGTTTCAAGCATGAAGGGGTGCTGTATTTTATCAAATGCTTTTTGTGCATCTATTGAAATAATCATATGATTCTTAACTTTAAGTCTATTGATGCAATGAATTACATTTATTGATTTATAGATGTTGAATCAACCTTGCATCCCTGGGATGAACCCCACTTGATCATAGTGCACTATCTTTTTAAAATGATTTTGTATGCAGTTTGCCAGAATTTCGTTAAGGATTTTTGCATCTATGATCATCAGGGATATTGGTCTAAAGTTTTCTTTCCTTGATGCATCTGTGTCTTATTTTGGTATCAGGGTGATACTGGCTTCATAGAATGAGTTTGGAAGGGGTTCCTCCTTTTCTATTTCATGGAATACTTTGAGACATATTGGTATTAGAATTCCTCTGGTTTGGGGTTTCCTTGGTTGGTAGGCTTTTGATGACTTCTTCTATTTCACTGCTTGAAATTGATCTGTTTAAATTATGTATGTTTTCCTGATTCAGTTTGGGTTGGTCATATGTATCCAGAAATTTGTTGGTGTCTTTAATATTTTCTATTTTGTTGGAGTATAGATTTTCAAAATAGCTTAAAATTATGGCATTTGCAGGTAAATGGATGGAGTTGGAGAATATCATGCTAAGTGAAATAAGCCAGTCCCCAAAAACCAAAGGCTGAGTGTTTTCTCTGATAATTCGATGCTGATACCTAATGGGGGGGAGAAGGTAAGGGAAGAATGGAGGAGTACTGGATAGTGTAGAGGGCAATGAGGGGAATGGGGTGCTGGGGAAGGAAAGATAGTGGAATGAGACAAATATCATTACCTTATGTAGATGTATGCTGTGAATCTACAGTGTTTACAACCATAGAAATGAAAAGTTGAACCCCATTTGTGTACAATGAATCAAAATGCATTCTGTAAAAAAAAAGAAAATGATGACAGCACTGGGTTGCCTTTTGGGTTCTGCAGGGTTTGTATTAAATGAAGTCTTATTTAGCAGTTATGATGTGGCAAATGAATAAACACATCAGTCTTTCAAAAATAGTAAACTTGCAAATGCAAGTAAAAATGGGTGGATAAAATCAATGTGCCTAATGGATAAGAGACTCAAGAAATTTTTAAAAAATGTTATTACTCTAAAAGTACTCAAGTATTGAGAAACTATGATAATCAAGAAAGCATGAAGACTCACATGGTGGAAGAAGGACAGGTACTGATTTGTCAGTAGATTTAGAACAGTTTTACAATTTATAAGCCTCATGAAAACTTGTCTTTAATAATCTTGGTGTTAATAATCACAATCTGGATATGCAGATTTACCTATGATTTTTTTGCAAATCAATTAACCCCTCTGAGCATCTAATTCCTCATCTGTGAAGGAGTTGTACTATGATGTATTTCTTGGCTTAAATAAGCACTGTTGGACAGAGAATTTTTTAATTAGTATCTGCAGCTCTGTCAGGAAGAAAAAAATGATGATGATGCTTTATGACTTCACCAAGTAACCTCATTTCTTAGAGCTATGCGATAGTCATGCTTTTCTCAATTATTCATAAATATAGTCATTGCTTAAGATTATAAATATGTAAGACTTGGATACACAAAGGGAACACAGAGATAACCAGTTCTTACCTGCAAATTTTATTGATAAAGACCTTGAGGACCAGAGATACGAGGCAACTTGCCTGGTGGTATTTAATGCTGGGCCCTAAGGATGCCCACAGTGTCATGATTCTTAGATCCTTTCTCTTGGAGAAAAGATAACAAATTCGTTTTCTTTTTCATGACAACTCAGGTCAATGGGTAGGGCCTTTTAGTTGAGCTAGAGTGTGAGGCTGTGGGACTCAGGTACTACTGAAAAAAAACTACTGTTAATGATTAATACTGTCTCCACGTGAAAGGCAGAAGAAAATAGCTTATGTTTGTCACCTCTTCTCAAGGATATTCTGCATGCATCTTTTTTGAGTATCAAATCTTAGTATTTATTTTGCTTTCCTTGCAACTTGCAATATTACCTAATACTAAGGTATTATATACTAAGAGAAATAGTCTGTCCTAGTAGGCCAAACTTAGATTTGATCATTAGGGAATATGTCATTCTCAGTGTTTGGATCCTCATGGGGTTTGCTTGAGCTGTTTTTAATTTCTTATGTAGCTAAATGTTTTAGCCTGCTGCATTAGCATCTCGTGCCTGGCCTCTCATTAGGAGTATGTGGCTGCCAGAGCAGTGCTGCAGCGCTGAGACAGTCTGGCCATAGCCTTAACCCTAGGTGTAGAATCATGGAGAGCAGTGGGAAAGGAAAGGCAGAGCTCTTAGTCCTTGTGGCTCTAACAACTTAAATCCAATTCCTGGCACCCTGTTTCACACTCTGATTTGGGCTTTCTGATGTACAATGCTGGAAGATGCTTTCTCCCACTGCTGACATGGTATGCTCAGAGGAGTTGTGAGAGAATTTCTTGGCATCCCTTAAGCCAGCAGCCGCCAGGTTGGCTCTTACCCTTAACTTTTTGTAGCTTTGCAAGATTTCGGAAGAAAATGAGACTGGGACTGGTTATATGATCTTTTTCATTTATTTGGGTCTTTGCACTCATCCCCATCATCTGTTGCTATTTGAAAGAAAAACAAAAGTACATTAATTTTAAGAAGAACTAGAGTGTAAATTCTAAAACCTAGAACACATGTAGTAAATACACAAAATGTTTTCTCTTTTCAGAACTATTCAAATACAAGACAGATTTGAGTTCAAACTTAATGAATGCCTATTTATTCCTGGAAGTAAATGCAGTTATTTTCTAGTCCAAGTTCTTCATTTGCCAGATGACAAAATAGAAGCCCAGTGCCCGGGAGGGTTTAGTGATTTGTTTGATGGTACATGACTGAAGAAACCAAACAGGAAAAATAATCCAGAATGTCCCAATTTTCATTCTAGTGTGTTTTGTATCTCATCGCATTACCACCATTTATTTTAGAATTATAAAAATTTGGTTTATATTTAGATCTTTTTTAAAAAATGGTTTGATTCATTGTTTAGTGAAACTTTAATATTGTTGTTCATTTAGGGGTTTAGCAAGACATTACTGTGCTATTTTTGTTTGTTTGTTTACTCATTTATTATTTATTTTAAGCCTCTAATGGGCAATGAAACCTCTCTGTGTTCCCTGGGCTTATATTTGAGCTTTGAAGATTCTACTGTCACAGTTCTGTCTCAGTCTTTGCTTTATTCTTAGCTATTGGGAAGTGTGGAATGTACTGCGTGTTTGTGGCAAGGCTATTACAATCCACAGCCTGATCTAAAACCTGGACTTTGAAGTCATCCTTGCATAGATTTCTGATTCTGCAGAAAGCAGAGGTGACAAGTCAAAAATGAAACCTAAAGTTTCGCAAGGAGATTTTTAAAAATCCCACTGATGTATGTTATTTGCAGCCCCTACCACCCATTTTACAACCCTCCTTTCCCAGGTAGTATGAAAACCTGGCTACATTAAATTTAAACATTCAGTGAATAGCCTATACTTAATCATATGTGAGTTAGAAAAGCATGTGTTAACAATAGCACCAACCAGCACTCGAAAGGGAATATTTTAGCTATATTATAATGAGGATCTTGGCAACAAATGCTCTCAAGTTCTGTTTCTTAAAATGTAAGGATTAGGTGTTCTTGAGGCAGGAAAGAGAAATGAAGCCATCTTTACAGATGGTGGGGAAAATAAAGTGGATTCACTAGCATAGTCTCTTAAGAAAATTTGGATCTATGCTGCACAATTTTAGTTTTAAACCAGACTGGAGACCTTGAAGGTTGATGTTTTAAATGCTGGAATAAAAACACTTGATGGAATTGATCCCAAGTGAAACAGAAAATCTGCTGAATTGAAAAATGACCTTGCTCCATGGCCCTTAATTTTTGAAAGTGAGTGTCCCAAATTCTTAACAACTACTTTTTTTAAGAGACACAGACTTTTTTTTTTTTTTTTTTTTTTTTTTTTTTTAGAAGAGAAGATATGCAATACACATTCAAGGGAGAATGTGGGACATCTTGAGAGTGCAAATCTTTTGGGATAAAGCAAGGAACATACATTCAAGGGAGAATGCGGGACATCTCCAGAGGGAGAAACAACCTGTTAGTAACTGTTTAAAGTACTGTATAATGACATGCAAAATACAAACTTATATAAGAGTAAAAATTGACAGCATGTTTGATTTTGGTAAGAATAAGCTCACAATAACTATATCTACTGGGAAATTTTAGGAATTATTGGGGTAATTTAAATTGAGAATCTATTGCATACAATCTAAGTGAATGCTCCCAAAACATCTCATCAAAGCATTTACTGAAAAAATATTCTTAAACCAAAAGTAAAACCAAAGTTATACTTATCATTCCTCTGTTCTGGGTAACACAGTCCATGGGCTGACAACAAGCTTCTTTTCTACTTGTGATGTTTTGGAGTGAGGCTGCTTTTACAGACCTCCCCACCATCCACTGAGATGAAACATTCATTGCTCTCCATGAACACCTTTTAACCACATCTTCTTTTTAAATTTATCATTCCTCTCCCCACCCTCTCTTTCTCCTCCTTATCCTCCTCTTGTCTTTCTTTCTAGCAAATCTTTTGAGTTTACATTTTCTCCAAGAGATCAACTGTTTTTTCCTTTCCTCCTAGATCCTTATAATATATTATTTTCAGAGTTAAAAATTCAACTATAAAGAAGAAAACAAGTTGAATCCTCAGTGATTTCTCATCAGAAATGCATGGTTTGTATTACTTTCTCTCACAGGGTTCTTTATGGGGTAAATATTTCCAGATGCCCCAAATCTCTTCATTATGTTTGCTGTCAGGAACAAGAGTCCTTCCTCTTTTTTTCTCTACAGTAACAGATCATGTACTGGAATAAACCCCATCCATATTGCTCTGATGGGGTTTATTCCATTTATACAAGGATGAGTTATTTCTATCCAATTTAATTCATTAAACAGTGATTGGGTGCTTACTATGTCCAGGATACTGTTGGCTATTATTAATGATATAAAGATAATTAAAACACTTCCTCCTCTAAAGGAATTTTTTTTCAATCTAGTATGACTTAAACTATGCAGATATCTAACCCCAAGATGAGTGGCACAGTACAGAAATGTATAAACTTTTAGGAACTCAGTAGGCAAGCGAAGGAAGTAGAATAATAAGATAAGCATCTCCTGTTTTTCAGTATTTTACTTTTTACCCTGTATAGTTTTGAGACTTATCAAATGTCTTTTTTCTGTAAGTTCTTGTTACTTTTTAATCATGAAATTGATCATAAATGGCACAACCCATACAGCTCATGTGTGGGTGTCTCATTTATGGAGAGTTAGCAGGTTTCAGTAGTCTTTTTCAGACAGAGATTTATCGATTTCAATCTATAACACTGAATTATGGTTTTGTAATATGTTTTATTCCAACTTTCTGATAACTTTTTAATCAGATCCTGTGGGTAAATCCATTGCTCTATATCTGAGTGAGAGAGAGCCTTCTTTGAATGAGCTGTCAAATAGCAAGAGATAAACTTCCCTGGATTAGCTTTCTGAAGTGACAGGTGTATTCCACAATCAGGACAGAAGGTACTCCATTTTAAAAAATAGGTGAGAATTGTGTGTGTTTTGTGTGTGTCGGGGCAGGGAAAAGGCAGAACAGTCTTTCCTGTTTTTATGCAGAATGACTAAGGCATAAAATGACAAAACCTTTTAACAAGATTAATTCCTGTTTGAAGAAGCAGATGTGTAGATTGGGGCTTTAGAGTGTCTGTCTTCCTGGAGCTATCCAAGGTACTGAATGGCTCCTCCCTATGTTGCCTTGTAATTCAGCAAAAATAAATAAATAAATAAATAAATAAAATAAAATAAAAGAAGAAAGAAAAAGTTCAGACCGCTTTAAGCATTCATTTTTTTTAAATGTGGCTTTGATTATCTCTAACTGAATAAATTTACTAACCTGTATGTTTCTTTTTTAATTTCTTCCTTTCTTCTCCTTCTCCTTCTTCTTTTTCTAACTGGAAGATTGAAACTAGGGTTGCTTTACCACTGAGCTACATCTCCAGTCTTTCTTTTTATTTTGAGCTATGATCTCACTGAGTTGCTTAGGGTCTTGCTAATTTGCTGAGGCTGGCTTTGAACTTGTGATCCTCCTGCATCAGCCTCCCCAAGTCACTGCACCACAGCATTGGCCTTTAACCTGTATATTTCTGATACTTTTTCTTGCTCTAATCCTGATTAGATCAGCAGTTATCTTTTTCATATTACTCATTCACTCATTCATTTATCAATTCAACAAATATTTAGGTATGACCTTCTATGTGTTAGGTACTCTTTTAGTGGTTCACGTATTCACATTCATTGTTAACTAATTTTTTTTTTCTTTTTGTGAAGTTTAGACTAAGAAGATTTTATGACTTAGATAATTGGGGTTTTGGTTTCTGTATGTCATTTGAAGAACTTGGTTTTTTGGAACAATGTTTGTACTTTACCTTGTATACAGTACATAGAATGGTCCTTGTTTTCCAGTAGCCACTGAGATAATTTTATTCACCTGACAAGCAGATTTATTGTTGTGGAGTGGTTTCTATGTCACACTACAAGGAAAATATTTCTTTTAAACCAACAAAGTTTTTTAGACTAAAAATATTGAGGGCAAGAAAAATGTAGTTTAGACAGTATAACCTGGTGTTTAGAAGTGTAAAGAAGCATTTGGGGCATATTCTCATGTGTATAGGATCAAATTAAAAGTTGGCAAGAAGACTAGGAAGAAAGGGACTTGCAACTCCCAGCTCAGGCTTTTGTATGTGTATAACATTTGAGCAATCTTTCCATTCTATTTTACCAAGACTCATCTATTCTGTGTCCAGATAACTCAACCACCACCTCTTCTCCACCCACTCCTCATCCCTCAAAGTAATAGTATTTCATTTGATGGCATAACATGTGACTAAGAAGGGTGCCACATATTCTTCCTTTTCCTTTTCCTTGTTACAAGGATTGGACAAGACAAACTAGTCTTGACTTCCCCAGAAACGTTTTGTTTCCCAAACAACATAGGTATGATCCTAATGGAGACCCTAACTTATTAGTGATTATTCCCTATGAGGTATACAAAATTAAGTGTTCTTCATGTTCTCAAGACCAGCAATTACCTACGGTCAGCATGGGGAAGTACTCCACCCCATCCTGGTGTTAATGAAATGTAAAGGTCTGAGACAGACAGTCTGAGCAGAATGCAAAATGAATGGTTGTGACTGACTCCGCCTTGGTGTTCCAACACAGTGATTTACCACTATGTACACCTACTTCTGTGTTATGCTTCTTCTTTTTTTTTTTAATGCATGGACTTAGGTTGGTCAGGTTCAAATTCTATCACCATTGCCTTGAAAATATCACTGCTTCATGGAATTGTGAGACTCAACTATTTTTGTTGGCTTCTCAGTGAGGAGAGTTCTAAAACTTGAGAGCTTAGGGTATTGAAGATTAGCTTTTTTCTTAGAGATATTTACTCAGCCCTTGGTCACGGACCAAGCTTAGTGTCATTCCTATGATTTTTCATTCTAATTCCTTTGGGCAGTGATAGGCATTTGTTTAGTCACAGGACAGTGTGAGAGTGTGTGGGTCTCTCAACAGAGACCCAGCAAGACCTTCCTTTCCTATTTATTTCCCAGCTCCAAAATTTGTTTTAAAGTTTCTTGGTTGGTTCCTTCTACATAACTTAGTGACAGCATCATGCATTATTCCCAAACTAAATTTCTTTCAGTTTGGATAAAAATATATTAAACAGAGAAATTTGGTCATTACTCAGAAGCTCAAAGATTCCTTAATTTCTGATTTCCATTCACTTGAAAATCAATGTCATTGACTGTTTTCTTTTAATTGGTGTAGTTTTGCTTACTTTAATGTAGAGTATGAGAATTTTAAGTGTTATAGATACATAATATGACTAAATCTTCCAATTGTATAGTATAATTGTTTCCATTTGACATATGAGAAGTCTGATGTTTAGGGGAGTTAAATAACTTTATGGTAATTATAGAATTACTACTCAGAACTGAGCACTCAGATATAGGTTGCTGTGATTTCAGTCACTGCTGTTAACTATTGATTCTGCTTCCTTTAATATTATAGCTCTGCTTTTACTTAATAAGGTGCCATATTAGAGTATAGAAAGGATTATTGTAATAAGAAATATTTCAATATTTTGAGTTTTTAGGAAGAGAAAATTATAGAATTTAAGTTCGACATAATTTTATTTGGCAGTTGCATTATTATGTCTTACATGAAGCAGTTTTTGAAGTGCCTGATTTATTCTTTGAAATATATTTGGTTTGCTACATGCTGCATGTGTATGTAATACATGGTTCTGGTAGAGAGAGAGAGAGAGAGAGAGAGAGAGAGAGAGAGAGAGAGAGGTGTTGGGGGGAGAGAGAGAATGTGTTTTAAATATAAAGATCTCAGCTGGGTGCCCTAGTGCATGCCTGCAATCCCAGTGAGCCTGAGGCAGAAGAATTGCAAGTTCAAGGCTACAGTTTCAGCAACTTATTAAGATCCTAAGTAACTTAAAGAGACCCTGTGTTGAAATGAAACAATATATAAAAATAAAGAATAAAAAGGGCTGGCACTGTGTCTCAGTGTAAAATGCCCCTGGGTTCAATCCGTAGTACCCAAAATAAAAATAAGTAAATGTAAATATCTCAGTGATTTTCACAAATACTGAAAATATGCAGAAAATAATTCCCAACTATTTATTTAATAGTTTTTATTTATACCTGAATTTTTGGCAGGAATGTGGTAACTACATAAGTTGAAGAAATCCAAGATGAACACAAAATTGGATATCCTCTACGTGGATAGTTGATGCTTGCTAAATGTCCTGAGAAAACACTTTTTCCAACCAGTTTCAGAATTAGAATAGTGTATACTGACACTATCACAAGACCTATATGGTACATCCAGTTGACATAGTGATAACATTTTCTTGTTTTGCATTTTTATGATTTCCAGTAAAACATAATCTATTAACCATTTCTGTTTTTTAGTTGCCTGGGGTTTATTTTATGTGTGTATATAACTGTATACATGCATATAGCTGTATATCTGCACATATATACTCACACATACATGTATATACACATAAGTATCATTTGTTTGGTTTTGGAATATGAAAAACCATGTTTCACAACTCTTCTCCATCTTCTTAATAGGGAGTTCCTGTGTACATGTCGAAAATTAATTCATTAGGACAAATCAAGGAAGAGGTTAGTCTGAATAAGACATTTTAAAATTAGTTTCTGTATTGTAAATAGCCACTGGAACTACTTTTGAACAGCAATTTGAAGTAATGCTGAACTCATGCTAATTAGTAGACACAAGTCACTCAGAAACATTGCCATCTCTTTGCCTATCATGTTTTGAAAACCTAAAAACCACTTTTCAGTAAGTTAAGCATAACCCTCAGGTTTTTTTCCCTATAATTTGCCCAGTAATATTTTGTATTTTCTTAAGATCATCTTAAGCTGCACCTAGATAATCCTCATAAGTTATCATATCAAAGAAAGATATGATATTCTTTCATTGTTATAGGGAAATAGTCTAAGATATACTAATGTGATTGAAGAATAGAGTAGCTGGAGACCAAGAGCTAATATCTGCTATAAGAGCCAAGGAACAATTATTTTTACTCTGACCAGATGTGGTAACAAGTAATCTTCACACTTCTAAACTTCAACTATTTGGAATGATATTCACTGCTGCAGTAAGCTTTAGGTGTTTTAAATTTGTTACATTTTTTATTTTGTTAATTTTTTATTTGTTTTAATTAGTTACACATGACAGTAGAATGCATATATGCACTTTGATATATCATGCATAAATGGAGTATAATTTCTTATTTTTCTGATTGTACATGTTGTAGGATCACATCGGTCATGTAGTCATATATATACAGAAGTTAATAATGTCTGTTTTGTTCTATTATCCTTTCTACTTTCATACCCACTCCCTTCCTTTCACTCCCCTCTACCTAATCTAAAGTAAGTCTATTCTTCCCTGGTTTCCCAACCCCTTATTGTGAATTAGCATCTGCATACCAGAGAAAACATTTGACATTTGGTTTTTTGGGATTGGCTTATTTTGCTTAGCATGATATTCTCTAACTTCAACCATTCCCCCGCAAATACCATAATTTCATTCTTCTTTAAAGCTGAGTAATATTCCATCATTTTATTATATATATATAATATTATATACGTAATATTATATATATATATAAATATATCACATTTTTTATCCATTCATCTGTTGAAGGGCACCTAGTTTGGTTCAATAGTTTCGGTATTGTGAGTTGAGCTGCTATAAATATTGTGGCTGTGTCATTGTAATATGCTGATTTTGAGTCCTTTGGGCATAAACTAAGGAGTGGGACAGCTGGGTCAAATGGTGGTTCCATTCCAAGTTTTCAGAGGAATCTCCATATCATTTTCCATAATGGTTGTACCAATTTGCATTCCCATCAGCAATGTATGAGTGTGCCTTTCCCCCCATATCCTTGCCAACATTTATTGTTGCTTATATTCTTGATAATTGCCATTCTGACTGGAGCAATATGAAATCTTAGAGTAGTTTTGATTTGCATTTATCTAATTGCTAGAGATGTTGAACATTTTTTCATATATTTGTTGATTGATTGTATTCTTTCTTCTCTGAAGTGTCTGTTCAGTTCAGAAATCTTTATCAACAACCTAATATAAAATTGTAAGAAATAATCAAATATTTTCTAAAGTGATTTCTTTGGCTCACCAAAAATATTATCTTTGGTAATATTTTTAAATATTTTTGATAGTGATACTGATGTTTTTCAATGTCAATTTTGAAAATATCAAAGAAAGTTATTATCAATATTATTGTTAATTCAGTAGTTATTGCATGTTTGTCAATACTGCCATTAAATGGTATTTCATTCCCTTCTACACTGAAGTTGAAATTCTCCACTAGATTTGATTTACTGCAGGGAATCTACAGATACTGTATTCACTGGAAAGAATGATCTATTATTTTTCCTGCCAGAATGAGCCCATCCCATGTTTCATTCTCTTAACACTAACAGGAAAGATCCTGTGTCAAAATTGTTCACTAGTATTAATCAATTTTAATAATTTCTACCACCTTATGGAAAGCTTAAATGCCAGCAGGAATTTATTCTCCAAATTCATAACATGTATGGTTCTTCTCCCTTGATATTTTCCAAATGTGTAGTGCTCTTGCTTTTAGTTATATGCCATGTCCAGAACTCTTTTTAGAAAAAAACTTTTAAGTTAATCATGCTTCCATAGATAATAATGCAAGCAAATTACCTGAGTTTCCATTTTTCCTTTTCTAATTTTACTTTATGCTACAAATGGAAATAAGAATTTATTTCTGCTCAAAGAATGAATTTCCCTTACAGTTAAGGAAATATGCCATTATAAAATAAGTTCTCCATGTTCTAATCCCTCATATGTGGAGATGTGTTTTGAGAGTTACATTTATTCATAAAGTTAAGAGACTGAGAGGCATGGATTGAAATGTTTTTTATAGTAGCATCTCCTAAAAATAGGCACAGAAAAAAAGTTGATTTCTAGAAGAAACTATTCCTACTTTGGTGTTTCTGATGCTTCTTATTTCTTTCTCCTGAAAAAGGTCACCCTTCACATAACTCAAAATACTTTATCTGTAAAACCACATCCTGTTGGTATAACTCTATAACTGCTTATATTTTCAGTGCTTGTGTCACACCCTTTTGGACCCAAAGAGAAATCAGCAACCTATAAAACCAGGAACAGAAAGACCATATGTCTTTTGTAAAATATCATTTGAGTGATTGAATGAAACCATTTGTTTAAGGAATTACTCCACATGCAGGGCACAGTATCTGCAATGCTAAGTGAATGTTGAGCTTTGTAGAATGTCAAAGATGTTCTTTTCATATTCAGATTTTAAATAAAAGGAAATAGATTATTTTATTTTTTGTTTTTATATTTTGCATCAATTGTTTTAAGTCACCCATGACTATTTTGTTGCTTTTTGTGGGCACCATAGCACAAAATTCCCGTGGTTCAGCATCCTGGTATTGTTTATATATTGTTTATATAGTGAGTGTTCATGAGTGTCATGAATGATGGGTCAGAATGATGAATGGTGGATTGCATTTATATACCTGTATTGAATTTAGTCTGATGTACTAGTGAGAGAAATATTCTGAAAATATAGCAAGGTCCGGAATAAGTGAAGATAGTTTTCTCCAGATGTTGCAATATTTAAAGAATCTTCATTCAGTGTACTTGGAGTCATAACCTCCTTATAGATTCATGAGACATCAGGACTGGGCAGGACTTGAAAATTCATCTGAATTAACTATTTAATTTTATGGGTGAGGAAGCTGCGGACTAGAGTTAGAATAATTGCCCAGTGCCACACAGATGGCAGACTGGTGCTAGAGTTCAAGTTTTCTTTTCCTCCCTCCCTCCTTCCTCCTTTCTTTTTCCTTTTCCTTGACCCTGAGCTACAACCCCAGCCCCAGACCCAAGTTTATATTCACTCTCCTACTCAATTGTTCTATAGTAAGTCCATGTAAGATTAAACATCTAATTAATGTAAGATTAAACATCACATTGGATAACATTTCATCTTGCTAAATCCATTGGTGGGTCCAACATGAATCCTCTGTCCATTCAGTTTTCTTCATCCACACTACTTATGTCTTGAGCATGGAAATAAGCTCTTAACTAATCTCTCTGTTTCCATAACTTCCTACCTCTCATTATATAAGCAATAAAAGAGTCAAAATGACCATTTTAAAGGTATTAATTTAATCATAGTCCTTCTGTATTTAAAATCCTGAGATGACTTCCTTTGTCTTTAAATTACAAATTTCTTTCATGAATCAGCATTATCTGTCTCCTGCTTTTCTCTGGAAACTCACTTTTTTCTTTTTATCTCTGACCCTTGTACAGTATGCTGTAGCCATTCTGGCCTCTCTTTCACCCCCAAAATAATGGCATATTCCCATCTCAGAGCCTCAGTATTTCTTGTTCTATTGCATAAAGCTCTCTTCTCCAAGGCATTTACATCTTTCAGCACTGATGGGCTTCTGCAGAAATTTCCCCAGCAACCCTGCCTAATATTGCCTTCACTCCCATTCATCCATTATGTTATTTTGTTTTCTTCATGGCATTAACATCTATTTAATTCTATCTTTATTTATTAATTGTCTTTTCCCAACTAAATTACAAACTCCATTAGGGCAGAGGGATTGAACCCAGGGATTCCTGTGTGCTAAGCATACCCTATCACTGAACTGCATCTCCAACCAAGACAGAGGTCTTGATTCTTGTTCATAGCAGTATCTTCAGAAATAATCAGAGCATCTTTACATAATCAACCACCTATAAGTACTTATGGAATGAATGAATAAACTTAAAATCCTAAAGTTCAGTAATACCAGACTGATTTCAGACTTTTGGATATTCACCAAAATCTTTCCCAGCATTTTCAACTGCCCAGTAGACTTTTTATTTTCTTGACCTTCTGAGATGACCTGAAATTTGGTATCTGTTGTAATTGTTACTCTTAGTAATACCTTTTAATATTTAAAAGGGATTGTCATTTTTCCTATCTATCACAAAATGTCTCCTCAGATTAGGTCCTGGCTAGAACACCCTCTCTTATGGGGTGGAGAGAGCCATAAGAACAGAGGTCCTATTATATATAATAGAACGAACCTCTTATATATCTCTATATAAAAGAGAGTTATTTTAAGGAATTGGTTCACATGATTGTTGGGGCTGGCAAGTGAGAAATCTGTAGGACATTCCTGCAGTTTGGAAACTCAGGTAAGAGTTGCCAAGGCTATCTTGAGACCCTTTTTTTTTTCTTTGAGAAATCTCATTTTGCATGTTAGGCTTTCCAATTGACTGAATGAAGCCCACCCATACTCTCAAGAGTAATCTTTAGTTAAGGTCAACTGATTGCAGACTTTAGCAATACCCATTAAGTAATGAGCACTACTTGCTCAGTGTTTGATGAAATAACTAGTACTATTGCCTAGCCAAGTTGACACAAAAGACTACCCATTACATCATGTATTTGTGAGGTTGGAAACAAGAAATGCTTCTCTTGAGACCTCCTGTTACTGCTGCAATATGCTGAAAAGGAGTTTTTAGTTTATTTCTTAGCAGAATTCAAACTTAGATATGAAATCAACCAAATTGTAAGGAAGGATTGAATATCACAACTTTGATTTCAGAAGATTTTTTTTAAATGTAAAATCATTTTATTCTTTTTAAATTTTATTTATTTATTTTTTATTATTTAAACAAATGGGATACATGTTGTTTTTCTAATTGTACATGGAGTCAAGGCATACCATTTGTGTAATCATAAATTTACATAGGGCAATGTTGTTTGATTCATTCTGTTATTTTTTCCCTTCCCCCCCACCCCTCTGACTCCTCTTTTCCCTCTATATAGTCCTTCCTTCCTCCATTCTTACCACCCTCCTTATCCCTAACCCTAAACCTAACCCTAACCATAACGCTAACCCCTCCCACCCCCCATTATATGTCCTTATCCGCTTATCAGCGAGATCATTTGTCCTTTAATTTTTTGAGATTGGCTTATCTCACTTAGCATGATATTCTCCAATTTCATCCATTTGCCTGCAAATGCCATAATTTTACCATTCTTCATGGTGGAGTAATATTCCATTGTACATATATGCCACAGTTTCTTTATCCATTCATCAACTGAAGGGCACCTAGGTTGGTTCCACAATCTGGCTATGGTGAATTGAGCAGCTATGAACATTGATGTGGCTGTATCTCTGTAGTATGCTGATTTTAAGTCCTTTGGGTATAGGCCAAGGAGTGGGATAGCTGGGTCAAATGGTGGTTCCATTCCAAGCTTTCTGAGGAATCTCCACACTGCTTTCCAGAGTGGCTGCACTAATTTGCAACCCCACCAGCAATGTATGAGTGTACCTTTTTCCCCACATCCTCGCCAACACCTATTGTTGCTTATGTTCTTGATAATTGCCATTCTAATTGGGGTGAGATGAAATCTTAGGGTAGTTTTGATTTGCATTTCTCTTATTACTAGAGATGTTGAACAATTTTTCATATATCTGTTGATTGCTTGCACATCTTCTTCTGTGAAGTGTCTGTTCATTTCCTTAGCCCATTTGTTGATTGGATTATTTGTATTCTTGGTGTAGAACTTTTTGAGTTCTTTATAGATTCTGGAAATTAGCGCTCTATCTGAAGTATGAGTGGCAAAGATATTTTCCCACTCTGTAGGCTCTCTCTTCACATTACTGATAGTTTCCTTTGCTGAGAGAAACCTTTTTAGTTTGAATCTATCCCAGTTATTGATTCTTGCTTTTATTTCTTGTGCTATGGGAGTCCTGTTAAGGAAGTCTGATCCTAAGCCAACAAGTTGAAGGTTTGGACCTACTTTTTCTTCTATAAGATGCAGGGTCTCTGGTCTGATTCTGAGGTCCTTGATCCATTTTGAGTTGAGTTTTGTGCAGGGTGAGAGATAGGGGTTTAATTTCATTCTGTTGCATATGGATTTCCAGTTTTCCCAGCACCATTTGTTGAAGAGGCTATCTTTTCTCCATTGCATATTTTTGGCCCCTTTGTCTAGTATGAGAAAATTGTATTTATTTGAGTTTGTGTCCATGTCCTCTATTCTGTACCATCGATCTACCTCTCTATTTTGGTACCAATACCATCCCGTTTTTGTTATTATTGCTTTGTAATAGAGTTGAAGATCTGGTATTATGATACCCCCTGCTTCGCTCTTTCTACTGAGATTGCTTTAACTATTCTGGGTTTCTTATTCTTCCAGATGAATTTCATAATTGTTGCTCTATTTCTGTAAGGTACATCATTGGGATTTTAATTGGAATTGCATTGAATCTGTATAGCACTTTTGGTAGTATGGCCATTTTGACAATATTAATTCTGCCTCTCCAAGAACATGGGAGATCTTTCCATCTTCTAAGGTTTTCTTTAATTTCTTTCTTCAGTGCTCTATAGTTCTCATTGTAGAGGTCTTTCACCTCTTTTGTGAGATTGATTCCCAAGTATTTTATTTGTTTCTATGCTATTGTGAATGGGGTAGTTTTCCTAATTTCTCTTTCTGAAGATTCATCACTTATGTATAAAAATGCTTTGGATTTATGAGCATTGATATTGTAACCTGCAACTTTACTGAATTCACTTATGAGTTCTAAGAGTTTTCTGGTGGAATTTCCAGGTTCCTCTAAATATATAATCATGTCATCAGTGAACAGGGATAGTTTGAGTTCCTCTTTTCCAATTCGTATCCCTTTAATTTCTTTGGTTTGTCTAATTGCTCTGGCTAGAGTCTCAAGAACAATGTTGAATAGAAGTGGTGAAAGACGGCATCCCTGCCTTGTTCCAGTTTTTAGGGGGAATGCTTAGGAAAGAGTTTTGGGAAAAGTTACCAATATATTTGTATTTTTATGTATTAGTGACATTTTAGATAGGCTATCTGGATCTGTGTAACAACAAAGTATATAACATTGCTTTGAATATTTCTTATTTGTGCATTAACTTACAGTAAAATTGGACACAATATAATAGTCATTTAAGAATAGAAAAAATTATAAAGACTATGTTCATGACACTGGAGATTTTCTTTGTATTTTAATACTATTAAATTTTACTTCTCATGAGAATTCTACAGATAATTACTAAGGATCATAAAATGTCATGATTAGTTGTTGGAGATTATCCTGCTGTGTTTTTGATAAGCAGAAGACTTCTTAGATTTTCTTTAAGATGCCATTTCTACTCTCATTTTATGATAGACAGTTATTACTCTACTAGCATTTCTCCACAGTATTGCTTAAGAATTCTGGATGGACACATTCAGTGCAATGCACATACTCACTTTACATGTTAATGCCTGTCAATCATTGCCAACACTGCCTTCTTGGAATACTTATAACCAGAGTTAATTTTTTAAAAATACTTAAAGATAAATGATAACATTAGAAAATTTGACTAAGTAATTTATAGTCAGTAGAATGCTAACATTTGTTTATAACAGTCAAAAGGGAAAGGTGTACAATAATGACCTGAGGCTAGGACACATGCTATCAACTGGAAAATTATAAATTTTAAGTGTCTTAAATGTATGTATTGCTTAATTATAGAAAGAATGTCTACAGCAAATGGCAATGATTTACATGAATGTTGAATAATTGGATTATAAATGAAACCTGCTATTAAGCTAAATGAATTATTGGTATATGGTATATATTTAAAAGCTAAAATTCTTACCTCTAGCATCATTTACAAGTTAATTATGTTACAAGTATATTAATGTTCCACAATTCTTTAACATTCGCATCAATACAGAGTTTATTCTATTATAATGAAAAATGAAAATAATGTAGAACAATTATTTCTGCTTCATAGAATATAGATTACCTATCTTCTAGTAAGATGCTGCAATCTATTTAGATAGCTGCATTTATTGCACCAATTTAAAAAAATACCAAATCTAATATCCTGTCATCTTTACTAATTCCTGAGAAATACCTTTAATTTTAATCAAAACACACATTGATCATTAATTGTGTTATTAAATATAATAATTGAGCCATTGTTTTTGATTGTCACAGACACATGAATAAGTGACTTTATTTGACTTCAATAGAGTAAATTAAGTGGCAAAATGGAGAATGTAACTATGTGATCTTCCTTTTTGATAAATCTAATCCATTAATGTGCATGAAAAGATGTCGGTAATCAATTTAACAGCTTTCTAAGTTTAATATACAGTGAGATTTTTTCCCAACAATTTTGTAACTTTTAGACACTTGAGTAGAAGAGTTGGCAATGGTTAGATAAACCTCTATCCACAGACTGTATGGTACACAACGCTGGGTCCTAGCTCCAAGGAAAACTACCCCCTATTAAAAGGGAAATAGTTTGTCAGCTTACTTGTTATCACAATCTCATTGTGTTAAATGCAGTCCTGTCCTGAGTGGACACTTTGGTTTCCTTTCCTGAGGAAACAGGAGATGGATGAGGGAACCTGGAGAGCTAGGAGTTGACTCTCAGTTTTGTTTCCTAACATGGCTAAAACATCTATTTTACTCTGTGCCCCTCTTGGTTGCACTCAGCTTTGATGCCCTTTCCTAAGCATGTTGAGGTTTAACTATGGGATGTGACCTTACATAGATCATGAAAGATCTGGGTTTTGGTGATGTTTATGGTTTTTATTTTTAAATCAATTTTATTATAATTCCTTTTTACCCCTCACCAGATAACAAGTAATGAAGGCAGAGTCTATGTCTATCTTGTTTAGTATTGTTTTATATCCTTGAGCTATCACAGTGATTAATCATAGTTAAGTGTTCAATATATATTTATGGAAAGAAAGAAAAGGAAAAGAGAACAGAAGGGAAAAAGAAAAATTACTGGATGTTCTTTTAAGCTGAGAAAACCATTGTGTGGTTTTTAAAAAATATTATTTTACTGCTGTAATGAACACTTGAACTTTACTCTGAACAGATTTTAAATGTGCAGTGCAGTATTGTGTTACTTATAGATGCAATGTTGTACAGCAGATATAAAGAACTTATTCTTTTTGCTTAACTGACACTTTATTCTCATTGATCAGTAACTTTCCATTTCCCTCTTCTCTCAGTCCTTGGCAAACAACATTCCACAATTTGATTCTATAAATTGGAGTGTTTGTGAGACCTCATGTAAGTGGAACCATGCAGTGCTTGTCTTTTGTGACTGGTGTAGTTTACTTATTTGTCCTCTGGATTTATCCGTGTTGTTGCATATTGCAGCTTCTCCTCCCCCAACACTTTTTGGGGGTGAACATTAACACTGTGTCCACGTCTTGGCTATTGTAAATAGTGCTGGGATGACAAGGCAGAAAGCTGAAGGATATAATGGAATATGTAAGGCTTATTTAATGATAAGGGAGACAAAAATATTCTACACAGAGAGCTACAAAAACAGGAGACAGAGCAATACACTCACCGCTCACTGTGTTCCAATCACACTGACTTCTGTTTTTAGACAGAGGTAGTCTGTGGCTACCTTACTCAGGGCCTTTGCACTTGCAGTTTCCTGATAGCTGTTTTTCAAGCTCTACTTGTCCTGTCTTCTCACATTTATTGGATTAAACACAAATGCACCTCTTCAGCCTCCTCAGAAAAAAATTGCTCCTTATCATCCACTGTCACTCTTTATTCCTTTCCAAAGCCTTTTCTTTTTTGAACAGCATGTAACACTGTCTAGAGTGACTAGAGTAGGTTATTTATTTTTGTTCTTCCTCACAAAAATGGAAGTATGACCATGGTAGGGAACTGACCACTTCTTCACCAGGATATCCCCTGAAGGTGGTATCTGTGATGGAATGCAGAAGAAATATGTGTTGCATGAGACCCTAGATCAAGAACTTAAGGTTTTGCTTTCTTGTGAATGCTGGAGTCAGATAATTCTTTTCTTTTTCTCCTCTGTTGTCTTTGTGGAGATCATGAATATCTTAAGCTTTATGATGCCTCTCTCTATAGTCTGGCTAGGAGCCTTCTTGAGGCAGATGGTTAACTTTATTTAGAAAATGGGTTTCAGGACTTTATTCTAGTGATAAATACTGTGGCTGCTAGTCATAGAATGAACAAGGGCATGGGAGAAGGCAGCCAACGAGACCAGCTGTTCACACCATGGGCCTTTCATAATTACCCTGGTTACTGCTTCTTGGCTCTGTGTATTTCTTCACTCCAAGTGTGGGGTAGTTCTTGTAGAGCTTTAGACTTTTTTTTTTTTTTAATAGAGAGAACAGATCTTAGAGTATTTTTTTCCTACATAAGTTTGGGCTTGATTTTTCCCTATCTTTGCTCCACTAGTTAATCCTATCTACTTTCAATCTACTTTTAATTTTCAAGGATTTTTTTTCAAAAAATGTATTTAATGATAGAAAAAATATTTCCCTCACCTGCCATGAACTTAGCATATATATTTCACAATTTTTATAAAATTTGGTAGAGAAGGAGAAAGAGAGAGGTATTTGATCTGTTCACTGCTTAAATTCTGTCTCTTCTGGCTACTGTTCTGGTTTACAAAATGTAGCTAGAGAGTTACCACTTAATTCCTATTGTCTAAATTTCAAAGTGTGGCTCTCTTCCATCTTTTAATTTAGGAAAGATATAAAAATGTGGATCATACCTTCCATCAGAAATTATGAAAATAATTGTTTCAAATGATTTTCAAGGGAGAACATTTATCAAGAAAGAGATTGCAACTTAATAAAAAAGAGGTAGGAATGCTCTTAATGTTGAGATGACATATACATTAATTATACTGCTAGATAACCCCACCAATGATTTGTTTTTCTTGCTGTGTTAATTGATATATTGAATTAAGTACCTCAAACCATGAGTTATTAGCACAATCTAACATACCTGTTTTTACAGTCATTTCTCTAAACTCTGCTCACTTCTGCTTTTTTGTAATCTAAAACAGCTTCATGACTTCCTAGATAGAAATAGAATATGTGGGAGCTTGGAGTATCACATACACCCCATATATAACAGCTGTGAAATTTCAGACTCTGTAATGGATTATGGGATATTTTTGAACCTTGATAGACTCTAGGATTAGTTGCTTAAATATAGAGTACCATAGATTGCAAATGATTAACAAGCTTGATCTTGGAATTCATTAGGAAAACAAAAATAAGTACAGTTTGAGGGGTTAGAACTGTAAATCTCAAATGCTATTTAGACTGAGTGAGGATCATCTTGAAGGTTTTTTAAAGTGCAGATTGCTGTACCTCACTTCCAGAGTTTCCAGTTGACTAGGTCTGGATAGATCTGAGAAGGTGCATTTCTAATAAATTCCCAGATGCTGCTGCTTGCTGTTGATCCAGGGACAACACTTGGAGAATAGCTGGATTAGAGAGTCTCATGGTAGGGATTCCTAGTAACTGTTTCTTAATGGTCACTTCTTGATCTATAGCCTGATTAGCCAATTTTGTGGTTTTTCCTGTTTATTGTTTTCTTTCTCTCTCTCTTTTCCCCTTTCTCCCTCTCTTTTCCTTTGCTATTCCTGGAGCCTTGACTTTTAATCACTGCACTGCATCCAAGTTTAGAAAAAGAGGAAAAGGAAAGGAAGGAAGTAAAATGAAAAGCAAACTTTGAGAATTAGATTGAAATTTATCCCTAAATTGGATTTGTTAATTATCTGTCAATTGATTTATTCACAGTTCAACTAATTATCAAAAATACCTGAACTTTAATAGAACTATATGACTTTTCTTCAACCTGGATTGGACCACTGGTGCTTCCTGATCTAAAAGCATCATTATTGCTAAGCGGACTAAAGCAAGAATATATAAAGCATCTGAGCCAGTTTCCTTTTCTAGGTTCTCTCGAATTTCTCCTACCCACAGCTGCTCCCCATGGCTATGGGTTATGTTGTCATTTATATTTTTGTTACTTCTATACATATTTGTCATCAACATTTATTGACATTGTTAATATTATGCATTTTGCATATAAGCAGTTCTGAACTTTTCCCATTCTTAGAAGGTAGAACTAGTGGCTACATATCATATTGGAACAGTGTAGAGTACTTTTTAATTTTCAATTCATGGTCTAAGACTCTTGGTATTAGCATGATTTTTAGTTTCTGACAAGAAATATCTATAAGAAATGAAAGAGTGTGCTGCTACTTTTATAACTACGTTGTAGGGATTTTAAAAAGTGTTTCAATTACATTATTTCATTCAACTCTTACAAAAAAACTCATCAAATTAAGTATCATTTTTATTCCTCCTATCCCATATCACATTATAGGAAACAAAGTTACAGCTGGGCCTGGTGGTTCACACCTGTAAATTCTAACAATTTGGGACACTTAGGCTGGAGGATACAAATTAGAGACCAGCCTCAGCAACTCAGCAAGACCCTCAACCTTTGAACTCAGCGAGATTCATCCACATTCTATCATATTGCAGAATTCCATTTTTAAGACTGAATATTATTCCATTGTATGGGGATACTTCATTTTGTTTGCCCATTCATCCTTTCATGAACACTTGATTTTTTTTTTTTTTTTAACTATTACATTGCTATGGACAGGGGTATATAAATATCTCCGCAAAAAGTGCCAAGAATGTAGCTCAGTGGTACAGTACCCAGTACCAAGAACAAAAACAAATAACAACAAAACACACACACAAAATGTCAAGGGTCCTTATTTCACAATGCTTACATACTTTTCAAAAGCAAAGTTTGGGTTTGCACTCAGACCTTATTCCAAAAATTATGTTTTAAGCATATAAGGCCATAGAGAGAGTTCTATATAGGGACAAAAATCCCAAAATATTGTTGGGGCCAGGAAATATGACATGGAATATGCCTGACATACACATGGCCTTTTCCCCTGTCTCTGTGAACTTGTTTTAGTCATAGATGTCAGCATAGTGATCATGGAGACTTATTTACTTACTGCTCAACTTCGCCTCTTTAGTTATGTGGAGTAGAGTATGCAGTGTCTGGTTCCCATGGGCATCATGATTCAGATTCTGCTGTCCAGCCCTGGCTTCTTCTCTGGCTGTATGACTTTGGGAATGTATCACAAGTCTCTGGGTGTCATGTACTCTCCTGTGCACTAGGGCTATTGGTAAGTTTGGAATCACTTTGTAGATTTGTTAGGGGAGATAAATTTGATAATTACATGAAAGCACTGAGTATAGAGTCTGGCATGTATCATGTATTCAATTAATACCCTGAGAATCAGACCAATAAACCATCGTCATAAAATATTTTGTTCAACATTGCAGTTATTCACTTGGAATGTCATATGGTTCTACATGCCACTGGATGTGTTTTCCCTAATAGTCATTAAATAGCAACACCTTTTTAGCAAGTATATACTATTTCTTCTAAATTTTTCTTTTCCATTGACTATCTCATTTATCTGCAACATTATTTAAGGTCCATTTGCATGGGAGTGAAATTCAGGACATAATAATGGTCCACACAGCGTATTTCTGTGACTGTATTCCCATCTAAATACCCCTCTCTAGTCTTTTCTCCCAGGTTGTGCCTGGACTCCCAGATGAAAAGTGTCATTTTTCTCTTCTTCTCTCTGAATCCTCCTTTCTGACATCTGCTTTGAGGAGGCTATTGCCCTGGATGTGAGTGTCATGGTTTTGACATCTGTGTGAAAAGGAACAGGAACTTTTTGTCATAAAAATGTGTGTTTGTGTGTGTGTGTGTGTGTGCATGTGTGTGTGTGTGTATCAAAGCACAAGTAAAATTTACCATCTTGATAATGCTTGAGTGGTATTAAGTACCTTCCTAATGCTGTTCACTTGTCACCAGCATCCATCTCCATAGCTCTTTTAATCTGTAAAACTGGAACTCTGTTCCCTTTAAGTAAGAACTGCTCCCCCTTTGTTGCCCTGGCAACCACCATCCACTGTCTATGTCTGATATTTTGTTTACTCCAAGTTCTGCACATAAGTGGAATCCTGTCAACTTTTTTGACTAGCAAATATTCTTGAGGTTTATCCATTTTGTAGCATATTGCAGAATTCCCTTCCTTTTTAAGGCTGAATATTATTCTATTGTATGGGGATACCACATTTTGTTTGTCCATTTATTCATTCAAGGTCACTTGGGTTGCTTCTCTTTTTTAACTATTATGAATTAATGTTGCTATGAACAGGGGTATACAGATACCTCTTTGAGACTGGCTTTCAGATTTTTGGCATATACCTAGAATAGTCTTGCTGGATCATATGATAATTCTTTATTTTAAGTTTTTGAGGAACCACCATAGTGTTTTTCATAGTGACTATGCCATTTTATATTCTCACCAACAGTGCACAAACCTGACCAACTTTTGTAATCTTCTGGGCTTCTCTTGTGTGTGTGTGTGTGTGTATGTGTGTGGGTAGGAGCATTTTAATGGGTGTGAATAAATGTCTCATAGTTTTGATTTTAAATTTTCTTAATGATTAGTGATGTTGAGCATCTTTACATGTACTCATTGGCTGTTTATGAATTTTCTTTGGAGAAATGTCTATTCAAGTCATTTGCTCACTTTTGATTTGGGTTATTGATTATTTCCTTGTTGATCTCAGAAATTCTGCTTACAGATTTGGTTTGGATGTCACTAATAATTCTAGGTTATCTTCACAGTGCCGTGATTGTAGCTTATGTTTAGGAAAACAAAGTCATTAAGTTTTATCTGTAATTATTCAGCCCTTTCACTCTCAGATTTAGACATGAGTACCTGAACCAAGGCCAGAGAGGTGTATCAAAGCTGCTGGGGGAATCACCTACCTTCCGCCCTGACCTCCTTTCTCCTGGATTGTTATCTCTGCTCTCTCTTCCCGTGAAGGGCCATCCCATTGATCCTAAGCCACATTCAAGTTACCTGAATTACAGCATGATTATTACTTAGATCCCTACAGTCACATGCTTGAATTTTTTCTTTCCTTTTCTGCCCAATTAAATACCTGTCAGAAAGTAGAAAACTTCTCAACATTAAAAAAAAAAAAAAAAAAAAAAAAACTTTCAAGGCTTTGAGTTACCATATTTTAGCTATATATGGACAAAGATGTCTTGACATATTTTGTATTTACATGCTCCTCTAAAAGCTTTAAAAATAATCTGGAGTATCATATTTCTTTGGATGATCATACTATGAACTAAAAAAGGTAGTATTAAAATCCTAAGTTTTAGTAATTTTTTTTCTAAATAGAGTCAGCTAAGTAGGAGCAGAATCAGGACTGGAATTCAGTTCTTCTGTATCCACTTTATCTCCAAGGCTTGCATTATTCTGCTGGGATGTCATTAGAAGAAATGTGAAATGACTGCCATTGCCTCTTCTGCCCTGAACACAAAGCCTACTTAAGTGTTCCATTGACATTCTTCCTGACAACTATAAAAGTTTATATTTTATTTTTATTCACATGCTGAATGATTTAGATGTTCAACAAATTAAGTAAGTTCCAAAAAGCAGAAGATATGCCATGCATATATTTCTTTGTTCACAAAGAAAACATTAGATATAACATTAAAATGTTCCTCATTAAAACCATTATGTAAGAGTAACTAGTTATAAGGTTATATCTTTTGGCATGAAGTACCTATAAGCTGTTGTTGCATAGTCTACCAAAGCTGACAGAACTTCCCCAAGGCCTAAAGAACTTGGCAAATGTCATTGAACAAAATTGACAATTAAACTGCAGGATGGACTCTGCACTGGGTGCACCTAAGAAAGTTCCCTTTAGCATTTCAGCACTTCTCACCATGGAATATGATTTTGTCCCTCTCTCTCTTTTTCTTCTGTTTCACAAGAACTTGTGATGGGGTTGCTTGGTTATGGCTTAGACATCAAGGGAAAGTCAGTTGGGGCATAGACTGAGGCATTCCACAGAGGTGGCCAATTACAGAGGTTGAAAAGTACTCTTTTCATCTGGCATGTGAAGTGGTTTAGTCAGTCTATTGGTGGGGTCACTGAGCCATCTTTCATATAATATTTATTACACATGGAAAATCAGAACATATGGAGAGCATTTGCATTTGAATAGGGGAAACATGCTGCTAGATAAATTAGAAAATCTGTATATTTGCATTTTCCACTACAAAAAGTCAATGTGTGATGTAACAGAGCTTGGAATATCCCTCTTTTCAGTTGACTTCTTTATCCTACGTTTAAATTTTTTCAGCACTGAGGCATATGATGAAAAATGGAGCCACTTTCCTAATATGAACAAAAGCACTATAAAGCCAAAGTGGTTATTTTTAAGTTGTATTATATGCAAATATGACAAATTTTTTATTTGTTCAAGCTCATTTACTTGAAAATCCGTCTCTTTATCTGAAATTCCTTTTGTAAGATATTAGAGAGCATTTAAATTATAAATTTTGTTCTTGAATATGCATTTTTTAGAGCTTACCCTTATGCACAAATAACATTTATTTAATATTTTAAATCAATTTTAATAACCCACTTTTCCCTTGTACATATTAGTTTGAATAATTTTTGATGTTGAGAGAACTTATGTGGAACAACTACTGATTTTGCTGTTGTCTTTGTGTCAACAAATACATAATTGCCGTGGATGCTGCTAGAAAAATATTTATCAAAACTAACTAAAAGAAAGAAGAGCGAGAGAGAGAGAGAGAGAGAAGAGAAAAGAAGGATAAATTTAAATTGGAATGATTTCACATTAGAATTTCTGGATTAATTTTAAACTGCTTACATTTTAAGTTTTCTCCATAATATAGATTTTTATGGTCTCATGTATACATTGTGTGAGGAAAACAACACCACGACATTTTATATACTGTTGCATTGCCTGTATATTATATGAAGACTTCTAGAATTCTATGAAAACTTCTAGAATCCTTTGGAGATTTAAATAGAAAGCAACTCTATCAGTTATTTCTTTTTTTTTTCCTTTACCTCAGTATTTTTTTATTTTAGTTTTTTAATTAATTTATTTTAATTAAAAATCATAAATTTACATAGGGCAATGTTGTTTGATTCATTCTGTTATTTTTTTCCTTTCCCCCCACCCCTCCGACTCCTCTTTTCCCTCTATACAGTCCTTCCTTCCTCCATTCTTACCACCCTCCTTATCCCTAACCCTAAACCTAACCCTAACCCTAACGCTAACCCCTCCCACCCCCCATTATATGTCTTTATCTGCTTATCAGTGAGATCATTCGTCCTTTAATTTTTTGAGATTGGCTTATCTCACTTAGCATGATATTCTCCAATTTCATCCATTTGCCTGCAAATGCCATAATTTTATCATTCTTCATGGCAGAGTAATATTCCATTGTATATATATGCCACAGTTTCTTTATCCATTCATCAACTGAAGGGCATCTAGGTTGGTTCCACAATCTGGCTATAGTGAATTGAGCCACTATGAACATTGATGTGGCTGTATCTCTGTAGTATGCTGATTTTAAGTCCTTTGGGTATAAGCCAAGGAGTGGGATAGCTGGGTCAAATGGTGGTTCCATTCCAAGCTTTCTGAGGAATCTCCATACTGCTTTCCAGAGTGGCTGCACTAATTTGCAACCCCACCAGCAATGTATGAGTGTACCTTTTTCCCCACATCCTCGCCAACACCTATTGTTGCTTGTGTTCTTGATAATCGCCATTCTAATTGGGGGAGATGAAATCTTAGGGTAGTTTTGGTGATTTGCATTTCTCTTATTACTAGAGATGTTGAACAATTTTTCATATATCTGTTGATTGCTTGCACATCTTCTTCTGTGAAGTGTCTGTTCATTTCCTTAGCCCATTTGTTGATTGGATTATTTGTATTCTTGGTGTAGAACTTTTTGAGTTCTTTATAGATTCTGGAAATTAGCGCTCTATCTGAAGTATGAGTGGCAAAGATATTCTCCCACTCTGTAGGCTCTCTCTTCACATTACTGATAGTTTCCTTTGCTGAGAGAAACCTTTTTAGTTTGAATCTATCCCAGTTATTGATTCTTGCTTTTATTTCTTGTGCTATGGGAGTCCTGTTAAGGAAGTCTGATCCTAAGCCAACAAGTTGAAGGTTTGGACCTACTTTTTCTTCTATAAGATGCAGGGGCTCTGGTCTGATTCCGAGGTCCTTGATCCATTTTGAGTTGAGTTTTGTGCAGGGTGAGAGATAGGGATTTAGTTTCATTCTGTTGCATATGGATTTCCAGTTTTCCAGGGATGCCCTCTTTCACCACTTCTATTCAATATCGTTCTTGTGACTCTAGCCAGAGCAATTAGACAAACCAAAGAAATTAAAGGGATACGAATTGGAAAAGAGGAACTCAAACTATCCCTGTTCACTGATGACATGATTATATATTTAGAGGAACCTGGAAATTCCACCAGAAAACTCTTAGAACTCATAAGTGAATTCAGTAAAGTTGCAGGTTACAAGGTCAATGCTCATAAATCCAATGCATTTTTATACATAAGTGATGAATCTTCAGAAAGAGAAATTAGGAAAACTACCCCATTCACAATAGCATCTATCAGTTATTTCTGAAAAATATTATAAAATTTTTTAAAAAGGAAATTGAACTCGTAGACTCAGCACAATATAAGAATTCAGTGGTATAGCTTGACCCTCACCTCTAATTTTGCACTGTTTTATTTAAAATAGTGCATGTTTTAAGACAATTCTCACTTGCACACCCAGAAAACTTCCCTCCTATAAAAAGCAACATTTTTTCTTGAAACTTTGGTAAATTGTTCATGTCATCAATCCCCTATACAGTTGTTAGAGGCCGAATTTGGCAGAATTCGATGGAATAACACTATTGACAGTGAATTATGAATCAGGAACCTCATGGCCAGTTACCCTTCTCTTTGGTTTTATATCTTAGTAATGATTTTTAAAAATAAACAAAACAATAAATTAAGTGACCAGATCAAAACATTTTTCCTTTAGAAATGGAACAATTCATCCTAACCTCACATAAGCTGATATTTTCCAATTGGCTTCTTAACTGTTGATTTGAGTAAAGGTTTACAAGATTCTTAAGAAATAATGAAAACTGCACATAAAAAAATACGAGATAGTATTGTATCTTTGCAGTTCCACCTATTATTCCTCACTTTCAATCTTTCATCTTCATAGCATTCTTACCCAGTTCTTCTCCAAGTGTCCAGTTGGCACTATATAGAAGATAACTGTAGGAGACAGATCTGCCTCCAAGAATTCTAAGTGATACTTCCTTCACATGATGAACAGTGTTAAGCTTATATATTTAGTCATGTCCTATTATGGACTATAAGTTCTCTGGAGGAGAGAACTGTTTATTAGCCACAGAATGTCATAGTACCAGTTCCCCCTGTCCCATTTCTATAGGGTGCTATGATGAGGGCCAGATATTCATCTGCCCATGTAGCAATGTTGTACCACATAAGAGGAACCCTGAAATTATAAGACATGGAGCTTCTGATACATCTGACCTTCTCACTACCAGATAGATAAAGACTTTTATTCTGAAAGATAAGCAGATGAATCTAGGGGAGAGCAGAAAGGTGTTTCTAGGTTTTATTTCATGAGTACATAGTTCCAGAGGAGATACATCTCTGAATCTCTCAGGAGCACTTCACTATTTCTAACTTCCAAAACATACATACCATGTAATCATTCTTAATGAAAGTGGCAGACACTCCTTGTTAAGAAATCTGAGCTCATATAGAAACGTGAATACATTCGTGAAGAGTTGTCTCTCAATGAAAGGTACCCAGCACATTATTCTGGAGTGTTCTGGAAATGACTGGTAGGGATTGAATTTGAATTATGAGCCCTAGAACTTATTTAAACCAGTTAACAATGGAAAACATATATATTTTCTGAGAACCAAGTTCTACAGTTTAATGATTGGAGGCAGTACATGTGTGTAACAAGTAATGTGAGGTTTTTATATTTCATATAATTTTATTACCAAATAGATTCCAACTCAAATTACCTTGATACCTAAGAAGTCACTAAGGCCTTCTAAAAGCAAAGTGAAACTAGGTGGGAAAGTGGAGCAGTATATGGAGGTATAAAAATATTTAAGTTCTTCATTTCAGTGTGATTACTTTTATACCTTGTAGTATGCTTGTGATTCTGAAGTTTAATTATAAGGGGAAAGGCCATTGTGTAATCAAATGCTAATAAGGGTAACTCTTTACTTCCAATATTTGGAAGAAGAGTCAGATTTCTCATCCTTTCTGGTAAGTGTCATGGACCTATAAGCATCCTGGCTATTAGCAGCAGTCCCCAAATAATTCTCCTATAATGGCTGGGTTTAAGATCTTTCTCTTGATTATCTTATTTCTAAAGACAGAAAAGCATTAGAGAAACAGTTCTTAGGTTGATGTGCAGCACATGCCAATTTTTTAGGAGCAGTTTTGGACCCTTAGTTCGTTTTGACAGTTTTCTAAACTCATTCCCAGAGTGGTTTTCCTTCCTTAATATTTGTCTGATTCTCTACTTACGGGAAAATGCAATGTTTGTCGGGTTTTTCAGGGGGGAGTGTGAGTCACTGAGTCTGATGTACTTGAAAAAAAAAAGCCACTGCAGGAATCCAAACACACTTATGTCATTTTTATGCATTAGAGAGAAACCAGGAAGCATGAATTCTCACTTTCCTTAAAGTCTTTACAGTGTCAAAGGGATGTTCATGAAATGGGGTTGTGGGAATTGTTGTTTTGAAGTGCATCCAAGATTAGAAACCTGGCTTATGTGTGCTATCTTGTCTCCCAGTGTGAGCTGCCTTTTTATATTTATTACAAGTTTTTTTTAAAAAAATTCATACCACTTTTATAAATATGCAATGCATATTTGTCTTTGATGGAGGTGAAGCTCCATTTCCACTGACCAATGGAAGGGCATTTTTACTGGATTTAAGTGAGACTTGGGGAATAATGTATTCTTTCAAACCTCTGACTGGAAAAGATAAACAAAACTTTAAGTAGACCCTGATCATACAAACTATTTCCAAATAACTTCTTTTATAATAGAATAATGTCTAGAACATTATCCTCAATTCCAATTATCATGCATATAAATCAACAGAACCCCTTAAAACAGCTAAGAGTGTGGAAGACAGAATAGTATTGCCGTTATGTTTGATTTTTTTTTTATGTGCATACTTACAGTGTTTTGAATGTGTCCCCCAAGAGCATGTGCTGCAAAATGAGCCTTCAGTGCAACAGTATTGGGAGGTGGAGCACTATGGTAGGCATTTAGGTCACCACTTTCCTGATTGAGTTCTGTGGATCATAAAATAGTTTCAGGCTATGAATTCTATCACTTGTTCCCTCTCACCCTCTTGCCTTCTGCCATGGCATGGGATAGCACAACAAGGAGGCCCTTGTCAGATGCCTGCATCTTGCTATGGGACTTCTGTAGTCTGTGGTATTCTGTTACAGCAACACAAAACAAGACTGAGACAATAATCAAGTAAATATTTTTCAATAACCACCTGCTTCTCATTTTGGTGAGAGTGTCTGGAGAGATAGCTATGCTGACACGCATACTGTAATTTGAAGGACAACTGAGGCAAGTTTACCCCCACTCCCACACCTACCTGTTCCAGATGTAACACTGGTATCACTATTCTGCCTGAAAAGAGTTGGCTGGTGAATTGGAAGGATCCTGGGAAGGGAGGATTGTTCCATAAACTCATCTCTCATATTTGGTGGTAAGATTAATTTATTTGCACATAAAAGGAAATCTAGAAGCACAAGGAGATAATGGATGTTGGGGGCATAAAGTGCTTCTGCAGAAGAAAAAGGCTTTGGGATCCCCAACTTGAGCTGTAAGGCCCAGGACTCCCAAGGTAGGTGAAGTTGGCTTTGCTGAATTATGGCTTGGAATAAGGCCCACAGTCTTAGACACTGAAGTTTATAGATAAATTAAAGTATTAGTATACAAATGATAAATTTATTTTGTCTATTAGTTTAGTTTTGTAGGCCATATGTAAGTATTCAGATCAAAATATAGAAGATTAGACTTTTGGCTAACTGGACCTTTGGAATCACTTTATAAAAGATCTCTGTTTCTTTGTGATTTTATTTTTATTTTTATTTTTGAGACTTTTAAATTTTTTTTTTTTTTTTTTTTTTGGTGGTTATTTTGCAGATCTCTTTGGGGAGGATGCTAACACATCTCTGTTTAAAGAAAACTGTTATAGAAACTCTAGTCAATAAGAACCAACTTGTATTGAGCTTTAATAAAGCCAGGCATTATGCTGAGAACTCCCTACAAGCATCACTCCAGTGGCTCCTTGTAAGAAAACTGGAGCAGTCAGATGCAGTGGCATGTAAATCCATCTACATGGGAGGCTGAGGTAGGAGAATTACAAGTTCAAGGCCAACCTGACAAGCAAGAACCTGTCTCAAAATAAAAATTTTTAAAAAGACCCAGGGATGCAGCTTAGTAGTATCACACCTGCCTTCATGCCCAAGGAGTTCAATCCCTAACATCACAAAGGAAAATCAAAAAAAAAGGAAAAAAAGCCACTGGTGGAATAGGTTTCTCCATTTCACAAGTGAGGAAACAGAGAGGTTGAGAAACATTCCCACCATCACACAAGTAAATGGAAATCAGGACTTGAACTCTTGACTGCCAAGGCCAAGTTCTTTCTTAACTGTGTGTAAGTTTTGATAGACTTGGTGATGCTATGGTGACTTGTTCCCAACATCAGTTTCTGTGAAAGTAGAGATTCTTTTATGACTTCTGTGGGATTTCTGTAGCTTCAGTCTTCACCATCTTCACTCTGAGACCTCATCTGATTGAGCAGCCTTTATCTTAGAAGCATTTCTGCTCTTGTGACAGAAGAAAAAGCAATCACCACTATACACATAATGGCTAGATCCTGGTTTCCCAGAGGTAAATTAATAATTTAATAGAGGAGGCAGATACAAACTTAGGTTTCTTGAATTTGTGTTTCTATGCTCTTATTCTGGAAGTCTAGACTTCAGTTTTATATGCAGAGGTATTAGATGAAGGTGTCTTGTTTTGCAAATAGAAACAGTCTCAAGAGATAAAGAACAATGGCATGAGAAATTTATGAGGCTTATTTTTAGCACTTTCAGGCAAGGTTTTACTGTCAATATTTTCTTTGGTGTCTAAGAATCCAACAGAGTGGACCATGTTTTATGAATTGATGTGCTACAAATATTAGCCCTGACATTTTAAAGTAAAAAATTGCAGAAACGATACAGACGCAAATAAATAGTCTATGACAGCTAGGAGAGATGGAATCCTTCCTAATAATTATGATCAAGGGTATTTTCATGGTAGTTTTGTTTATATTTGCTTGAATGCTTGTTCTTCTCCTTTTTTTCCCCTGTAGCTCTAGCACCAAGTGACTGATAGCTTCCTCTAAATCAATGTCAACAGAATAAGGACATATTGGCAGAGTATCTCTTAAGTTACCAACTCTATACTGGTCCTTGACCTAATTCACAGTCTGCTATAGGTGTCTGGCAGTTTACTGCTAACATTATTCCAACTTTGAGAACATTTTGGCTATAGAAAATTTAAGAGGTATTTCTCTAACCTCATTATAATTTCAATTTCATTACACTAAAATTGTGTGAACTATAGCTGGCTGACAGCCTGAATATTATGTTGTTTCATTTTATGGGACTTTTATTGAAATAATTGGCTTGGTGTTAAAGGAATCCACCACTATTAGTCTTGTGGCATATTTAACATCTGGTCATATCAGTTCAGTAATTGGAAATATGCTGATAGTTGAAAAGCTTAGGACAGATTTTGACACTTGCCTTTGGACTTAAGGAAACACCTCTCTAGCCACAGTAAATAAAATGCAGCTGAACTCTCAATGCTTTGAAAACTGTGGCAGACTAACCAAGTCTATGCCACAATTACAAGTTTGTATACATGCAAAGAAAAATGACTTCTGATTGTTGCAATCTGAGCTAGGCATTTTCCCGTATGTTGTTTTATTTGATGTTCACAAAAAATATTCCTATGGTGACTACCACTTTTTTAAAAAATAAAAATGGGGAGCAGAGGGTCAAATAAAGGAAGAATTTAAAGACATACAACTTGGAAGTGGAAGAACCTCTGGTGAATGCAGCATCTAGCTATGGGACTGTAGATGTTGCTTCATATAAGACATCATTGTTTTTTGTGTGTAATTGCAATATTTTAGCAGTTTTCTTCTGTTACTGAGCCTAAGAAGGGAAAAAAAAAACTGATTTGGATCCCTAAAAGAGTTTTAAGGCAAAATAAATACATGAAAATGACTTTTACCATTTCCAAGTGTCTTTTCTAGATCAGAGGTGGAAATGGCTCCATGGTTCATACATTTCATTGGTGCCCTCTCCTCAAGGGCCCCATCCTTCAGGTTATTGGTGATCGATAAACTTTGCTGCTTGAAACAGAAGATATTACATATTTTGTTGCCTTAATCCCTTCGGATATTTTAAAAAAGATGATTAAAGTAAATGCATTTATTTCTGCAGATGCATGTAAAACTAAGTGCTTTAGTAACAAAATAATTGGACGTTGTGTGCAATAACAAGCCAAGAAGGTACACTACTTCCTAATATTCCCATGTACCACTTGCTAGGTTTGCAGTGAGTTTCTACACACATACATACACACACACACACACACACACACACACACACCCCATATGTGAACCTTAGAAGATTGATATAATTTCCTTCCATATCACATGAAAAGTATTTCTTCCTCAAGGTCACTGATGCATAGAAGAAACATAAACATAAAAATGACATAAAAAATGTCATGTGGTTTACATGACAGGGAAAAAAAGCATTAGGTTTAGTTGTGTTATATATGTTGTGTTTACTAATTGTTCTTATTGAAAGTAGGAATGTAGGTTAAAAATTCATCTGATTTAAAAATAAATATTCATGGAGGCAAATAATTATGTATTCAGCAAAGTCTTTTCTTCAATGTGTATGAAAAATGTGAAACATTGATACACATACATACACAAACACACACACACATATACATCTACATAGTATTACTACATTTATCCTTACAACAACCTGTGATTGGGGCTCATATTATCCCCATTTTTTTAATGCAGGAACCGAGGCATAGAAATGTTAGGTAACCTGTCAAAGATAAAGAAGAGGTAGTGTAAGAAACTGTCACAAAAGGAAGGAGGCAGAAAAAGAGGAGAGGGGGAGAGAGAAGAAAGAGGAGGTACCCTCTCTGACATTGAGTCATGGAATAGTGGTTCATTATCAAAGTCCACACTTATGTTTTCCCTTAGAAATAGAATCCTGGTTTTGAGTGTGCTCTTTCCCAGCTGACATGAAAAGTTATGTATCCTAGTGTCATAGCTAGGTAACCATGAGACTCCATTCAGTGGGATATAAATAGGAGTTTTGTATGGAATTATTGGGATGTCTCCTAAAGGAGCAGATTCAGCTGGGAGGGATAGAGTTTACCTTGCTACTTCTCCTTTGTCAGTCCTTCCATAACCACCTGGGGGGTGGAGTTTCATTCACTGTCCTGGGCCATGAGGTGACCCGGAGAATGGAAACTAGTACTGGGTATGGATGAAGAGCAGAGAAGGGGCCTGAGTCCCTGATAAGCTTCGGGTCTTATTTTACCCCTAGCCTGCCTCTTTCTGGATTTATTTCATTTATGAGAAAAACACAATATTATGCTTCAGTTAGTTTTGGTTTTATTTAGTTATATAATACTACCTTTAATCCTGAGACACTCTCTTAATAGGCTTATTTTAGAAACTGACTGAAAGGGAAATTATTCACTGGGCTCCAGGAGACAGTGACCCTAGTACTAGATAAAACTGAACTAAGGATCTATGAAGCTCTTGGTATATGGATTTTCTGACTCTGGTTCAGAATTAATACAAGAAAGTGAGCCTCTACATTTTCCACAGAACCAATTGCTTTTGCAATTTTACTCTCTTGCTAATAAAGAAATCAAGGCTGTATAGCAGATAAAGGGTGTTTTGGTGTTATGGACATTTTAGCTAAAAAGTATGCAAGAAGAGTGGCATAGTTTTCATTGATATTTGGTCAGTCTTAGTCCTAACTACTACAATTATGCAAGGTATTTGTCATGGGAGGACTGATCATTCCAGGAAGACTTTCCAAATGGTCCTCTGCAGTCATTGGGAGTGAATGGGGCTTTATTTTTTCTTCCTTTAGGGAGGTAATCCTCTTCCTTCTCTGCAAAATGGATGTAGAGTTTGGGGTTAATTTTTTAAAAATTATTTTTAGCTGTCAATGGATCTTTTATTTTATTTATTTATATGTGGTGCTGAGTATCGAACCCAGGGCCTTGCATACCAGGCAAGCACTCAACCACTGAGCCACAACTCCAGCCCCTGGGGTTAATTTTAATGAAAAGAATATCAGTAAGTTTTGGCATAGTCCATTGGACAAGATAATATTTAAAATTCTTGACCTAAGAGGCTGAGTTTCAATAGCTTGATTTTTAGATGTTGAACTTTCAAGAAACTGTATTTGAAGGCCAGCTATCAACAAATATAATTTTTCTTTGGTAACCCTTGGGTAGCCTTGCTAGGCGGATTGTACTCAACAGAAAGATAAGTCATGTCTACCTCTGTTATTTTTCTTTATTTCTCTTATACCCTTTTCATTTTGTTTGTTTTTGAAAGCATAGCTTCACTGCTTCATTAAACAAAAGTGTGCAACCAATATCAAAGAGACTGACAGTGTTTGCTGTCAGCTGCATAGGAATTTTTCTGCATAAGCAGGTCTACATTTTAACATACTTATAATTCAGGCTTACAACCCTAGAATGCAACCAGTCAAGTTAGTCTTAGTTCAGGGTCTAAAAGAAATGAGGGAATGTCCCAAAGGAATTGGTCTGGGGCCAGCAGGAAGCTGAGTTATTAAAACTGAAAAATATGTAATAGTTTGAGCACTGAATGATTTGAACCTTGTGCTGCTTTTGCCAAGTGTATTGTTATAGAGTTGGTAAAGCCAGAAAGTCCAAAGCGTAACAGTTGACAGATGTCTTGAAAATACCTCCAGAGGTCTTCCAAAATGATTCCATCTTAAAGTCACATGTGTATGATGTGTTTCTATGACATCATGTACTACATGAGTTTGTGCTATAGAATCTCCATGTCAGAGACTACCCTCATCAATATTTGATAATGAGATTTGGTTTTGCAAAATAACCATTGCTTTTTGCTCTTCTGTCATGAGCTTCAATATAGTTCCTGCTCTTTGATGACAATCGACTAAACTGGAGCCTGTGAAAGTAACTGTAGTTGATTTAGTTACATTAAAAGGTCAAAATTATAGCTGCATGGAGCTAAGGTCATGACAGAACCAAAGAGCTCTGGGCACAAATCTTCCTTTCATGCTTGGCTGGGTCCAATAATCCCCCAAGGCTCAGGTCTCTGATTGCATTTCCAGATGGTCTCCTCTGGTGTAAACACCACTAGTGCTCTGTCCAACAGCTCAGCTGCCCTGGCAGAAATGAAAACAGCAGGTCAGGGTAGCATTGGGAATTACAAAGTGGGTGGCACCTGTTGCCAGATTTTGACCTCTCCCACCCTCCATGTTATACTGCTTTGCTATTTTCATCTTTGCCTTTGTTCTTGCAGGACAAACTGGTTTCTTAGCGCAAAGCTAATTTCTCCAACACCCCTTTCCATCCTCATATATTCTTGAAACTAGTGCCTGGGGTGCCTGCTAATCTTGCAGTTAAATTCTACTATCTACTAGTTAGTAGTTAGTAGTATTTATTCTTTGCTTATTTATTCAACAGATACAAGTTTGAGTATCAGTCGTTTATTCAACAAATATTGGTTGTATGGGATGTCTGAGTAGCGACAGTGGGGGAACTAAAGGAGACAGGACCTCTTTGAAGTTTGTCTGTCCCTTCATGGATGCTAGCTTTATGCTTTTTTGTTAAACCCTCCTTTCAGGAATCAAGAAAAGCTCATCTTCTTCATAATGGTTCTCTGAACTATCTTTCTAGAATTCTCTTAACACATACATTTGTAGTCTCTTGTGGCTTTCCTAATCCCTTCTTCTTTTGTGGAAATGTTCTGGAGTTTTCACAAAGTTTAGTTGTGCTTTCACTCAAATGGAAACTGCACAAGAGAGATTAGCTTCTGACGCCTTTATTTTTGCTTTTAATTTTCACTAATAACATTGCAGGACTTTTGATTTGTGTTCCATAAACTAGTTGAATCAATTTAACAAAAGCTTTTTGCACTTAACTGTTCTCAAAGCTACAGATGGATAACACTATTGTGACCACTGGATGTTACATAGCAGTGAGGAATAGCAGGTTGGCAGAAAGTATCCATGAGGTACTATGAGTGAAATTTTAATTTTTATTAAAGACTTACCCACTACTTAATGTCATGACTACTTAATTTCCAAATCTGAATATTTCCATTAAAGTTTGTTAAAAAGATAGGGGTGATGCATGGTGAGACTTTTTTTTTTTTTTTTATTGTAAACAAATGGGATACATGTTGTTTCTCTGTTTGTACATGGCGTAAAGGCATACCATTTGTGTAATCATAAATTTACATAGAGTAATGTTGTTTGATTCATTCTGTTATTTTTTTCCCTTCCCCCCACCCCTCCCACCCCTCTTTACCCTCTATACAGTACTTCCTTCCTCCATACTTGCCCCCCTCCCTAACCCTAACTCTAACCCTAACACTAACCCTTCCCTCCCCCCCATTATGTGTCATCCTCCACTTATTAGCGATATCATTCGTCCTTTGGCTTTTTGAGATTGGCTTATCTCACTTAGCATGATATTCTCCAATTTCATCCATTTGCCTGCAAATGCTATAATTTTATCATTCTTTATGGCTGAGTAATATTCCATTGTATATATATACCACCGTTTCTTTATCCACTCATCAATTGAAGGGCATCTAGGTTGGTTCCACAGTCTGGCTATTGTGAATTGAGCAGCTATGAACATTGATGTGGCTGTATCTCTGTAGTATGCTGATTTTAAGTCCTTTGGGTATAGGCCAAGGAGTGGGATAGCTGGGTCGAATGGCGGGTCCATTCCAAGTTTTCTAAGGAATCTCCACACTGCTTTCCAGAGTGGCTGCACTAATTTGCAGCCCCACCAGCAGTGTATGAGGGTACCTTTCTCCCCACATCCTCGCCAACACCTGTTGTTGCTCGTATTCTTGATAATCGCCATTCTAATTGGGGTGAGATGGAATCTTAGGGTGGTTTTGATTTGCATTTCTCTTATTACTAGAGATGTTGAGCATTTTTCCATATGTTTGTTGATTGCTTGTAGATCTTCTTCTGTGAAGTGTCTATTCATTTCCCTAGCCCATTTGTCGACTGGATTATTTGAATTCTTGGAGTAGAGTTTTTTGAGTTCTTTATAGATTCTGGAGATTAGTGCTCTATCTGAAGTATGATTGGCAAAGATATTCTCCCACTCTGTAGGCTCTTTCTTCGCATTGCTGATAGTTTCCTTTGCTGAGAGAAAGCTTTTTAGTTTGAATCTATCCCAGTGGTTGATTCTAGCTTTTATTTCTTGTGCTATGGCACCAGAAAACTTTTAGAACTCATAAGTGAATTCAGTAAAGTAGCAGGTTACAAGATCAATGCCCATAAATCCAACGCATTTTTATACATAAGTGATGAATCTTCAGAAAGAGAAATTAGGAAAACTACCCCATTCACAATAGCCTTGAAAAAAATAAAATACTTGGGAATCAATCTCACAAAAGAGGTTGAAAGACCTCTACAATGAGAACTATACAACACTAAAGAAAGAAATTAAAGAACACCTTAGAAGATGGAAAGATCTTCCATGTTCTTGGATAGGAAGAATTAATATTGTCAAAATGGCCATACTACCTAAAGTGCTATACAAATTCAATGCAATTCCAATTAAAATCCCAATTGTGTACCTTACAGAAATAGAGCAAGCAATTATGAAATTCATCTGGAAGAATAAGAAACCCAGAATAGCTAAAGCAATCCTTAGCAGGAAGAGTGAAACAGGGGGTATTGCAAATACCAGATCTTCAACTCTACTACAAGCAATAGTAACAAAAACGGCATGGTATTGGTACCAAATAGAAAGGTAGATCAATGGTACAGAATAGAGGACACGGACACAAACCCAAATAAATACAATTTTCTCATACTAGACAAAGGTGCCAAAAATATGCAATGGAGAAAAGATAGCCTCTTCAACAAATGGTGCTGGGAGAATTGGAAATCCATATGCAACAGAATGAAACTAAACCCATATCTCTCACCATGCACGAAACTAAACTCAAAATGGATTAAGGACCTCGGAATCAGACCAGAGACCCTGCAGATTATAGAAGGAAAAAGTAGATCCAAATCTTCACCTCGTTGGTCTAGGACCAGACTTCCTTAACAGAGACTTTCTTAAGAACTTATGATAAGATGGGAAAACACTGTGGTTTTAGAATCTTCTTGCTGCTGAGTAGAGGGACATAGCTGTGTAGTTCGTTGAGCCTTTTTGTGTGGTTTTAGACTGAATGTGAGGGCCTCCTTTCCCCCTAATAAAGGGCTCTTTTGGTTTTATGGAGATTGGACAGACAGGCAGTTGACAAGGCCAGTGGTGACCTGGCCAGGAGAAGCAGCTAGGGCAGCATGAATGTTAGTGAGTGGGCCATTTGTGAACATGATACTCTGGTCTGGACAGAGATCCTCTATTGTACAAAGTGGATCAAATCCTACTGCAGAGTTCCACTTCTCACTAGTATATGTGGTGGTGTATATTTGGGCATAGTTTACTTCAAATATAGATTTACACTTCTCTTTCTGGTGCTTTGGCTTTTCTCAGGTTTTCCACATCACATAAAAATAGCATGGCTGCCAATCTTCACCAATGACAAACCACCTTTGGCTGAGAATGTTATCCTATCTGTTGTTTAGGAAATGACAAGTGAGTAGTCAGCAAAAATATGAAAAAACAAACATCTACAAATAAAACCAAAAGAGTAGTTACTAAGAGGAGAGGAGTACTTTGTATGTCCCTATTCAGTTATTAATATTTTTTAATTTTTCACTTAGTCTATTTATTCATTTACTTACTTGCTTTCTTATTTATTACCTTACTACCCAGTTGATCTTTTAAAACATTTTCTACTAAATTCTTGGATTAGATGGGAAACTTTACATTGCAAGTCACAAGAAAATATCAAATTGACGTAACCAATAAGAAGAATTGTTTGGGTAGTAGAAGTAGGGCTGGTTTCTGGTGGGACTTGCCTTCTAAGTTACTGTAATCATGATCTTCTTTCTCTCCAATTTATTGGACTTCCTTTGCTTTTGCTCTGTCTCAGCAAGTTTTGTCTTCCTGATAATAAATTGACCATTGCATTCCTTATACAAATCCAATACATTATTTTTTGGCTTTCAATTTGATTAGGTCACATGTCTATCACTGACCCGCTCACTGTGAACAGTGATCGATCATGTTGGTTTATCTCAAACTCAGGAAAACACCCCCACCTCCCTGAGATACTACCACCCCCTTTATCCCTGGAACTTGAATCAACACCCCCTGAAACACTCTATGGAGAAGAGTGGATTTGGTGACAATTTGAATTTCACTCCCAAGAGAAAGGGAGCTGAACACAAGATAGTCAAAATTATTGAATGCCCTCTACAAAGTTTTATTTTAAAAAGTAGCACATAGTTTACACATTATTCTCATGAAGTTTAGATATCTGGAAAAATTATAGGGTGTACAGCTTTGTACTGAATTAAGAATGTCATAGAATTCAAACAGTACTCTAGACAGATGGGAGACAACTTTAAGATTTCTGAAAAGTAATTGATTTATCATTCTAATACTCATAACATGAAACCTTTCCTGCTAATGACAAAGGAATATCTAGAGCTAGTGACAGGGGTAATTTTGGACATTCTCTGTGGAGAGGACGAGTTCTTCCAAGATGGATGTTTTAAGCAGTTTGAAATCATTTCCTGGTGGGAAGGAAGACTCAGAGAATTAGCTGAGATCGTCTCTTCTCCCATAAGAAAGTGTCAGCTTTATTGCAATTCCCTTTGGCTAGGCCATTTCCACATATGTTCATGAACCCATGTGACAGTGAGGGATCCACTCAGAGACCATTGCAGTGTTGACCAGTATCGCCTTTAGGAGGTGGCTCTGACTTGGTAACTTCAAAGTTACAAAGTACAAAGGATGACAATGACTATATTTTCAATCAGTTGTTAACTCTCTTGCAAGACACCTTTTCTGCCTGCACTTCTCTTTAACCAATCTATATACATCTGCCCGTGCTATGTAACTTTGAAGACAGCCCTGAGACAGTCATCTCATACAAGGGTCTGGATTCCAGTTAGGAAAACAGCTCTGTGTTGGGATATCTTGTGGATCTTCAGATATAAGACTATCCAATCATACTTGAGGTATGAGGCATTCTTTTGCTTCAAAATTGTTAGTACATTGAGGTGGGAGATAAACTAGCCTTTGAATGCTCTAGATATTATTCATGATGGCAAAGAATGGCTGCCATTTTACAGTTTTTATTAGGTTCATCTTCATCTATTTTTTTACATATAATTTAGTACTTTGCACTTATTTCAATCATATTACCTACTGCTTCCAAAAGGAAAAAGGAAAGTGAGAGAATAGATATTCCTTTGAGTTGGCTGCCATTGTCACAATGGAATCCTGGCCTTAATCCACAGGTGAACAATTCAGTTGTAGTTCCCTGTTGGTTTATAACTCTTTTTATTAAAATTGCAAGCAGCCCAAATTATATGATAATTTCTTATGCAATTTATCTGGGAATCAGTTTCCCTCTTGCAGTTGTTTCAAGGAGACGTGATTGTGGATGAACCTTCTCTGAAGGTTAAAACCTGGAAGCTTTGTCTTTTTAGAAAGCATAGAACCTGGCTTTGCAAAGGTATGGCATACTAACATCTCCAAAAAAGGTTGAAGACCCCTGTGTAACTCATCCCCCACATACCTTTAGAAGCAGATCACCCAGTGATGGATAGATGTGAAAACTGTTCCAGTGTTGGAAGGAATATTTTTAGGAAAGAGGCATGGAGAAGCCTGGGACTTTAGCTCAAGGCAGAGAGAGAATTTTTTGATTGGTTAACTTAAAATCTTATCTATTTGTTAATATACAGGCTACACTGACATTCATATCCAACAGATATAAGTACTGGGGTCCAAAAAGCATATGGCTTCTTCTCCATTTGCCACTTGCCCCGTCAATGCTTAGCTTTGTTTATTATGCAAATCCCTTTGGTCAAAAATGGTACCTCATGCTTCTGGATTCTCTGGTGAAATTCAAATCCTGGACCTGGAGGCTTCCTAGCCTGGAAGGATTATGATTTCTGAAAATTTTGGCAAATTAGTTTTCAGGATAAAGGCAGGCCCACAGAACTGTGAATTCCTTTGGAGAACTGTTATCACAGACAGCCTACTACCATGCCTGCTTGAGCACTAGTAGATGCTCAATGCATTTTTATTAAAATGAAAACTAAAGGGAAAGAGCTATTGTTAGCTAAAGTTGTCTTGTAATTATTGGCCTGAGAATGTCAGTTGTTTTTTTTTTTTAGTGTTGGTCTCTACACAGCAGAAACTCTTGTGCCACTTTCTGATTAACTTGGTCTTTTGTGTCTTGAGCTGCGCTCCATGATTTCATATATATATATATTATATATATATATATATACAATATATATATAAAATATACATAATTTGAGATAAATCCTCTTATTCATTCCATAGCAGGTATAAGTGAGTTCACTTTATTGGGAAACAAATTTAAATTTTAGCAGAAGTTTTTCTATGCTTCAAGGCAAAGAGTTTTCCAACAGTGGGGATTTTAAGCATTTTGGCAAGTCAGTAGGAGAGATATTTTCAACCAGCATGATTCTATTTGGCTCAGGTAAATCCTTCTGTGCTGACTTGCAGGTGGGTTCTTGAATCTGGGCCTATTTTAAAAACTGTTGCCTGTTCTTAATAAGTGCCATGATGTGACATGCCATGAACAAGCATGGTTTAAACTTATCCTATCAATAATCTTCCTCATAAGCTCTTGGCAAATACGTTTGTTGTTTGCCATCTCCCTCTGAAGGTTCCCATTTAGCTAAACATCAGCCAACCATATGATACCAGGTCCACATGATTAAGGTGATTCGGTAACAATTTGCATGAAAATTTATAATTTCTTATGTAAAGAATTGGAAGAAGAAAATCACACGCATGTGTGCATGCACACACCCCAATTTTTGTTTTAATGAAAAAAAGCAAGGTGGGGCAAAAAACAAACCTTCTGGCCTGAAGCAATTAATCTCTAGAAGGTGCTGCATGTATTATACATATGTAAACCATCAACTAAAATTGCTAATATTCTTAGTAGTTCTGTCTTTCTGTGGCTTGCTGACTCTTTTGCCTCACCCCTTCCCATTGCCATTGATTGTACTGGATTTATTCTGAGATCATGTTGTATTTACTTCAGGCTTATATATCTGTCCATCCAAACTTTCCCTACCTAACTCTCCTCTTTGCTGGTGAAATCACGAGCATCTGCAGGCAGCACAGGCTGTTTCCTACCTTGTGAATGGTCTGAAGTTAATGCATATTAATAATAATGTGCTATTATTACTAGTTATTATCGATGCCAGGAGGATCAGGTGACCCTTTTTTAAAAAATTGTGTAACGGAGCATTTTTTTATAAACCATTTAATGAGAGTACTTACTGGATGATAGCATACTAAATTCTTTACGCATGTTTATGTCTGTTATTTCCCACAGATCTTTGAAGTAGGAACTATGAACATATTTTGTAAAATAGAACTCTAGCTACATTACTTAACAAGGCACATAGCTAATGAACAGTAGTCAGAATTCAAACTCTCATTGCCTCACTCCAGAGTTCTCCACTGATGCTCACTACTTATGTAAAAATAGAACTTGACCTGTATCTTTGTGTCACCTTAGAAAAGAACACACTTTAGCAGATTAGTTAGCATTTTACCTTGTTTGAAAATAGGCAGTTTGCTTATCTGTATCGTCAACTAATACTACTGTTCAGGTTCATTACATCTAGTCAGCTAAAAGATACAGGGAAGGAGAGAAGATGCTGATATTTCACTGACGAGAGTGATAGATAATAATGTGAATTCATAGCTTGGGTTATTAGACCCAGGTGAATGGATAAGTGGATTCAGATTCATCAAAATCACCAGATTCAGCTTGTGGTCCTCCCTTCCCAAACCCCTTAGGCTGCACATTATCTTTTAATAGCCTATTTTCTCCTTTTGAGTTGTCCTTGATAGTCATCTCAACCTCATGTACAAGTATAAACATGTGAAAAGAAGAGGACAGATGCCTTTCCCTTCTGTGTTGACTTCTGTTGTGTCAAACAGTTTTGTGTATTAAATCACCAACCTGGTCTCTAGAGTCTAGCACTGTCCTGTCCAATAGGACTTTCTACTGTGAGGGAAATGCTCCAAGTTTATACAGTCCAGTATGGTAACCTCCTGCCACATTGTGACTGGAGTACTGAGCACTTGAAATGTGGCTAAAACAGAACAGAATTTTAAGCTCATTAAATTTTAACTAATTTAAGCTGAAATTTAGGTCACTTTGAGGCTAGTGGCTACATTATTGGACAGCACAAGTCTAAAATTTTAGCTTGGAGTTGGACCTTAGAGTTCATACAAGGCAATGCATTCATTTTATTTTAGAAGAATCTAGAACCCAGAATGTGAAAACTGATAAACCAAGCCTGGTATCTTGATCTCTTGACTCCTGGTCCATTGTTTCTTCCAATGTAATTGAAAAATAATTTTAAATGTTTTCTTGAACTTCAGCATTTTAAGATTATTTCTGTAGGACCTTACTTGTGTTAATAAAATCATTGTAACAGGAAATCAATTTTGAATCACAATATGACTTTTATTTTATGTATTTAGTTTACAATTCTAAATTAATAAGTTGGTCATACGCTGACATGTTTATGCATTTGCTAGGATTGAAAGTAAAGTTTTCTTCTCATCTGTTTTTATTTTATTTTATTTTTTTATAGTAAACAAATGGGATACATGTTGTTTCTCTGTTTGTACATGGCGCAAAGGCATACCATTTGTGTAATCATAAATTTACATCAGGTAATGTTGTTTGATTCATTCTGTTTTTTTCCCCTTTCCCCCACCCCTCCCACCCCTCTTTTCCCCCTATACAGTCCTTCCTTCCTCCATTCTTGCCCCCCTCCCTAACCCTAACTCTAACCCTAACAATAACCCCTCCCTCCCCCCTTTATGTGTCGTCATCATCCACTTATTAGTGATATCATTAGTCCTTTGGTTTTTTGAGATTGGCTTATCTCACTTAGCATGCTCATCTGTTTTTTTTGTCATTAATTCCCCTTTCCAAAATCTCACTGTAGTTTAAAATTTACGAGTTTCTTCTTATAAATTAGCTGAGCATCTTTCAGGTATATTTGAGCGTTTTGTGTTTTATTTAATGTGAAATGTGTTTGTATACTTCGCCCGTTTTTCATTAGTGTCTTTTTTTTTTATTGACATAAAGTAGCTTTTATATATAAGGTGAAGAATAAGAGTTTCTTTGTGTGTTTTTCCAGACATTCAGATATTTTAAGTATACGAAAGCTTGTGTTCTTTCTTTTTAAGCAAATGATACAATATCATGTACATGGCTCTGTACATTTTGTTTTTCACTAAACAATATTTCTTGGGGCTCTTTCCAAGTGAGTACATAGTTCCCTATTTTGGCTTTTCTTTATACTTTTTAGCTATATGTAATGTTAGAATTCACTTTGACACAATTTTAAAAGCATGGAATATAATTTACTCTGATTCAGTCCCCAGTACTTCCCTTTTCCCTCCCCTCTTCCCTCCCTCTGCTCCCTTCCCTTCACAGTGTTTATTCCTCAGCAAGTGCACAGAATTCCACTGTACACCCTAATCACAGTTTATTTAATGCATCTCCTATTTATGGGAATAGAATTTACTTTTTATCCCATATTTCATCAACTTAAAAGTAATGCTGCACTGAATAATGTTGCATTTATAATTTCTATATGTGCAAATGTATCGTAGGACAATTCCTAGGGATGAAAGCACAAGGCCAAATGATGTGTATGCATTTTTTATTTTGCTAAATGTTATAAATTGCTCTCCAGAGAGGTCACATCATTTTACATAAGCAGCAGTCTATAGACTCTGTGCCACAATGTGTGATCAGATTGATTGATCCTTTCTTTTCTGATAGGTGAACAAAATCTTAATGTAGTTTGAATTAACACTTTACTTATTACAAATGAACATCTTTCATGTGTATAAGAGACATTTGTGTTCTATTTTATGTGAAGTGTGTCTATTTTATATCAGTTTTTTTTTCTTACTAACTTGTAGGACCTTTAATCTATAAGGCAAAAATACCACGTGTGTGTGTGTGTGTGTGTGTGTGTGTGTGTATTGTCCAATATCTTCCTTTATAGCTTCTAGGTTTTGAGTCATAATTTGAAAGACCTCCCTAATTCTATAAGTACAAAATAACTACTTTAATAAATTTGAAATTCATCCTAAGTATGTATTATTCAAACATCCTTTATCAAGCTAACCATCCATTCTCCACTTAGTTGAGATTTAAACTTTAGCCTTCAAATTTGTATCTTGCTTTGTAGTCTGACCTGTGGAATCTGTTTGGTATCACTTGTTTTAATTAGTTTAGATTTATAGTATATTTTAATATGTTGTAGGACTATTCCTCCATTGATACATTTCCTTTTCAAACTGTTCCTCACTGTGCTTGCCTTTATAAAATTATACTCAGCTTGTCTCTTTGTAATTTTTCTTGGTATTTTAATAGGATTATGTTAAATTTCAAGATTGATTTAGAGTCTTCTAAATGGTATGGTCTTTCTATATGGTAACATTGTATGTCTTTCTGTTTGTTTAGCATTTGTTTCCTCCCACTGAGAGTTCTATGATTTTCTCCCAATAAATCTTACACAATTATTTAGTTTATTTCCACATTGTCCTTTGTGTGCCTTTGAAATGAGATCTTTGCTTGTATGTAAGAAGGTTGTTGACATGTGTATATCAATGTTGAACTTTTCTGAATTATCCTATTTTTTAAAAATACCTAAGGCTGAGAATATAGCTCAGTGGTAGAGCACTTTCCTAGCATTCATGTGACCCAGGGTTTGATCCCAGCAGTGAAAAAAAAAAAAAAAAAAAAAAAAAAAAAAAAAGACAATCGACTCTGATATTTTCTAAGGATTCAAGAATGGATTTACAAAAGATTTCCATCTTACATCTTTCTTTCTAAGTTTTAAGTCTTTATCTTCTGTGTATATTCTAATTATAGTCATTATTTCCTCCAGAATTAAACTATCATAGAAGTTATTGGCAACATTCTGTTGCTCATTATCAAAATTGAAAAAGCCTACATTTTCCCCTAGAAACAATACTGGCATGTAGCTGGAGATATAAATATTTTATTGTAGGATTTTATCTGGAATGATTTTGAATTTCATCAAACATTATCATTTATGATAATGATTTCATGATCTTCATAGGCTTAATATCATGAGTTCAATGAATTATTTTACCCATAACATTTTCAAAGCCTCATTGTTTTAGGTTTTATTCACTCATTCCATTCCTTGCTCACTGTTCCTTTCCAGTTTTTGTCATATATAAGAATCCCAGTTGTCCCTACTATGAATTTGGTGGCACCTTCTTTACCTTGAGTTAAAGCAAATGTGTCCATCAAAAAAGCAAAGTGCCCAGTGATAATAGCTGAAAATTGAGTCACAAATAAGTGGAAAATGTCTTCTTCATTACTATTTGTGTGTATGTGCTGCTTTTTTTCCCCAAGGAGTGGGCTGTTATTCCACGTTATATAGTTGTGCTATTGTGAAATTCTCCAGTGATGGAAAAGGAGAATAGTGTCTGCTAAGCCTGCTAGAATATGAGGCAAGGGGATCCTTTTCTGTGCCCAAGTTAGAAAACCATTTCCCTTCTCCTATTTTAGAGCAATGTGTTTTATGTCACAGAGTAACTCACTGTCTTTTCAACTGTTTATCTTCAAATTACATTTTATATTCTAGTCAGTCACAAGACAAAAACAGGAAATGTATTTGAGGAAAGGCAAAATGTCAGCTTGTCTAGAACATAGAAATACTTGAAGAATTTTCAACTTTCTTCTGGACTGTGCCTATGGCCAGTCAATGTCACTCACTGTGCTCAGGTCTCTCATTAGTCAAACAGGGTGGCTGGGCATTTCCTGTGAAATTGCTGGGGGGTGAAATTGTGGCCCTCAGGGGAGGGATTCAGGAGGAGAAGGAACCAGACAGCTGGCCTCTGGGAGCCACCAGATGGGAGCAAATTCCCAACGCCAGTGTGAAGAACTGTCTAGAATGACAAAATTGTTTAGTGGAGGAGCCCTCTAAAGCCAAATGTTCTGAGCGTCCCTGCAAGCAGAGCAAATGAGCACATACTGTGTTCATGTTGAAAAGGACAAATGACTGTACAAATAGTGTAATAAACAATTTAAGAAAATATATGTGGCCTAAATTTAGTATCAAGACCATAGGCAAAATGACTTACTCAAATTTGTAATGATCCTGTTGCAAAGGCAATGGCAAAGCTGGTTAGACCCTAATCACAGAATATAGCTACGTATCAATGGAGATGGCCCAAGTACAAGTTTTTCAAATAAGATAAATCATCTGTGAAGAAGGAAAAGGTCAATGTAATATTCTTTCCCTCTCTCTGTCTCTCTCTCTTTCTTCATCTGAATTAAATGGAAACATTAAAATTCCTTCCAAGACAAGAAAAATCAGCACATAAAATAATGCAGTCTCTTTCCTACCCAGCCAAGTCTGACTGCATTCCACCTGAGCATTCTTGCCTTGGTCTTTTTTTTTTTTTTTTTTTCATCCTAGAATAATTTGGCTACTTTGTAGAAAATCAGAAATCTAATGCTAACCTCACACCATTTAGTCATGCATACCTGATCCATTATCTTTTGCCCTGATGGCATAGACAACTGTTTTTTTTCAGCTCTCAGATGGAAAATGATGAGTACACACACAACACATACACACACACACTCATGCTCTTTTCTCACAGTTGAGGTTACATATGCTGCCCATGAGCATCCTCCAATTGTTCGGTATCTGTGGAACACCTAATAAGTTTGCATCACACTGCTTGGTGCTGTGTAGTATACAGACAAAAAGAGAGAAGGGAAAAGACCCCATGCAGACTTATTGAGAGGAGGCACACTTTCAGTTTCCATGTAGTCACGTATCTCTTAGCTTTGGTCTATGCTTTATTCTTACATTTGTTTTGGTTTAGCTTCTATTCATTCATTTATATAGGAGTGTATTTTCCATGAATATTTTGTAATGCCTCCTTAAGTGCCAGACAATGTGCTAGGTGTGGAAACAAATTAGAATTCCTTCTCTTCAGAAGCTTTCAATATTTATATTTATTGGCAATAAAGTTTTAAAGATACTAGAGTTTGCCTGCCTAAGATGTAGTTGGATCACAAAAGAAGGAAAGTCAATTCTGTTGCTGAGGGTTGGAGGTTTGCATGACTGGAAAGGGATCATGAAACAGTTTTTAAAGATGAGTAGCATATTTGTCAGGGAGTCAAGAATGGGGGTTATTTTAGGGAGACACGGAAGATGCTTAGTAGGCCATGGGACATTTTCTACATGTAATGCAGTGGAGGGATAGGTCTTTTAAAAGTCCAGGCTGGAGGAATATAAAGTACTAGATCATGGAGGTTCTTGCACACCAATGTGAACAATTGGGACATTAACCTGCATACATCAAGAAACCATGAACAGAATTTGTACCATAGCAAATTTTTCTTTCTGACAGAAATATGGAAAATAAATTAAGGATTAAGACAGGAATCTCAATTACTTGGCTGTTTTGAGGGTGTGATTCACAGATAAAAGGCAAAACAAAACTCAAACCAGAAGAACAGACCATAACAGAGTGCTAGCCTATTATAATCATCAATTTATGGGTTAATTAGCATTTAAGGAAACACAGACCTGCAGTAATAATAAAATAAGAAGGTATTAGCCATTTACCCCTGAAATTTCATGTATAAAAAGAATGCTTTATTTTACTAAGTAAATCAATCTCTGATTAAAAAATTCATACTAATTATAAATTGCAAATAATTTAAAGAATCATGACTCCCAGTCATGATTTCTCAGTCTCTTTACATTGAAAAATTTAGAGAGTGACCCATACATGCAGATAATGTCAGGGCTCTAGAGGATTTCAGAGACTATCTTCTTTAGTGAAGCCTCAATATGCTTAGAGTGTCAGAGGTGGACACAGGCTATGACCCCTGCCACCATTCCTCCAGTTCTGCCCCAGCCCTGAATTACACTGGCACAATTATAAAATCTAATCTTGGCAGACTTTCTCTTTTCATAGTGGGGATATAGGATAACAGAATGGGAGAGATTGAATCACCCAAGGAGGCATGACTAACTGGTTAGCTAATGGTAGAAGAAAGGATTCCAGGTCCCCATGATTGCTAGACAGGTGTTCTTATCAATTTTGATTAATGATTTACTGTTACTATTGTTCAGGACTTGTTTTCTCCCTTCCTCTGAATGTAAATGAATATGCAACAAGCTGACTGGATGGAGTCAGCTCAGTTACACCCAATGCCGCCATTTCTTCTCATTGATTAATCCTTCCATTTCAGTTGTGGGATCCTCAAGATTATGGGTTCATACTCTCTTCCACTAATCATTTTCTGACCATCATGTTCTCCCTACTCATTCCCTCCTTTCTGTACTTTTCTCCTAATGCATATTATTCTAAGTAATTGTTGCTAGTTTGTTGTTTTTGCTCACCAGTCTGAGTGCTTCAGGCCAGGATACATGTCTTTTTATCTATAGCATCTGACTCAATCTATGATGTGTAGTAGAACAATATAAAATAGCTTAATAAATAAACAAACAGATAAATAGATAAAGACATGCCTCTAATTTTGGCAGTGGGATAACATGAATGGGGGAATCTGCCTTTCTGTGTTTGCCCCCTGCTTTGTTAGGGACAGTTATACCCTCTACTAGTGGACCAACTGCTGCCTTTGGTGATAGTCTTACCAAACCATGGATTTCATAGGATATCCCAAGATAGTATGAATAAATGGCTTCAAGATAGAAAATCATCTGTCTTGAAATAATCTACTATAAATCACCTGTATTAATAGCACAGAGATTGAGCAAACTATGAAGTGTTTTTTTTTTTTTTTTTTCTTTCCTGGATCAGCATTCAGAATTAGTGTTTGGACATAGTAGGACACCTCTATTCTCACAGCCATTAAAAAGAAGAAGAACTTTCATATTGAATTTCATTGAACCTTGCAGCCAGCCTTGGTCCCATTAATTTTCATATACAGGAACAATGTAACATGATTACTCACCAGCCACAGAGGTAGTGGTTTTATAAATCTTATGTGGTAGTGGCTGAAAGAGACAGGGATGTGCTCCCGTTGTCAATACTGTCCCAAATTCACCTTGGCAATGAGTGGCTTTCTCTTTCAGCACCAGGTAAGCATAGAAGTATGTAGGGTCACTGGATGTCATGTGGATTAACATTTCTCCAATTTTCAGATCATTTGATGAGAAATCAGTAATTTTTCCTCTAGTGGGGCCTGCCTCTTTCCTAAGGATGGCTCTTTTAATAATGGAAGTTGGCCTCACTTTCTTATTTATGAGGGTGCGCCCATGCCTGGTGCTTTCTGATTGCTTGGTTGCTTACTCTTATTTGATTTAGTCCTACAGTATTTGGGAGAGATCCCGGACAGTAGCTTCATTGTTGTGACTCACATTCAAATTGCTAACAACCTGATTATGTATATGACATTAATGAAGGAAAACCTTTTATTCCTGACCTCCAGTCACTTTTCCTTTTCACCTTCTATTGATGATGCTGTGTGAACTTCATAGTTTGTTTAAATTTTCATTACAAAAGAAAATTCATACTATTACTGATATGTGTGTGAATAGCCTATGATGGGAGCAGGTTTTGGTTTTTGGATTTAGTTTTATATTCTGCTTTTTCATGACAGGGTCTTGTTCATTTACTAAGGCTGGCAAATTAGTATTTACTCTAACTTGTTAATCCTCCTGCCTCTGCCTCCCAAGTCATTGGGATTACAGACCAGAGGCACCAGTTCCAAGTCAATTTTATACTTTCGCAGGTCACTGGTAATGTGGTGAACTTATTCTTTGTTGAGTATTCAACTCTAGGACTTCATTTACAGAAATATGAAACGTTGGCTACAGTTAATATATCAAACATTCATCTGTCAGATAAGATTCAAAGAGTTTTATGTTTATTAACTCATTTAATGCTCCCAACAACCATGAACTACTTGACCCAAAGAGATTAAGTAACTTACTTGATGTTACAGAGTTGGGAAGTAGAAAACCAGATCCTAACCCAGTCAGGCTGGCATTAGGTCTTGGGCTGTGCCCCATGGTAGCATGCTGATCGTGGGTGGAATGAGAGCAGGGTGTTCTGAGGGTTCCTGTGATACTCTCTTAAAACTGTCTCATTTCAGACAGGTCAGCAGGCTTATTACTCCAGAAACTCCTGTGACCTCCCCTTTGTACTCTGTAGGCAGCTGCCTGGTGTCCTTAATGTCTTGTAGAGGTAGCAGTTATTCTCCTCATCTGCCACCTCTGAGAGATAGGGATGAGGGCAGGATTTTCCTGCCAAAAGAGGAACTCCAAAAGGAAGAAATGATTGTGTTATGCTCAGTCTAACACAACTAAAAGACACCAAGGGAGCTTCATGAATCAGATTGCCAAGGATGGGCTTACTTTACTTCCATTATCAACATTTTTCTGCTGCTCCTTTGAGTTTCAGTTTATCCATCTGTGAAAGGAGATAAGAAAACCTACCTCCAAAAGGTCATTGTAAGAATTAAATGATATCAAATTTTAAAAATACTTCTGTTCAATCTGGCACATTCCAAGGGTTTGATGAATGTATTTTTCCTTTGCCTTATCCAAAGGAGTTTCTGAAAAGAAAATTGAGAGTGAGTTTCGGGGAATTTTTTTTTTTTTTTTTTTAAACAGGTTAAAAAGACCAAGGCTTCTGTGGAATCTTTCCTCACCCATTTCTCCTGAGAAGTCTTTTCATTTGAGAGCTGCTTTTTTTTTTTTTTTTATGGTTGTATTAATGTGTTAAACTCTTGGTATGTTAGATGCAATTCTATCACTAGTCTTCAGGTTCAAACCCTTTTAGGAAAGTCCTTCCATAATGAGTTCTTTTTTTTAAATCTGTTCTTTATTAACTTAATTCTCCTGATGCATTAAAATGGATCCTCTCTACATATTACATTGCTCTCAATTGAGGGTGTTGTAACTATCATTATGGTTCAATTCATCCTGTTTGGGACTCCAGCAATCGACTGAATGTTTATTAATCCTGGAATTTTAGGAGTAGGTTTTCACAAGTGGTTGCAGTCTGGTTTTGAAGGAAGGAGAAAATGCTGTATTTGATAGTTCCAGGTTAGAAAGGTAAATAAAGATCATAGATCTAAAAAACTGTGTGAATTTTTTTTTTATTCTTCTGTCAGGAGAGTCTCTCTGCTCCTAATTAGAATATTAGAATCTCTTTAATTGCATTCTGACCAGAGACTTTGGGGGTTCCATTTGGGAAGTTGCCATACATTTCATTTGAATTAATGCATTTGAGATGAACATTGTCTTATTGAAGCTGCTATTCATGAAGCAGAAGAGACAGACTTGAGTATAGGTTTTATTTCCTTATTTGAATGTAGAACTTCTATTCTCAGAATGGATTTTTTATGCAACAACATGCAATTAATTTATTATGTGTTTATAAGACCTCACTCTATCATGCTGTCTATACAGCAGAATTCAAAATAAGGCAGTGCAATCTTGTATCTCATGCCAAAGAGTATTTCTTGATGAATCAAAAAAGCTTTATAATATAGTTGACCCTCCATATCAGCAGGTTCTCTATTCACAGATTTAGTCAACTGTGGATCAAAGATATTTTTAAACATTGATCTGTACTGAACATATACAGACATTTTTCTTGTTTTTATCCCCAAACAATAGAGTACTACAACTATTTACACATCAGTTACATTGTATTACATTCTATAAGTAATCTACAGATCACTTAAAGTATATGGGAGGATGTGTATAGGTTACATGTAAATACCATACCATTTTATTTTAGGGACTTGAGTATCCGTGGATTAGAGTATCCACAGAGATCCTTGGAACCAATCTCCAGCATATATCAAGTAACAAATTGTCAGTTTTGATATCCATGGCATAAAGCCCTAAAGACATCCTTACGACAGGATTTAAGAATGAGGTTAATCCAGGCAGGTCAAGCAGGGTGAATAATCTCTCCAATCAAGAGTATTAAAATTACTGCTGATATCAAGCATTTTTACAAATGTTCATTCATCTCTCTTAGGTATAGGTAGGAAGTTCTGAGGTACTTTATAACTTTGTTTTAGTATATGGTAATATAAAGTGAGCAGAAAAACTCAGGAGGATGCTGTTTGGTTCCTTGAGTGTTATAAATCCTGAGGTTTAATTGACAAAATGATGAATTTCTATTATGCCTGTATTCAGCCTTTAGGACCTAAAGGCAATGCAAGGCAGTTCATTACTAGCACTATTTTCTGTTTTACATTTTTGTTCATTACCAGCAACTTCCTTAATATTTATAGTTTTATAATGTTGTGCTAGTAGATGTTTATACTAAAGATCTTCTGACATCAGTATCCAACAAACATTTGTTAATGTCTAATGTGTGAAAATCATGCTAGGTATTTCTTAGGCTCCCAAAAGAACCTAGATTGCAGTTTAGGACTAGGAGCTTGCAGGATACTAACAGTCTCTGTTTGCAACTCCTCAATGGAGTGTAAGGCAGGATGGAATGTGTACTAAGGGGAACTCATATCATGCTGTAAGAATTCCAGTGAAATCAACTTGTGTCTTTTCTTGTATTCCCTCTGAATTGCCTTTCTCTAAAACTAAATAAGCAGAGGACTGTGAAAACTCCATGGCAGTAGTGTTTTACCAGATGGAAAATAATGAATATTAAACATTGCACATGCAAATCAGTGAGGCTAAAGAAGCTCCATCCATGTCTTTTTTCAGAGAATCCGTATCATCTGCTTTCCTGTTCAACATCAGGCACCATAGGTAGATAGATGGCACGTATCTGAAGAAGTTCACAAGTGTTGACTGAATGAAGGAGCACATCATTCATTATTCTCTTACATGAATTCTGGGAAAGTTGTACTACTTGAAGCACTTAGGGAATCTGAAGTTTAGAAAGATTCTGAGCAATCCCATTGAGGTCTCCCTTTTATTTTCTGTTGTAAATATAAGTAATTTAAATTATTCCTAATAAATTCTTTTATTGGTCTACTTTTAACTTATGCCACCCAACATATTCAATACCCTTTCCAACTGTGATATACATTACAATTTCCAAGATTAACCAAGACCTTGAAAGACATGAAAACAACAGAGCCACAAACAGACCTTCTCTACCCTACACTGAAACTCTCCCACTAAGCAATATGCTTTCCTTAATTCAACAAGTATTTGCTGGGCAAGCCATCATGATTGCTTTCATCTTCAGGGTGTTAGGAGGAACTATGCAAAGTGCTAGGCATTAGTTACCTAGTGATGGATACAATAGATTCAGCCCCTGCCCTCCCGGGGCATAAGGTTTACACCTAAGAGGATGCATTTGTTCAAGCAGCTAAAAAACTCACTTCTCTCCTTTTCAGCAATGAAGGGAATACCTTCCCTGAATGTCTCATGTCTTCTGCCAATCTTTTCTCATGCTACTCCTTGAATAAACTCATTTTTATCATTTCTGGCTCTCATGGCCTTAGGCATTCAAAAAAGACCATGTAAATATTACTAGCTGCAAAAAACCCATCCACACCTGTGATATCTGTTAACATGGTGGCACCATCTCAGTTGTGTTCATCACTCACTGATTTCTACCATCACTTTTTGCAAACTTCTCATTTCCCTATAAACTCATACTCCCCTTTAAAACACAGATGATACCTTTGATATTGTTGTATCCAAACTAAGCACAGTACCTTGTTTCAGGGAGAGTGACCATAGACCCTTTCTGTTGTAGAAGAATAAAGATGTTTAGTAAGAGTGCACAAAAGGGTCTCATTCCCCAATAACCATTGAAGGTCAGAGAAATCTCAGATTGACACTAGGTCTTCCAAGTATCTTGATTCTGGATGCAGAAAACCTTCAGAAGCTTTTCTTGAAGATTCAACTCATAGACCATTTGAAGTTTCAGACACACAATAGAGCACAAAGAAATCCTTTATTATAAAAATAAATGGGGAGGGAGTCTGGAGTTCATGAAATGGTCAGATCTAAATAATGAATTACTAGGTGTTTCTCATCTGTTTACATGCTCTGAAATTTCTAACAGTATGAAAAATAGCTTTTCAGAGTCCTAAATATAGATTAGGCATTTAAAGAGTTCAAAGTTTAAAGACGCATAACTAGATGATTGCTTCTAAAATCCAACGTTTTTTGTGGATGACACAAAGCTTAATTGCACTTTTTTCCTCATTATGGACAAAGCCATGTGATTGGTAAGTATTATCATTCCCCAAGGACCCATAGAGTCACGATAGTTCACCCTCATGGTCATCTGGGCTCATACTGGTATGGATCAGGTAATGCTGTTCACGTAGCAAATATGCTTCTCTATTAGATATAGGACTGGAGTCTGACTAATGCACACAATTTTCTTTTAAAACAGGCTCTATAGGAATGGAGGGGAGAGAACCAATGTAACCTGAGTGATCCTTTAGTGTTAGACATGGTACTTTGTGCTCTGCCTACATCATCTCATTTAACCAATAAGCCTCTATGTTGTAACCAAAGAAAACAGTTATGAAGACTTAAGCCCCTTGCTCAAGATCATATAGCTAGTAAGTGGCAGAACTGGGGACTTGAATTCATGGGGACTTGCTTTCAAACCTTAAATAAGGCTTTCACTCCTATGTAGCATGGCAGCATACCTGAGTGTTTATCAATTATATTTATGCAAATGTATTCATGAAAATGCCAAGGTACTATGAGGAGAGCATATTGACATTGTTGCTTTTAGGAAAGAAGACTAAATTCATTTCAAACAACATATGTTAACCTCACCTGGAGTTTCCCTTGGATAAACTTGTGACTCATTCTTGGTCACCATGGTGGAGTAACAGCTGTACCACTAGACAGATAATGAATACTATTTCATTTGTTTTTCCTTCTTCTTATGAGAAGGCCACAGTGAACTTACTTCTATTCCTGATTTCATCCTTCAACTGTGAGATAATTTTCCTGAAAGAGTCATGTACTGAGCCATTCTTGGCTTTTCATTGCCAGGTGACAATGGAATATTTGGTCTATCACTTACCTGAGCTTTTCTGGCTCTGTTACTGATTAAGAGGTAGAGGAATGTGAATTTTCTAGTAATAGTTTGCTGCAATCAGCATGTTAGTTATGTTGCCTAAAAGTCTACATCAGTAATGTACCTCTTTAGGGTCTATTTGTACTTTGAATTTCTTGTCCCTGGTTGGGGTAAATTTTGGTTTAATATGTTTTTTTTAAAGATGAGAAAATAAAGTGTGATGAAGCTTTATGATAACCTTTCTCATAGACTTCTTATAGAATTGTTCAAACTTTGTGTCTTCTTCATATGAATTTCCTTCCCCAAACAGATGCCTTTATTCAGCTTCATTTCTCCAGTTTTTCCCCTGCAGATTCCTTTCCTTACCTGTCCTCCCTGCCAGCTTGCTTGCCTTCTGGCCTCCCTTGCCTCCCTTTTTGACTAGGATTGGTGTAGGGATTTAGTTTGGTGTTTCCTCCTCCATTGTTCCTGGGCTGATGTCCCCTCACCAGCTCCCAATCACCTACCTCTACCTCCCCTGTGGCCAGTGTTCCTCCCTACAGATATTTGGCAAATAAATTGCTATAATAATGTCTTAAATCACAAATTGTTTTTTACAGACATAATTTGCTTTATTAAAAATGACTTATACTGTAACTATCAAAAATATTACTATCACTCAGCTGGGCACAGTGGTGCACACCTGTAATCCCAGTGGCTCCGGAGGCTGAAGCAGGAGGATCACCAATTCAAAACCAGCCTCAGCAACTTAGCAAAGCATTAAGAAATTCAGTGAGTCCCTGTCTCTAAGTAAAATACCAAAAAGGGATGGGGATGTAGCTCAGTGGTTAAGCACATGTGAGTTCAATCCCCAGTACCCACCAAAAAAACATTAGTCACTCTTGCATAAGATAATATGCTCTGGGTGGGACAAAAATTGTGTTTGTACATTCAACTACTAAAGCAAAATTATTTCTGATGATTGGCTGGACCTATTTGGTTTTCTGTTCCATCTTTCAGTAAATGAAGATGCTACTTATCTTTCATCTGACCTTATAAAGTTATATGAAATCTGGAAAATACAGCTACATTTCCATTGCACTTTTTTTGCTTGGCCATTTTCCATGGTGGGTAGATGGTGTATGTCTACATTTGAATAGTAGCCCAAACAGCTTAGTTCTTTCTAAGTTTTAATACTTAGAAACAGAGTAGCACCCTCTAGCAAACTGTGCCCAGAAAAACAGAGTATCCAGTAAGCCTTTCAGGATTATTTATGAGCAAGACATGAATAGCCATGTCCTTTCAGTGAGAGAAATAGAATATAGTGGATCCCAGATTGCTTGTAGTGCAAAGAACGTTAGGTGAGAGAGAACACTGGTATACAGGGTTGCAAACATGAGAGAGCAAAGCCAGAGCCACTCCTGAGTTTGCTTTGTTTTATGGGCTCAAAATAGGTATGTTGTGTTTAATTAATTCTAAGTTCTGTAAGTGCTGCTGTAACAATGTCAGAGTCCAGGTTAAAGACATTTTTGGTGATGTTTGTAATGGTGGAAATGCTCAGATGCTAAAGACATACTAAGAACAATTTAAAATAAAAGAATACTTTTATACAGCAAAATAGTTTTGTGGAACAGAATTTGATCAAGGAAAGGTTGCGTGGTGGGCATTTAGTCGTGAAAATATCAATCTGTACCTAATGATTGCTGTGAATCAGCCTTCAAACCCATTAGATGTGCCATTTAACCAGGCAACATATGCCCATTATTTTTTAGCATGAAAAGCAACGGCCATATGTTCAATGGTTATTGAATTGTGACTAACAGGTGTGCTTCACCATAATAACAATGATGACAATAATAATATCTTCAGCTTCAACTCTCTCCATAGAAAGGGCAAAGGAGGAAAAGCAATGATTATTTGGAGAATTTGAGTATTGTAAAAAGCCAACCTAGATAATTTAAAGCAAAGATCACTTTCAATATCCAGCATTCTACTTTCTCCTCCTTAGTTCAGATAATGTTCTTTGAACTCCATTTTATTCCTCCACCTACATTAACCCAATGCAATTTCATCTCATGTTAATGATTATGTTCCTGTTATTTGTGATGGGTCCTCAAAAATTTTTACTTTTACTTTCACATATTGCAGTATTTGACCCTCTTAGCAATTGAGTTGAAGAGGTAGGAGAGAGACATTGTTGCTTGTTTTCCCTTTAAAAAGCTGTGGTTCAGAGAGGTTAAGTGAATGTTTCTACTCCACAAAAAGAAATCTGTTGTATTTTTTTCTGGTGAAGCCATCAGCCTGAGAGATAGTAAAGTGACCACACTAATAAGAGTGCTACACATGTGTCACTGTCAGTATTACTCTGCTGGAAAACATATTGTGTCAGGAGGTCAAGAACAGGAAGAGGAGACACAAATTGATGAAATAAGAGCTGTGCTATTGAAGGAACACTTAAAACATGCACCAGGTAGGTTCTAGAACATCCTCTTCCTTTTAGCTGCTTAATTCAATATTGAATACATCACAGTGATTTTTCTTTTTATAAGGGAAAACTAGTGTTAACCTGTTCAGATAAATGAAGTGTCATGTTGATATAATACAGAATGGTTTTGATAATTCATATCACATACCCTTTATAGGCTGACTAAGTAATACACCTATTACCATAAGGGGAAGCAATTTTTGGAATTAATTATTCAAGTTTTTTTTCCTAATTAAAAAATTTTATAGATGGAACTTAAGCTGAAGGAGAAAAAGGAAGAACCAAAATAATAAACAATAAAAGTTCTAATTCTCCCATGAAAATTTGCTTCCCATATAGTAGCCATCACAACTGTTGCAGTGCAATCCATGGGAAGCAGTCTTCCACACATCTGAAGGTGTGATGCAGGACAGAAGGCACAGGCAAAGCGGTGCTTTGGGGTGAACTTGGCATAAGGAATGTGAGACCCTGGGGCCTTTTCCCTTCTTTTTATCTTGATGGGAAAACACTTTTTCTAAATTATCCTTGTAAAATGTCCTAGACCCACAGTGACCTATCTTCATACTATAATCTGATGCTTCATCCACATCTGCTGGTCATTTCAGGTAACAGATTTCGCCTTTAAGATTTCTTAAAGAGAAGTATGACAATTCACCCTGCCATTAGAAGAAAAATAAGGCACCTCTGTTCATTAGGGAGTGAGCCATGCCGACAGCAGCTTGTTATCAGGCTTCGCATTTCCCAAGGTAAAAGACCACATGATCACCACATATAATACATACTGAAATTGTGTTCATCTCTTGCTTGAGTTTGAAGTGTAAACAACCTTGAAATTGTGCTTGGAGGAAAATAAATATTTGAAAAATTGTTTTTTAAAAATGTGGATTTAACTACAGGTAGCAGATCTCTTTTTATTTGTATAGGGAGAAAAATTGGGGGTGAGGGTCAGGAAATGTTCCTTTTTTATTGATATATGCATTTATTCTTAAATCAGACAAAAATCTCCCATGATAACTTTCAAAGTGCACAGTATTTGTAAAACTTGTTTGATAATTATTGCAAATAAGACCTGATAGACTGGTGAGATTCTGTACAGCTTGATACTAAATTGTGACAGAATATCTAATGTTCAGCCTTTATTTTGGATATTTGTACTTTTTCTTGTAAATTATTTACTCTGAGACAAAAAGTCATTGGTTTTGAACTTAAATTAATTTAGGCAACTAAATGATATACCTAAACACATGCTTTGGCCCTGCCATGACTCTTTAATGACTTTTCCATTTAACTTGGTTTTGAAAATTGATTTGCCCTTTAAAAATAATCTCAGCATTTAAAGTAATTTCACTTGCTTTTTGTCTGTGCTGTAACTGAATATGCTCCCTCAGAGCATGACTTCAAATAGGCAGCTCTTAGGAAGATGTGAAAACTGCTGTGCATCAGCTGGAAATGGGAACTCTGATAACAAGGGTGTGAACATGGCATTGGAGTGAGGCTAAAACAGAGACCACTGAAAGCTGACTACATTGCCTTGATGTGCAGATACTGTGGGGGATTGATCTCTGGGTACAGTCATCCTCCTGAGCCATGCATGGTGTAGAGCTGTCTGCTATGTCTGCACAGTTGTCCTTTTACTTCTTCTCTGAACATCTGCCTTCTTATCTCCTCCCGTGTCATTACTCTTAGCTCTACTCATGGGGGAATGGTAAGGGGAAGGGCTAAAAAATAAGTGTCCAGAAATCATTGACTTTCCCCATCTTTTCATTGAGTCTTGTTCTATCCATCTGCTGATAAGCACATTCATACCACTCAACATCCTTGGTATTTAAGCCATCAGTAACGATGCAGAAACAGACACCCAAAAGCAGCAAATTGGAGCAGATATACGAAATTTGTGATGTCTTGGATATTGAAAACACTGAACATTCTCAGGAATCTACCATTAATTAGAAAATATTACCAAGTACCTGTCCCTGCTTCCCTATTGCTCATCTATAAAAATGTAGATATAATCCTTCCAAATTTCTCTGAAAGTAGCAGTAAGGTTAATTGGGAGACAGGGAAGTATAATCATGATTATCATAAAAATAGTTTTGCTTATGTCATTTGCCAAGATACGTGTCTAATAGGGTGCTATGACCCACTAACCCTAACCTTTGAGCATCACTACAGCTGTGTCCTAGAGTTAAGGATTCATATGTCATATCTTCAACATATATCTTGTATACATAAGGGAGGTAAGAAAGTTTAGATTCAATTAAAAACACCTGTGGATTTATTCTATGTAGTGGGTTTATTCTGTTCAAGTCTGGCATCAAATTTCTTGGACAGCCTTCTAGGCATTTTTCTTCCCTTTTTCTCTACCATTATTTCTCCTCCAGGATAGATACTATATGAGGCCCTCACAGATTCACGTGTGTATCCATGTCAGAGTAGCCATCATTCTGAATTCTAATAAACATGTCTGAGTTTATAATTGTATCAAAAGTATCCCAAATGCAAGATCCTTATCTTTTTCTTTGTATTGCCAGTTTTCAACATGTGTTAAGTGAATAGCACACCCTATCCCTCTAGATGTAGATGTAGAAATAGAATCATTATTTAATTTGCTAGGTCCATGAAGTACCCTTGGTGTTATATATGTTAAACACTCAATTTAAAGTCAGGTACACTGAGGCCCAGAATGTATGTTTATTCATTCATTGCTCATTTATTAATTTGTACATTCTTTTAGGCAGCACATATTGTTGAGTATCCATGTGCCTGGCACTGTACTAGCTACTGGGTATGTTTGAGTAAAACAACAAAAGACATGGTCCTTTCCTCTTGGAGCTTGCTTCTTAGTGCAATGGAGAAACAGCAATCCAGTATCATTCATGATATAAATACTTACCAATTGAACTAAATGGGAGTGATGGGAGCCAACTGATATGGGGATTTAGCTCAATAGGAGGAGTCAGATGTTGGAACCAAAATCTGAAGAACTGGCAGATGCACATGCACATACAGTGGGGGGAGCTCACCAGTCCTAGGCTTGAAGCAGGAGGGAGCCTGATGCATTCAAGAAATGTAAAAGGCAAGTGTTGGTGATGAAGAATGAGTAAAGTAAGGAGAGAGGGGAACAGGATGAGGAGAGAGAAGGCCAGGGGCTAACTCCTGAAGGATCTGTAAAGCCATTTGAAAATGTTTAGTTATTTACTAAGAACACTGAAAGCATTTGAGAGCGAGAGGGAGGGAGAGGTTGCCTGATTACATGTACGTTTTGAAAGAAGTACCCACTATAGAGAAGAGAGGGGTGGACCAGCAGAACCAGCAGAGTGAATGAGGAATGAGGCAACTGGGAAGAATTTCCTGTAGGGCCTGCAAGAGATTTTGGTCTCTTGGAGAGAACATTAGACATATTTGTCTTTTCTTATTTTCTTGTTAATGCTATTAACATTGCTTCTTATCAAGGAAGATCTTGTTCTACACAAACTTCCTGTTGTGTACTGCTTTATACTTCCTATTTCCCAGGTAAAGAGGCAGAGGCTAAATGATGCTTTTCTGTGGCTGGAGAGTTTTTGGTTTTACAATACCCCAATCACTTTGAGCACCATTGCTGGCATTAAGGAGCCCATGACATATTTCAGGGGAGATCTAAACACCAGGCAATCAGATGATGTTGTTATAAAGAACATAAGAAGACCCTTGAAGATCCATGAATGACACAGAGCAGTTAAGGTCAACACCAATAACCTCTTGGGGGGAAGATGTAACATTGCCTTTCAAGACAGAGCTGAAGTGAAACAAGTGCTTTTAGCAGCTCTAATTGGAGCCCCCTTATTAGCTCACCCTGAGCAAGATCCAGTTCTATACCTTTGGTGTACAGAGAATTTACCACCCGTACCAAACCAGGAATAATTACTTGTTTAGAGTTCTAGATGAACAGTAATATTGTTAGCAAGATACATAAATTAGGGAAAGAAATTCACTTACAGTGACCTTTTACAAGCTGGGCTCTTACTCTTTCATGCCACAGTGATGGAACTAGACTCTACCAGTTACCAAGCTCATGAGAAGGAGATGCCTGTTGACTATTTTTCTCTAAGTGAAATCACCATCCTCTTGGGCTCCTTTGGGATCACCCAGTTGCTGCTGTGGGTGACTATACTTCAGGGCAATTCTCAGGGTTTCCATACAAACTGCTGTCCCACAGCCTTCTTCATATTTCTGACAGACAGGTGGGAGGGCACTGAGGCAAAGCGTAGACCACCCGTAGGAATCCTGCAGACTTAATGTGACTTGAGTTGAACAGTAGGGGAAATTATTGTTTCATGTTGGCCAACAAGAGAATGGCAGGGCCAGAACCAGAAAATATATTTTAAGAATCTTTTTCACTAATAACTACTTTTTGGGTACACAGGATTAGGATCAGTTTATTGACTTTCATTGGTACATTTCAGGCAAGGAAAAAGAATTAGAGAATAAGGGATAATTAGAAGCCCCAGTGCTGCTTATTTCCCCATATTACAATGGAAGTTGAAAATTTTTCTATAATGTGCTACAAAAACAAGTTTATTAAAGAGTTTTTCTATTCTTTGAGCATAGTCTAATTTCTTGTATGATGTTAGTATAGTTCTTGGTTCTTGTTTTCTGTAAGATCTAAAGAGCTGGTATTGCTATTATCTCTAAATGGTAGTAAAACTTCATAAATTGTAGCATTCCACACATGCATGGTAAAATAGCTCTTACAATGTTAGCCAATTCCATTTTTTCAGTTATAAAATAGAGTGAATTTTAAAGTGTAGGATAAGTGAATTTTTATGCTTCATTTTTAGTTATTGAATTGTCTAGATATTGCATTTTAGGAGGGCACTATTCTTCCTGGAACTTAGAAAAGCAGTCATTCAATCACACAGTAATTTTTAGAATTTCTTTTAAGTGAATAACAATTTTAGGATGTCAAGTTTTAGATGTCTGGTTTTAACTTGTTTGGCTAAGCTGACATTTAAAATTCAGTCCCAATGTTATGTGAATTGGCCTAGCTTTTTACCTCTCCTTTTTGCCTCTATATTGGAAACCAGTACAGAGAACACCATCACTTAATAAAAAAGAAGTTTCCTGCTTTCTTTTTATTCAACTCAGAACTGCCTGGGGGGAAAGATTGCTTTCTTTCTGAACGTGGCAAGCCACAAAATGGAAAATATACATGCAAGCACTTGTGCTTCTTCTCTATTAACCTTGGAAAAAGGTGACAGGAGTGTGTGAACAATGCTGTTAGATGCTTGAATGTACTCCCTTTATTATTATTATTAATTTAACTTAAGGGTTTCACTTGACAAGTAACTTTCTTGATTTGTACATTTCAAAATTGTTTTCCTTTTTTTCTCTCCAAAATAACAAGGTGTCCTTCTGAAATCCTCTAAAAGATTTATGCCACTGTAGTTTCAATCTTGGTGATGATTTCTGTGTCTGTCATGAGTGATTTAATTTGCATGTTTGTATTTATGTCACATAAATCCATATGATACAACCTGGGCCCTAGTGTATAATACCTTTGTACTTTTTTGGAGAATTTTGATGACAGCAACTCAGATCCCTGAATTTGGAATGGAATGTTTGGATACCATCAAATGTTAGAATGGCACATCCTTTATAAATTAGAAAGTGAAATTGGCAAATTTTACTGGTTTCAGTTCATTTGGGAAATGACTGTGATTTTTAATTCCTGACTTTGAAATTGTCTTTGACTACTCAAAGTGAAATACCACATTTTAAATTCTAATCTAAGACATTAGGGAAACTAGACATTTAGGAAATCAATATGTGTACTTGATAGCCATATGCCATATATTAAAGTGCTTATCTCACTGAGGGTATCTTATAAAAGATAATTGGATGAACTGTATTGGATCAACTGCTCTTGAACTTTCTAAATATAACTGGTTAAAATTATTTCCTGGAGTGATTATTTTGCTTATGGTTCCATTTTTTCAAAACCAAGATGGCAGTGTAGAAATGGTTAATATATTGTGTCAGTAAACTATCACTTTATGGACCTGGGTAGTTATAAACTACCAACCAGAAAAACACATGTGCATGCACTCACGCGCGCGTGCACACACACACACACACACACACATACCACACAATATCAAAGAAAATTTTCAGATGCACTCTTTGAGATTGGTGACACAAGATCTGGAATTAGAATCTAGGAATTACTAGGACACTTGGTTTTGTATCAAAGGTCAAAGAAGAGTCATGAAATCAATAGCTCAGGGAAATGCCCCTAAGGACATGTATAATGTAAATGCAGGCACCCTAAATAAGTATTTTTCCCAAAACTGATCAGTCCTCTGACCAGTGAGACAAGAAAATCCACCCTTGATTGGACAGTAATTTACTTATGTTATCCTAACTTCAGTGGATCTATGCTATACTCAAGACCTGCATTAGTCAGGGGACTGATTGTCTTATTGCCCTGCACAAGTGTATTATCAGGTCAGCCTTTATCTAATTTGTATAGTACTCCATTATGTTTTTTCCTTTTTGGTTTTTCAAATGTGTTGAGTCTTTGTATTCTTCAGAAGCTGTAGCTCTGTCCCTACCACCACCAGGTAACTTTTAATAACCTCTTACCATAAACTGTCTGTTACCTATTTGAATTCTCACTGTAATTCCATGGCATAGGTGATATTGTTATCATTGATATTTTATACATAAGGGAACCAGTGTTTAGAAGGATTATTTTGGTTGCTGAAGGTCACATTGCTGATTATGCTAACGCCAAGAATTGACTCAGGTCTGGATGATTCCATGCACCGAAATGTGATTTATGGCATACTATTTAAAATGTTCACCCCTAAAGTAAGTATCATTTCACAGATATTTTTGGGTTTCTACAGAAAGTTACAGAAACTTCTGTAAGTAAGCTAACTAAACTTTTAAATATAATTATATGTAATTGTGGTGAAGCAGTTATCCATTCCATTTAAATTGGCTTAAAGTGATGTGAGCAAATATATATCTTTTATAAGACTGGAATGGAGGTTAATGTTCCATTAATTTTGGGTCTGTCTTACACATTTGACCTTATACTTTAGTTTTAACTTTGTATGAAGTCTGCATTTGGCACTATAATCCCTTTCTGCCAGGTATAGTTGTCTTCCTCTGCCCAAATGCAATGCAATCCAATGCAATTCAATTCAATGCAATTCAGTCCAATCCAATCCAAGACAAACCTTCTTCATTTATTCTCTGGAGAATGTGATTTCTATTTAGACTCTGCATAGACCTTGTATTCTTGCAGATGGTGGTCGTACATTAGCTGTCAAGTTGACTTTGCAGCCACAAAGAGACCCATTTCTAGGTTCAGACTTACCGCTGGCATGGCCTGTCTGCACTGACTGGTAGGAGGGAAGCATATGTTAACATATCCTTCTCACTCTTTTTAAAATTAGGACTTCACTCTAAACAACCAAGGGGTTGAGCAAAGGCTGTGTGTGTGTGTGTGTGTGTGTGTGTGTGTGTGTGTGTAATCTACTTCTCCATAGTCTCTTTTGGAAGAAAGGGCTGATCCACCTTTAGCCCCTGCCTTGTTTTTAATCTTTCAGGGATTATTTCTGCTCTTTGTGAAATCTGTACTTTAGGTTAGGTTCACAGGGGATAAACACTAGAAACACCTATGATTGCCCCCAAGTTTGAAACATTAATCTAAAAGCCAAAACATTCATTAAATGAAAGAATTCTTTAAATTTCTATGGGGTAATACCAAATCCCATCAGGGCAACATTGAAATTAAAATACCTTTCAATATGTGCATTCACTGTGTAAAGAGCAAAGTTGGACCTCATTGGATTCATATTATATAAACTCCAAATTATGATAAATGTATAGGTATCTCTTAATAAGCCTTAATATAATCCATAAAAGTAACCAGAGTGTTTCAATATTTAGTTGATGTAAGAAAAACCTGGGTGGCAAAATAATTTAAGATCTGTGGATGGAGTTGAGGAAAAGGAAAGACTTAGATTTTTTCTTTCTTAAGATTTGTGGAAAAAAAATAAAAGGCAAGGCATTATATTGTGCTTACTGATCTTTCCTCAGTTTTAATGCCGGCAACAACAACAACAACAACAACAACTCCCCAAATCAAACAACAACAACAAAAAACATGTTTAAAGACTTTGCCAAGCAAAGATAAGAGGACAATAGGGTTGGGAAAATCCTGGTGAAATGAAAAAAATGGAGTTTTGTCAGATGGTAAATGGAGTCTAATTATATTCAGGGGCAAGTTAAAGTAATCAGAAGGTAAGGAACCCAATTATGAGATAGGCTTGATAACATAGATGCCCCAATAAAATATAAAAATAGGAAGATAAAAATAGAATGCCTTTATATAAATTCTTGAAGAGTTTAAGAATACTTAAGGTAAAACTTAGAAGATGAATCTACATCATGTACAACCATAGAAACGAAATGATGTACCCCATTTGTGTACAATGAATCAAAATGCAGCCTGTAAAAAATTAAGAGGAAAAAAAACTTAGAAGAAAAAGTACTAATATAAATTTGATGAGGTACATAGTCTTAAAATAAAAGGCTCATCTTGTGTAATGAGTGGAGAAATACCAGGTTTTTCTCTGATTTTCATCATTGTATAAGTGCTTTGGGATTATAGAATTTTGATTATTGGGGACACAGTTTTATGAAAAATGAACCCCAAATAAAATCAATCCTGTTGGTTCAAACTGTTCTTTTTCTTTTACTTCATTTCCTAAAGGGCATGTTTCAGAGTCATTTGAAAATAAAGATATGAGAGTTGGAATTTTTTGTTGCTGTAGCTAAAGTTAGTGGTTTGTGGGAAAACCTCATTGTGGGTTCTTGGGCTTTCTTTGACTAAGATTTTTGAATGCACTTTGTGCACAAAAGGGCTACTCAACTGTTACTGCAGAAACTACACCCAACTTTCTGGTTCAACTGTATGTTCCGTGTGATGCTCGGTGCTGACAGGAATTTAGAATTAAAGTCAACAGTTCTCTGTGATAAAGTGATACTTAGAGAAAGACTCAAGAAAGGAGAGCTTGTTAGTAATTAAAGGTTTTTCTGCTGTCTTCCTGTGCTCTTAGCTCCATGTTCTTATTCTCCTTTTATAAAGAAAGGCAAACACATGAATTTTTCAGGAGGTTCTGTGGTGTGACAGATAACAAAGGACTTGGACTCAACCCAGCCCTGTTACTCAGTGTCCCATGCTCTCAGAGTACGTGGAGAAGGATTTTATAAAATCCACGGCGCTGCCATAGTCCAACTTTCTCGTGAAACACCCCCTGCAAGGGCAGCCATTTCCATGGCATTGAAGTTTGCTTGGTGTTTCCTGGTTCCCTCATGGCCTAAGAGAAGGCCACTCCACACCACACCAGAGAGGGAACCTCCCAAGAGGGCAAGAAGGGTATTGAGAGTCAGCCCTAGATTGTCAACATTTTGCTTTTTCTGATCCTGAAACTTGTATTCAGAAATAGTGGCTCTTATTTAAAAATCAAAACAATCTAACAAAAACCTACCAAAACCCCCAAATTCTTCTTATTATAACTTTATAATATTACATGTATATTATAACTTTTTCCCCTTTCCACACATTAAATTTCTCCTTCAAAATACTTCTAAAATTTTAAAATCAACTTACTACATAATTCTGTTAGCCCAGGATACATAGTGATTAGTGCTTTTTCCTCTGAAAAATGAGTTGCTTTTACTGTAGGAACTTTGACACAGAGTCTTTAAAAAGGGGGAAGATATGCGAATTCAGAGGATAATACGGCTTTATTTTACTTTGGTCCTATTTGTGTAGCAATACCCAGGGTAGTCTTGCCCAGCCAATGTTAATCATTGGCCATTTGGACACTGAGGAATGGAGCAGATCTCTCTCCCTTCACCTCATGAGTGAAGCATCTTAAAAGCCGATATGCATGGGCACAGTGTCCAATACAGTAGATGCTCATTCAGTAGCTCCAAGAGCTTACACTTCAAGAGATTCTTGGATCCAGTGGGGATAGGGAAAGAACTTTTTAATTACATGTCTTTTGATTTCTATCACCGGGAACTAAATGAATGAGGAATTAATTCACAAGGTTTGTTATGCATTTTCCTATTTGAAAGAGGACCCTTTCCCACAACCTTTCTACTTTTGTCCTTTTACCACCCGCCCCCAACCAGTACTGAAATACCCTCTTTCTTGTTCCAACTATATTGAATACTTTCAGTAGAATTAGCACCCTCTGAAATTCTGGCAATAACTGCCTGATAGTAGTCCTACTTCAAAACTAGCTCCAGAATAAATAAGAGTTTAAAAAAAAAAATATATATATATATATATTTTAGTCATTTTTCTGATGACATCTGTAACATTGCCAGAGAAAGAGTTATTTTGAAATATCTTACAGTAATAGTTTCTTAAGCAAACTATTTTCTATTTGGTGAGAAGTAGTGATATATAAAGTACAAAGCCATGAGTGTTCCCTTCATAGACTATGTTTTTATCTGTACTTAAAAAATCCACCAGTGAGAGGCAGGCTGAAGGTAGTTGGGAATGCATAAGTGGACAAGCTGTTTTTCAGTCTTCTGGTGTAATGTAAGGTAAAACATTGAAATGGAAATGCAAGTTTATCATGGTAGCAGCTAATTAATATCAAAGCATTTTAAAAACCATGCTCCATAAACACTGGGTAATAAGGAACAAAATTAATACTTCTCATTGGTTATGCATCTTCAAATAGTCCAAGTGTCCCTAACACCAAAAAATAAAGAACAACTGTTTCAGCAAGGCCATTCATTAGTCCATAAATTAAAACATGGTCTTTGAATTCTCCTCCTTTTCTGTCCTCAGGCAAAGACATATTTGGCTTTATATGAAATCTTAGGCAAAAGTTTGAATTTCTAGAAACTGACCAAATCATAATAGACTTTTAAAATTACTATTTTACTTTTTGGAACCAGAAACTTATTATGTATATTAAGGCCTAGTAAATGCTACAGCTCTGGTTCACCTCAATTATACACTGTAAATATTTGAATTAGAGGCAGGAAGGAAGTTTTTGGAGCTGTGAGAGTAGAATCAGCAGGCATAGAAGGGATGTAGGATGAAGGCTGAGGTGGGATTTACAATTTTGAAAATCATGGAGGTAATGGAATTTGGATTAAAAACAGGGGAAGGGGCATTGGAGAGAATTTCATGGGAAGAAAAACTGAGTAGAACCCAAGAATGCTTACATTTCCTAGGCAAAATGGGGCTGAATACTCACAAAAGACCAGCATGCCCTCTTACATGCTTGTCACTACTTGGCTGCAAAGCAAGGAGACTGAACAGTATGACGTTTGTGAAGTTGTTGATCAGGAAACTAGTCTAGTTTGCTGAGGGGTCTGTGTATTTTGAAATAGCCCAAAGTGGCAGAATATTACCAATGTTTGAAAGAATATCTTAGTCTATATTTGTTAAAATACTCATTTCTATTTTTACATATTCCTTAAATAAAAGCATTGCTTACTTGTTAAAGCACAGCTCTTTGCTTGTCATTTTGCTTGTTCCAATGTTCCTTGATCCATCAATTAAAATGTGATTTCCTACTGCAGTCTTTGATAAATATGCAAGGCTGTTTTTACTGCATGAGGAAACTGAAAGGACCCTTGGCTGGTCATCTAATTTAATTGAATCATGCCCGTGTTTCTGGCAGAGTTTTCATTTTATGAAAGAAGCACACAACTTCCCGTGTTTTGCATTTCTACAAATCCAGGTGAGCAGATCCTTGGAGTCTAGTCTGGGGATTTAACTAGCATGATATTTGTTTAACAAATGCATGTGACATGTGATAAATGAGTCAAATGGTATGTTCTCTCTTTATGTTAATGTTAAAATTTAAAGGATAGGGTGAATCATTTTTTATCTCCACCTCTTGACTTTTGAAAAATAAGAAGACTTGAGTAATAGTGTTTTATAGCAAAAATGTCTTCTCATTGATTTTACTAAAGGTGCTCCCAGATGACTCATTGGGGAACAAAAAGGGAAATCCTTTGTGATGAATCAGATGCCATTCTGAGATACAGGTCTTTTTAGACTTTTTCTCTTTATTTCAAATCAGCATTGACCTTTTAGATCAATACCAAGCGAATAACAACCAAAAATCAGCTCACATAAAAGTGACAGGGTATTGCAGAATTCTAGTTACTGTTTTCATGGTTGCTAGCACCTTTCTCCAGGAAAACAGATTGGCCACTAGACACCTACGTGATGTCCTTGAAGGGTAAATGAAATTGGGATCTATCCTCCACTTTCTGGAGAGGCTGTATATAGCTAGAACTCCAGTGTCTGGGACTAGAGCTTGGGGCACCCCTGTGCCCATTCCCCACTATTCATTCAGTGATGGGAATTTGTAAAAGCAAGTCTGGAGCCAGATAGCATGGAGTCTCTCTGCCTCAGCCTGGGCAACTGTATTTTAAGAATTAAGTTCATTCAAATTTTTTTCGTAAGAGAACTGTCATCTTTCTCCAGATTGGGAAGAGAATTTTGCTTGAGGGACAGCAATTAATAAAGGAATAATATGTCCTCTTCTATAAAGAGAGGTCCGTTCATAGTGAATTTCTCTTAGACCATGATGAATACCTGTAAGATTCAGGCTGTCAGCTTGTACTTTGAAACTCAGGAACTGAAAAATACTCTTCTTGATAAATTATTGAAACCTAAACAAGGTGAAAAACAGGTCTGCCTGAAACCAGTGTGAAGTGAACTGGTAATGATGCCTGTGAATTTTCTTCTCCTCCTCCCTGCTCCATGATCATGTTACCAGCATAGGGCACCTGCAGGGCAAGATATAAACCCAAATCAGAAGTTGATATGAACTGATTTTTGGATTGTGTTTCTGTGGGAATTTCTAATCCTTTCTGAGATATTTGGAGAGTGATTCCTAACCTTGCTTTGTTTCAGTTCTTTTTTCTTTTTCTTTTTTTCTCTACATTTTAATCTGAGGACAAGTAACTCAAATCTACAGGGAAAATCACCTAGAAGATCTGGAGATTGTGCTGGTGATATAGCACATCATGTAGAGTGCCTGCCTTGCATGCTGCAGGCCCAGGTTTGAGTCCCCAGCATTGTGGGATTGTGCTAATAACAAACAAATGAAGATCTGGAGATAAGTATGTCTTTCTCAATACAGTTTTTTTAGAAGAAATTTCTGGACTTCCAGGAGAAACAGACAGTTGTTCAGCTATTGTTAGAGACCTAGTTTTGTGTTTGAGTGTCTTTCACTAGTGATAGTTGATGTTTTTGTCAGTTTTGTATCACTGTGACCAAGAGACCCAGCGAGAACAACTTAGAGGAGGAAAAGTTTATTTTGGCTCATGGTTTCAGAGTCTTATTCATAGTCAGTATACTCCATTGCAATGGGCTCTAGGTGAGGCAGAACATCATACCAGAAGGGCAGAAGGTGCAGAGGAGGAAAGCAGCTCAGGACATGGTAACCAGGAAACCAAGAGAGAGAGTTCCTCAAACCAGGGACAAAATATACACCCAAAGGCAGTACCCAGTGACCTACTTCCTCCAGCCACAGTTGCCTACAGATACCACCCAGTTAATCCCTATTACTGGATTAATTCACTGATTAGGTTAAAACTCTCATAATCTATTCATTTCACCTCTGAACATTCTTGCATTGTCTCACACATGAGCTTTTGGGGGATACCTCATATCTAAACCATAAAAATTGGGGACAGATTCAGGGCTGCTAGAGAAAGGGGTTGACTTTCTGGTCACTCTGTCCTAAACAAATTCAACCAAAATCAAACCTTGGGGAAAAGAAGAATTGATCACAGAGGCATCTAGAGCTAGGACCAATTGAAAACCAGTTCATATGAACTGTTCTAAGATTTTTCAACAATTTATACCTATTGCTTAAGAGCAAAGAGTTTATAGTGGAATGGGCATGGGTTACAATCTGCATTACCACCACTTGCTTATTTTACTCAGTATTGCTGAGCCTTAGTTTCCCCATCTAAAAATATGAAGGCACTAATTATAATCAGCTCATTAGATATTATAAGCCTTCAATGAGGTAACTAATATTGGTTTGGGGCTGGAAACCAACTCCAAAGCTTTCTGGTGACCTTAGAAACAAGCAAAACATACTAATTCAATGTTTTATGTGTTTGAGCCTCTTTGATTATTCCATTTAGAATATCCAGTATTTTATTTGTAATACTGAGTTAAAATTTTCTGGTTAAAATGGAGAATAAATTAGTAAATGGGAGAAAAAAATGTAAATGATGCCCATAATTGTCTTATGTATAGATTAGATGCTCACCAGAACTGTTGACTTGAGACAATTCTAAAAATAATTAAGAGTTAGAATTTTTTTTTATTGTAGGAGTCACTCAGTGGGTTGATTAAATAATAAAATCAAGTTTTGCAATCAGCATTATCTACCCCCATAATTCACTTCTGCTGGCATTTAAAGAAGGGCACCAGGTTAATCCTGCTGGGCAATTATCATAGAGCGAGCCAAAGTTGGAAAGGAGGTTAGTTCTGACACTTGGTTAAAGATACACACGTAAAATAAAGACAATGGCCACAGGCATCTCTCATAAAATAAAAGTGTACCTCCATGGTCTGATGCTGCCACTTTTACACTTTTCCACACATTGATGCTCTTGTTATTTAAAATGGTTTGGAGAAGGGAAAGAGTGAAGGAAAGAATAACTGACCCTGCTTAATATAAAAATATTTTTTTGTGTGTGGAAAAGAGAAGGCAGCCATTAAAAGATAGCCTTTTCATAGATATAAGCAAGTTAAATCTTATTTAAGCCATTTAAACTCTAAAGATACGAGCAAAAATTTTTATCGATTGTTTAGTGTTATAATAAGCAATGCATTTACTGTCATCTTTATGATCTGGTACAGAACTCACAGATGTATACATCTCAGGGATGGAAAGGATTTTAAAAGCCATCTACTTCAATAGAATATGTACAATGTGTGTTTTTTTTTCTGCATTCTGTGTAAACTAGAATGTCATACCAGGCTTATTTTGTTCTTCTGTTTCTTTCTCTATTGTATCTACCTCTCCCTCCCCCGCTCCCTCCCTCCCTCTGTTTCTCTCCATCTCTCTCCATCCACCCACACACCCATACAATTTCTATATCCATTGTATTGTACTTGCAACAAAATTTTACTACTATAAAACATTGTAGAAGCTTATACTTGAGGTTTTTTGTGTGACATATGACTTGGTCATATATTTTATACCAAATCTTTGATTAGGAGCAGACATCCAATTATAGCAGTGGTTTTGTACATATATCAGAATTTTATTTTATTGCCACAGTGATTGGCAACAGGCAGGGATGCCAGATGCCTTGCCAATGCACTTGACAATCTTGCTCAAAAAAGAATCATACTGCTTCTCATAAAATATTTGAATGACTCATTGGATTTGTATGTAAGTGAGAAACATGTTTAAAATTGTCTGAGCCCAGATTTAATTTCATTTTACTTATAAGCACAAAGTGTGGCTTCTACAGTTCTAGTATGCTCTGAATTTTCCAGGAAGACAACTTATGTGAATTGACTGTGTTTTGCTTCAGTTTGCTAAGAACTTGGAGAGATGCTTAGTATTTGAGAAAATGGCATGCCCAAAGGCAACACTGTTGTGGTATTTAAGAATACAAAACAATCATTGTGCGTGCAAGCTGTGCTGGTGCTTCCATGACTCTAATTGTGAGTTCAAGCATCTGGATACTTTGATATATCCTCTGATATGGTTTTGAAATGGTTTATGTATTGAAAAGCATTCACTTTTATTTGTTATGAATATCCCTTTATATTTCTTTTATTATTAAAGTTAGGATATTACATTGATTTTTAATTATGTATATAGATAGGTTATATTCCTGTAACTTTTAATCCATAGATGACATTGCTTGTTATAACTTACAATAATGAAAGGGGCACTAAGAAGACATGGTAATAAAATTAGGAATTGTGTTTGACAAAGCTGAGAAGACCTACAGAGGGCTGTCTGCTCTGGTACCTATTAACACAATTAGAACTATGGGGCGACACTTTATTTATCTGTCATTGTGCAATGTATTATCACAAACTTAGTGGCAAACATGTCATCTCACAGTCTCTCGGGTCAGGGTTTATCTGGGATCTCTGAAAGGCTGCAATCAAGGTGTGACAAGGGCTGCAGTTTAATCTCCAAACTTGACTGGGGAGGAGTCTGCTTCCTGCTCAATGGGGTTCTTGTCAGAATCCAGGTCCCTGAGGTCTGTTGTACTATGAACCTCAGTTTCTTATTATCTGCTGTCTGCAGGCCTTGGGAACCTCTCCAATATGGCCACTTGCTTCAGTGCAGCTTCTAAGGGAGATAGTCTATAAGCAAGATATGGAAGGCAAATTCTCAATTAACAGCCCATCAGCATTGTATTCAATTGGTGAGAACCAAGTTGCAGATCCTAGCCTGATTCAATGGGCAGGGGATTCCATAAAGGCATAACTCTAAGGATACAGGGATAATTGGGGAATATTAAAGGGTCTGCTTAACAGAGCCAGCTTCCAGTGGCAGTGTTGGGTAGATGGGATAGTGTTGGGTAGTTGGACGTGAGTGGTGGCTAATAGGTTTTATAGTATTAATTCTAATGTTATTTTATTTGTCATTTTGAAGCCCATTGTATTCAGAGAAGAGGGAAAACTGGATTACTAGAATGAAATCTGCTAAGTATTCTTAGATTAAAAAATTCTTGCTAATTTCATGTGTATGCATCTAGTGGAACTTTCTGTGGCATTAGAGTGCAGTAACAGAAAAATAGGTTTTCCAAATTTCATGTAGCTCAAGGTGATCCAACTAGTTCCTGGGTTGTTTAAAGTTTAAACCAGGGTCAGTTCTGGAAGAGGGAGAGAACATTTTAAAAGCCCAGTATATTCACTATTAAGTATTTATTGAACATCTCTTATGTGCTTGTCACTCTCATAGACACAGGCAGAGACTGAGACTCTGCTGTCACAAACCTTATGGTAGATACCAGTCACCATGTTCGCCTTTGAGGGGTTTTTCCCTAAGAAGGTTGGAATAGTCTGGATGGGAAAAACATGTGCAGAACACATATTCTTGGGAAGAATACTGCTATTGATTAAAATTACACTTCTACTGTGTGATCTTAGCTTACAAATGCTACTCTCTGATCCTTTATTTCTGCAAGTGAAAAACCAGGTCTAACATCATTGACCTCACAGAATTTTTGTGATGATTTTAAAAGCAACCAGTGCATATGGGTTGCAAGTTTAAATCCCTTTACTCTTTCTCACCCTTCAATAAAGCAGATCATTATAAATTAACTACGAAGAGACTTTGATACTCAACCTGCTCCACAAAGCTATACAAAAGTCATAAATATCAAACCAAGAACACAGTCTCTTCAGTTATGTATGGTTCATTTTTATTGTTGGCATTATAAAGTGTCACAATCATTCTCAGTTTTTTGTTTATTATTTTACTATGGCAGCATGTCCTAATTGCCCTATTACATAAAAGACTTAAATGACTCAAAGGAGTATTTCTGCTTGGTAGTATTAATAATATTATCTTTGAAAAGATAAGAATATAGATATGTCATATACACTTTGCCATTTTGAACTAATCTAAGGTATGAAGTCACAAAGATCATGCTGGTAGAAGGATGGGCAATGAGTGGAGTCCACAAACATGTTATCTGTTTAGAACTTGCTCATTTTTAATGCTAATTCACTCATTTGGTCAAACCACTTTTAGGTTTCTGTTCCAGGTTCTGAGTACTAGAAAAATACTTAAGGATTACGCATGTAATGTTTAACAAATCCAGATAATGAATTTCTTTGGGGAATGTGTAACTGTTTTAGAGGTTATCCTTTTATCTGAATAACAAGCAGAGGAGCCCAATTAAGTAATTTTATTCATTGAGGACTTGTGCAATAATTTCTACTTTTTCTTTCAGTAGATAGTGGGAGAAGTAGGTTAATATGAAATAAAATTTTCTTACATACTGCTATTCAGTAGTTCAGAGGGCATTGGAGATGTTGTCACTTAACATCTCTGTTGTTTTGAAATTTCCATTTTCCATGACATGAATTCTTTGATATAATGAAATTCTATTCATCCCAGGGATGCTTTACAATTTAAATTTTTATTTAAATGTCTTACAATTTATTTTTGACTAGATAGATTCTATAGAATTTGTGATTCTGTATTTCTTGGCATCTTTTTTGGGTGTGTAAAATGTTCTCCCACAGGTGTATTAAATTTGTCTGGGATTGGCTTATTTCACTTAGCATGATATTCTCCAATTCCACCCATTTATTTGCAAATGCCATAATATTATTCTTCTATATGGCTGAATAATATTCCATTGTGTATATATACCACTGTTCTTTATTCATTCATCTGTTGAAGGGTATCTAGGTTAGTTCCAAAATCTAGCTATCATGAATTGAGCTGCTATAAACACTGATGTGACTGAGTTATGTAGTATACTAATTTTAAGTCCTTTGGGTATAAACTGAGGTGAAATAAGCCAATTCCAAAAAACCAAAGGTCAAATGTTTTCCTTGATAAGTGGATGATGATATATAATGGGGTTGGGGTTGGGTGGGTAGTGAGAGAAGAATGGAGGAATTTCAGATTATGTAGAAGGAAATGAGAGCGAGGGGGTTATGAAAAATCATGCAATGAGACAGACATCATTACCCTATGTACATGTATGATTACATGAACGGTATGAATCTACATCGTGTACAGCCATAGAAATGAAATGATGTACCCCATTTGTGTACAATGAATCAAAATGCAGTCTGTAAAAAGTAAAAAAATAAATAATTAAAAAAATAAAGCTTTGCTATAGGAAAAAAAAAATTTGTCTATATGTCTGTCTCCCTTGTTAGTTTATAGGCCCTTGAGAGAGGTGGGCCTCTGTTTGTGCGTGTTAACAGTTGATCAATAACTGATTTAATAGTTATTACTTAGATTTTGAGAATGAAAAGACTCCTATTTCCTATTGATATCTGACATATTTTTACATTCAAATAGTAACAATATATTATCTTGGTTTTTGTTTCTTTGTAATACGAGGGAAGCATTTTCCTGCAAATTTCAAGGGCAGCCAATTTGGCAGTAGCAATTATTTATTTTGAGACCTTTAGTAAAATAAGATTCAGTGTTTGGATAACCTTCGGGCCTTTAAGGGAGTAATACATAAAGAAAACTACGACTCAAATTGTGAAAGCTCTCATTAGGAATAAATGTGGTATTCATAGTTCTCGAAGTTCCCTAATCTCTGATAGAGAAAGCAGGTCCCAGAGAGGAGGGTATGTGTGGCACTGCAGCCTCACCCAGAGCCAGTACCCTGCCTGAGCTTTGGCTCCCATAAGACACTTTGATATACTTGCCTATTTTCCAGTCTCCAAGCGAGCGACCCCTCCCTTCTTTCTGCCTCTACTTTCTGTCTTAATGGCATTAAGTTAGTTACCTGTGAAGTATATATGGAAATATTAAGAACACCCTAAGCTCATCTGAAGCACACAGCATATGGAGGTAAGTCATGTATTTATTTCATATATTCCCAATTTATGGCTTAATATTTAATTCATTGTAATTTCTCCTGGAATTTGTAAGCTGGTCACTACATTTACTTGGTATTGTGTGTATTTGGGATAATGCAGTTGACTTTTTTCTCCCATTGTTTTAGGAAGTTAACGATACCATTGAAGAGAATCAAAAAGATGTAGAAGACGGAGGACTGAAAGTGTAGCATGAATTGCTAAAAGAAAGGAAGTAGAGTATAAAGAAGAAAGGGGGCTTTTATGAAGTAATTTTAGAATTTGTGAAGACTATCATTTTATCAGGTTTACAACCCAAAGCTTGGAGGATATGGAGTTTTTCGGTGCTCTAATCTCAAGTAAATAAGGAACGAATAAAAAGAACTTATGTGTTTCTTTCTAAAATGTGTTGTCAGCTACTGAATTTAATGTAACCAATAGTTGCAGACTCTTGCAGCACACTATGATTTTGATAAGGTCTAAGTAAGCGTCAACTCAGAAATAGATATCACATGCTATGAAATTATCCATTCTAAACAAGTGACTTTAAGATAATTGGCTTTTAAAATACTTTTTGGTATCCCAGAAGGGATAGTTGTGGGAAGAACAATGCAGTAAATAAATAGTTCCTGGAGAACATTATAGTAGAGAAAGAATCTGGGACATAAGGACATAAGATCCCATTGTTTATAGAATAGATTAGATACAGAGGAGATCATGGTGTAGAAAACCTTCAAAACCACTGCAGAAATTTCAAGCTCCGTTTTTGTTATGAAGAAAGTTGAGTTAATAAGTTCCTGTAAGAAATCTATTTATTCAAATAAAATGTCCATATTCATTGTGAGAGAGAAGATGATGCCCATAGTTTCTCCCTACATTGGTGAACAATTATTTTGAATTGATAAAGACAGTAGTGCCAAGAAGGAGCAGGAGATAGTTTTTGCCATCAGCATCCATAGTCATGTCTATCAGCAGACTCACCTGGTATAGTTTTGCTTTGACCTTTGCAAATCCCTGGAAAACTCAAGTCTTTTCTGTGCAACTGTGTTTTGTAACTGAAACATATTGGAATAAATTGACCAAGCATATTTCCTAGTTTTCTTTCCCAAGCTGACCTCAAATTCCTGGGCTCAAGTGATTTTTTTGCTTCAGTCTATTGAGTAGCAGAAACAATAGGCATATGCCTTTCCCCTCTGAATTCTACCAAACATATTTTCAATACACTTCTATATTTTTCAGTGTTCTTGAATTTCTAGCCACAAATTAGAGATAATTTGTTAAGAGTAGAGAGAATGTCATGCCCACCGTATCATCTGGTTGAGTTGGAGTTGGAGCATATACCAATAGAGGGCATATATCAAGAAATTTGATTATCAGAAATAATAAACATAGAGTTTCATTAGTAAATGTAATTTTTTGGCTTGGGTAATGAGTGATATTTAGTGAGGGGCTAAATATTAAATATTAAACATATTCCTCAGTAAGGCAGAATATTAAAAATTTTCCCTCTATCAGTTTTCCACGTCTGGACTTAATTGAACAGCTGTGCCAAACTTAATTTAGCATCACTTGGGGACTACCAAAAATAATAGTGTAGGAGAATATTTTAAGGTTTTGTTTTGTATAGAAGAAAAATGTTCTCATTATTAATAGTATTGGAAATGTAGAAATTTAGAGTGAAGCAAGTAACTACCCATTATTCAATCTCCAGCGATGATCATTGGCAATATTTTATTGTATTTTCTTCCAGCTTTAATGCTTGTAATAATTAAATATAGGTATTTATCTCTTAAATCTATATAGCATAATTAAGTCTTTGTGTGATTACAAAATAAAGTTAAATTTATGAGAAACATAAGGAGACTATGAGAAATGTATGGAGCATTGGATTTCTAGAAAACAGTAAAAATAATTTGAAACTACTTGCAATGACAAGAATAGACAACTGAGCTTCATAAATGAGTAAGAAAATCAGCTCCAGTCATAAATTAATTGTATTTCTTTGAATGTGTGTTATATGTGTATCCCACAACTAATTCTGAAGTCATCTTTTAAAGTGAGACCTCAGATGTATTCTGAGTGGGAGCAACATTCTAAGAATATGATGGTTAAGTTTGAAAGAAGCATCATCAATGACTTGCATGTCTGCTCTGGGCCACTGTTCTAGGCTTTGGCAAGGTAATATAATGAGAAACCTATCACTAACCTTTTGGCTCTTCCTGTTGTAAGAAGACTGTTAACCATAAACAAGAAACTCAGACTGCAGTGGCTTTTCTTTCTGCTGCGGATTCCATGGAGATATTCTTGGTCTAGTGAATCACAGTCCCACCTCTTGGCTTTTGCCTTTTCTCTGTTGGATGTCTGCACAATAGTTTTCTCCTTTTCCTAGCACGGTAATTACTCAGGAGAGACATTCATGTTTTCTTGGAGCTAGGTCTGCTTGGGAAAGAAAACTTAATCAGTGAACAGTTTTCTTTGGTATGTTCCATATAATGTGGGGACTCCTGTTAGCTAGTTTCATCCTGTTTGCTGTTACAGAGAAGGCAGAAAATCAGCCCCCAGATGAATGAGATAGCAGACAGTTTTCCTGTAATACAGCCCCATAATTTGTGAGACAAAATTAGTAATGACAATCATACACAGGAGACAAGACAAAGGTTTAATGTAAACTCTTTTAAAAGGTTTCAGGCCTTCAGGGAATGATGGGGAACAGAAGGGAGAGAGAAGGCAACCCTATATATAAATACATCAGATAATTTTAATTTTCAGTTATCATTATTTAGATTTTATTCTCCAACTTTGGGACACATATTTGGGGGTGGTGTGAATATTCACAGAGTGGAAATCATTGAATCCTTAGTTGAACGCTACACCAGTTCCTGGTTTGCCTTCTAACTATACACATAGAAAATAACACTACCAGAGGTGCTAGCAGTAGGACATAGAGATGTTTGAGAGGAAATGAAGGGGGTGGCCCAGAAATTGGAGCAGATCCAAGTCAAATCTTCAAAATGATTCAAGTCTTAGAAAATAAGTATTCTGAGAAGAAGTTAGGACTTTCTGGTCATCTTGCCTGAGGAAAGATGGCTGTGAGGGTCTTTAATGATGGGAGCCAACTATGTGAGAGATTGTTACAGGGAGGATGTTGACCACCTGCTCTCAACCACACTGGAGATAGAAATAGATTTAAAATAACAGTGTATGTGATTTAGATTAGACAAAGGATGTATGTTCTGATAATAACAGTTGCTACACGTTAGAATATATTTCCCAAGTAGGTTGTGAAATTATTCCACTAAAATTATTTTAATCATTTGTATTTAGCTATTTCAGGATAATGAACACACACACACATATATATATTACATATACAAATATTAACATTCATATATTTATATGTATGTTTACATATGCACACCATGCGAAAAGATAGATTGTTGACCTCAATAGCTTTACTAATTTTATCCTTTTATTATTTTGGAACTCATAATCAAGTGCCTTTTAGGTATTGTTCTAGAAGGCTTAAGTATGTGAACAATAGTCCTAACTTCTGACAGTATTAGTCACACGTTTTACCCTATGTCATATAGGAGGGTTTTCAGTTTGGCAGAAGAAAAGATAATACACAGCGTTAAATCTTCTTTCTTTATTTTCCGAATTAGGACAGTTTGGAAGTTCACCATTTCCAATTTTTTTTTCTTTTGTTGACTGCAAAGAACGTCAAGCCAGCAGTGTGTTGCTGAGAGCAGCGATGCGTTTCGCCACACTGACAACTGTCGGCTGGGCTTTTTGAGGCTTCCAAGATTCTGAACTGTCTTCTCTTGTATAGGTCAGTGCAATTTTTTCTTCATTTTTTTTTTTAAATTTAAACAGCAAAACAGACCAACTACTTTTCAAATATTTATACCTTTTTAAGTGGATAAAACTCGCCAATCTTTTTTTCTCCACAAAAAGGAAAACAATCAGCAACAATAATCTATCAAAAGAGTTTAAATATAAAGTTATTAGATGACCTAGGATCTTTCTATAGATTTTATATATCCATATCATTAATAAGTCTGTTGTCAGCGTTTTGTGTCTTTCCCTCTGCTAATAATTCCTTTTAGACTAACATTAATACCTCCTTCTAATGCAAAGCATTAAAATGTGCATAGAATGTAAAAGGAAACCCTAAAGCTCTATATTTACACAAGGTAGACCCAGGAATATTGGTTTGTTACAGTAAAACTTTTCATATTATTCAATTTTATACTTTTTCCAAAGGGAAAGCCTAGCCACACACTACATAGATATCACAAGAATATAAAGAAATGAAATGTTTAATAGTTGAAGTATAAGGTCATATTATCACTGTCTTCACTTGTAATATAATACAATGAGAGCAAAAAAAAAAAAAAAAAAAAAAAAAACCTATGGGTATCTTCAACCATCCCTCATTTTAAACAGGAAGCCTAGGCCTAGAAAAGTAGCATCATTTCCCAACATGTACAAATACAGCATCTTTTAATAACATTATTCTAAATTGATTGCTCAGAAGATTTTTATTCCCCCCATAGATTGCTGCCACTTTTCTAAAATTAGTTTGTAGGTGTACCCTTTTGTAAGAGAACTTATTAACCGCACAGCCTTAATTTGAAAAAAGAAAAGTTTTTAAATTCAAGTTCATGGACTGAGCTAAACATGTACCTACTTTCCCTTCCTGAATTCCATTGAAATTACAGTAAAGGTAGAGAAAATAATGTATTTCTGAACATGATAAGAAAACTGTTTTGAGAGCTGAAACAGAGGTGGCATCTGATAAAGTTGAGGAGCCTTCAGGGAGAAGTGGAGTTGGGCTGTGTGTTCAGGTCAGCAGGTACAGAAAGCAGCAGAGGTAAAAAGCAGAAAAACAGAAAATGAAGTGATTGACTACAAATCTAAAGAAGGGCTCAGACTGAGCTTTTTCAACCCCATGCATGTAACTGCAGCACTTATCCACAGAAGTAAAGCAGGAGACTTTCTCAGAGTAATTTACACACTTTTCATGTGAGGCCAACACTTTATAGTGTGTGGACTGGTGACCAAGCATAACACTGTACCCGGTTCTGGCAGTTGAAGAGATGCTTGCTGGTTTACAGAATTCATGTATAGGACCCATAGAAAAGCACATCATGGAGAAAAAGTCAGGGAAGTAAGGGTCAAATTGCTGATAACTTGCATCAATCAGCCCCAACATTCATAAACTGGACAACAGAAACCGGTAATAGAAAATTAAAAAAAAAAAATCAAAATAAACAATCCTGGGACAGAATTTCTCAACCTTTGCACTATAGACTTTATGGGTTAGATATGTTTTTGTTGTTATGAGGAGGTGTTCTATATATTGTAGGATGGTTAGCCGTATTCTTGGCCTCTATCCAGGAGATGCCAGTAGTAAACAATGCCACACTGTGCAAAATGAGACAAATATGCCTCAATATTTAGGCAAAGATGTTGCCAAATCTCCTGAGAGACAAAATCAGCACTGATTGCTACCATTATTCTAGAGGAAATAGGAGAGATTTATCAAAGGGATATTTTAAAAATATCTAAATTGATATCCTCAGAGATATTAAAACAATTATAATCTCTAGAACAAAAATGTTCTGATATGAAAATGGAGAAATCAAAATACAGAAATAATTCATAGAATATTAAAGCATAATTAACAAAATTTTGCAAAAAAAGAAATTTAAGAATGTCTTCCAGAATGAAAAGGAAACAAAAAGTAAAATATGAGAAAAGAAGTGAAGAGAATCAATTTAGGAAGTCCAATTTTATTTAATATGAATTCTAAAAAATCAAAGAAAAATGAGACACGATAATCTTGACATTTCCTAGAGTTGAAAAAAGACATATATCTTCAAAATGAAGGAATACAAATCATGTTGAGAGCAATGCGTTTTTAAAGACCCACAACCATACAAAGTCTAATGATATTTTGGAATATCACAGCTAATTAGGAGATCCTAAAATTCTTTTTATTGGTGCATAATAATTTTACAGAGAAGTGGCATATGCATACAGGCATATAACATAATTTGATTGATTTCAACCCCCAGTATCTCCCCTTGCTCTAAAGGTTTTGAAAAAGAAAAACACAGACTTTCTGTCATAGGAATACAAATACTCAGGTTTTCAGTCAACTCTCAAAATGTTATAAGGTAGAACAGTGTCCTTAAAATGAAAATTGAAAGCAAACCTAATACAGGTGGTCCCTGACTTATGATGGTTCCATGATGCAAAAAGATGTCTATTCAGTAGAGACATTTTGAATTCAAATTTGTTCTTTTCCCAGGCTAGAGCTATCCTAAATGATCTTCCCTAGGGGTGCTATGCAGTGGCAGCATTGGCAGCTCCCGGACAGCCCTGGGATCACAAGGGGTAACAACTGATATTTTACTGTGTACTGGTTGCTATGCTGTGGTGTTTGGTAGGTTAGGTGTATAAATGCACTATCGACTTACGATAGGTTTTTCAGGACATAACGCCATTAAGTTGAAGAACTTTTATACCACATGGAATACCATTGGGAACTCACCAATAGACCTAAATAAATACATGCTCAAGTGACTTTTGACAAAGGTACAGAAGCCCAAAAGAAAAATTGTGTTTCCAGTAAATGGTGCTGGACTTCCAATGGCAGACACAAAAACAAACAAACAAACGAAGCCTTCCACCTTCCACAAAATCCAACTCAAAATATATCACTGACTTAAATGTAAAAATCTGATACTCCAAAAACCTTTAGAATAAAACAAGAGAAAAATCTTCCTGATCTAGGGCTGGCAAAAGAATGTATAATCTACGTCTAGAAAAACTGATAGATTGTACTTCGTAAAGTTAAAAAACATTTGCCCTCCAAAAGACCCTTGAAAAGGATGAATAGATAAACTTCATATTTGGAGAAAATATTTATAACCACATGGTTGACCTAGGACTAGTATTTCCAAACTCAACAGTAAACAAAAACCATTACAAATCTGTTTAATAAGTGGACAAAACACATAAGGTAATATTTCACCAAAGAGAATTTCTAGATGGTTAATAAGCACATGAAAAGATATTAAAAATTGTTAGACCTTAGGGAAATATAAATTAAAACCACAGTGAAATATTATCACATGCCCATCAGAATGGCTGAAATAAAAAGATGAGTGACAAAACCAAATGCTATCAACGATGGAGAAAAACTGGGTCACTCACACATTGCTGGTGGGAATATAAAATGGTACAAACACTCTGGAAAAAAGTTTGTTGATTTCATAAAAATACTAAATATATAACTACCATATAATCCAGCAATTGCATCCTTATTCCAGAGAAATGAAAAGCTGTGTTCACACAGAAACCTGTACAGAAATGTTCATATTCTAGTAACTTTATTTATAATTGCTACTAACTGTAAACAGCCCTAATGTCCTCCAGTGAGTGGATGGCTAAGCATATGGTGATATATCCACATCATGGAAGAGTATGCAAATAAAAAGGAACTGGCTATTGATGCATGCAATGAGTAGGATGAATAATCCTGTGGTGAGAGAATTGCCCTGAGTGAGAAAATGGAGAAAGGCCAGTCACCAAAGCTTATAAAATATATGATTCCATTTTTGTAACATTTCTGGAACAGCAAGAGCAAAGAAATGCCAAACATATTTGTGATTGCCAGGGATTAGGTAAAGGATGGCAGAGGGAGGGAGGTAGTAGTGGTTATAAAAATGCAACATGAGGAATTGACTGTAAGAATGTCAATCTCCTGAATATGACATCATACTTTAAGTTTTATAAGATGCTTCCATTGGGGCAACTGGGTAAGGGATGTGTGACATTTATGTTATTTGTATTTGTTACAATGGTCTATGAAGCTATAATTATCTCAAAAAGAGAAGTCAAATTTAAAAAATTGATACTTTTTTGTTTTTATCATTTGTCAAACAGCTGTTAGTTTAAATAGGAGTTTCAGGATGGTCTACATAAGGACTCTCTCAGAAAACATTTCAGTTATCTAACTTGTCTCTCTTCACAGTTCTTGTTTGGATTCTGTTTTGGTGACTTCTTAGAAAAAAGTACTACTAATCTAGGTCTCTTTCCCTATGGTAACTACAATATCTGCAGATAATTTGAACTATATATACATAAAAATAATGTGAAATTCTTGCATAAAAATACAGTAGTTTACAGGGAAAGTAGTTAATGCATACTAGTAAATTAGTTAGTCCTTGTTGAGATAACCTATTGAATTCAGATCAAGAACATAATTTAAAATAAAAATCACCACTTGTATCAAAAATTGAAAATGTTCTTTCCATTTCTCTCTGGGGATTGTGTAATGCCCCTTTATGGTTCTCTTATGTTGTTATGTAACGTGTTGGACATTTAATTACTGGATCTCTAGCAGTAATGTAGATATAGAAAAGTGTTAAAGAGCAAACTTCTAATAAATTTTGTAGTATATCACTGCCTTCCTGGAAAACACAAACACAGGAAAGATGAGTTTCCTTTAAATTAACATATTTATCCAATATAGTTAGGAATTCAACTGAACTTATATAAAATTTACTATGAAATTTGTTTTGAAATATGCACACATATAAAATTTACTTGAAATAATTGTTAATTTTTGATAAACCGAATATGTGGGATTACCATAGGTAATTTTTTCTTTTATACCAGGGATTGAACCCAGGAACACTTCCCCAGTGAGCCACATCCCCAGACCCTTTTTTATTTTTTAGTTTGAGATAGGATCTTCCTAAATTGCTCAAGCCTTGCTGAGTTGCTGAGGCTGGCTTTGAATTTGTGCTCCTCCTGCCTCAGCTGTTGGAGTCATTGGAATTACAGGCATGTGCCACTGTGCCTGGCTAACACGAGTAATTTTCATAAGATGATTTAAAGATATAATAGTGTGATGTCAAATGAAGACTTGAGGGGAAGCACTGGAGGTGTAACTCTGAAAGCATATTTGCTTAAAATGTGTGAGACCCTGGGTTTAAATCCAGCACAAAACAATCCACAAGAATAAAGGAGAAAATAACATTAAGAGTATAAATAGCTCAGAAAGAGACCTTTCTATGTATGAGAGCCTGTGTGAAATATACTATATTAATTTATATATTATTTGATATAACATTTTGGTAAAATTAATGGTATAACAAAGTCTATTAAAATTATATATTGTTGGAAAGAATCATTAAATCATTAAGTAGAAGATGTCAAAGAAACTGATAATAATTTGGAAGATAATAAATTTAGATCTTTTTATTTTGTCATATACCAAATTTCAGATGGATTTAAGGGCTAAATTTCCCCTCCCCCCACAAAAACCTAAATCACACAAATACACACACAAACACAAACATGAACACACACACACAGATATTTGGAGATAAATATATTTCTCCTATAACAGAATCAAAGAAGTCTTTCAGAGCATTAAAGGGGAAATGCAAAGAGAAATAGTAATCATTTTGTTATGTAAATGATAAATGTTTTGTATGTTAAAAATCCCTAATATATTAAATACTTAAATGTTAATGATCTGTCATAGTATGATATAAGGTATATTCATGATCATATGTGATAGATAATGCAACTTATATATCTAATATTAAATATAAAATATAAGTGAGGAAAGAAGTTAAAAGCAAAAAGAAAGAGACATATATTGATAATTCATAAGAAAAACTTCTGAACAACAAACATTTTGAAATATTCAACTACTTAATAACTGAAGAAATACCAATTAAAGTAAAACAACTTTTTATACTCTTAGAATGATATTTTTATTTTTAAAAGACTAGTATCTAACATCTTACCTGGGGTCTACAAAGAATAGTTTGTTTAATATGACTTTTAGGAATATGCATACTTTTGGACAAAATTTTTAGAAATAAATCCTTTATAGCCTTAACAGCTTTTATTTTTCTTTTTCAAATCAGAATGCATATAAAATCTGAAAGTATTCAGGTTATTATAGTTTATTATAGCAATATTTATATTGATGCCATGACTAATGTTCTTATTTAATATTAAAAATATAGTTATGTAGACAATTGTTATTCTGTGACATACAATACTATTCAGTCATACAAAAGTGCTTTTCCAAAGACTGTTTCATGTTTAGGGGAAAATTCTAAAATTATGCTAAGTGAAACATTCAGATAATGTTAATATTAAATTTTTGACAGTGTGATAGAAAGAAAGGTAATGTAATTTCAACATCTATGAAGAAAAGACTAGCAGGAAATATATAACAAAATGTTTAAAGGCTTTTATTATTTTGCAGCTAATGTTTAGAAAATCCATTTGTATGCAGTCAATGGTTTATGCACAAAGAAATTAATCACAATATTCTTAATAATGAAGCTAAATGTTCATCAGTAGAGAAAGGTTTAAATTACAATATCACATACTCATAGAATTTTATTCAAACCTTCTAATTATGTTTTTTTAAGTATTCATTTTAATACTATGGAAAAATACCTACGGTATAATGCTGTGTGCTAAATGATTAAAATGTGGATGTATGTTCAAAAGCTGCAGAAAAATGTGGTAAATTGTTAGCAAAGTCTACCACTGAAATCATAATTGTCATTTTCTTCCTTACTTTCTGAATACTCCAAATTTTCAACTATAAACATACAACATCTATAATCAGAAAAAAAGTGTTAAAAATTTCATAAGGCTTATATGTAGCCCCAGAAATATCTGCAAACTTTAGCTAATGCAGTTAGTAAAACTACAACAGTGTTTACACAACATCTCAGCTTTGTCTTTGTAGTATTTTGGCACTTGCCTTGGATTCAGCAGCATTAACTACCACAACTCAAAGGTACATTTATACAAAGGGAGAAATGGAAGATTAAGTTCCCCTGTTTATGGTAGGGAGGCTGACGGATTCTGATATGTTTGTGCACTGTATCTGTATTTTCATTTGCATTGATTTTTTTCCAAGGGTTTTATTGCTAAAGCCAGGTCCCCAAAGAAGTCAGGGTTTTTTTGTTACCCACAACTTGGCGGGAGGCACAATGTCTGCAATTACTCTTTCTGCTTCTAACTGACTTTGAATCCTGTCCTTTTGGCTTGTGCACCTGGCTCTCAGCCAGGAGAAGGCAAAAAACTCTATCTGTTGGTTTTCAAATGTCATTTCCCTTTTGGCTTCGTGGATGGTAAAATTCTTCCTTTGCATCTGAAATTGGAAACTCTTCTAATCCTGAAGTCTGAGTGTAATTCATTGGAGGACTTTCTCTTATCTGTGTCTAGGATCAACATTTAGTCTGATCTTCATTTATATCTCTGTGAACAGCTCAAAGACTTTCACCTTTAGTGCAGTGCCCCAATTTTGTCCTAGTTCTGCATGTACTGTCATTAACTGTCAGTTCTTAATTATATCCATGCATGAATTTGGGCCAGAAGCAGCAGGATCTGGGTTTTCTCTTCCCCTTTGAGTCCCTGACCCTTGGATAGTTCTTCCTTCTGTTCAGTTTTGGTTGGTCCTCTGTTTGGCTTTGTAGCCCTACCCTGTCAAGACATTCTTTGGCATAGGAAAGGTAATTATTTCTGATGTGTTTATCTTCCCACCAGTTAGAATTTCCCTTTTATATGTTTATTTACACTTACCCCACTGAAAGAATTAAAAGAAGATTTATTATTTATTAACAGGAGTATCTTGCAATGTATATATGTTTGAAAGTTCACAGTGACTTTGATATGCCTGTTCTTAATTCTCACAACACTTAGTATGTGTTTTTGCTTCTTTTCCACATGAAAAAACTGAAGTTTAATAAAATTAAATTGTTTTTCCCAGGCTACCCAGCCAGGATTCATTAGCTCCTCTCTCCAAATTTAGCATTCATTCACTAGACTAGAGCTACTTTGAATGACAATATGGAATTAATTCCAGTAGAATATATTTTGAGGACATCAGTAATGCTTTCATCAAACAACTTCCATAGGACTTTTTCATTTTTATTCATATATATATACACACATATATATTTTATATAATATAAATATATGTATATTTCACTCATATATATATAAATATATATAAAATAAATATATATGTTTTACTCATATATATGAATAAAAATGAATATACATATGAATGAATATATATAATGAATATATAAAAAATATATATAGGATATATATATATATATGTGTATATATATATATCCCATTTTTGTGCAGATTTTTTAAAGGAAAAGAAATGAGGCTCTCTGTAATCCCCCTAACCCCTAATCCCTATTTCTTAAAAAAATAGTCCAAGCTCTTTAACATAGTAAATAAAAACACATTCTGGCCTCAAGCTACTGAATCATGCCCATTTACTCATTTACTTTCATGCACACTGTACTACTGTTGTATGGAATTATTTCTTGATGTCTGAACATGTTGTCCTGCCTAACATGCCCCCATCTTTAATTGTCATCTGCTTGGCAGAACCTCAGTGGTTCTCATATTTCAGGTACAATAGAATCACTTGGAGGATTTGCTAAGATGTAGATTCTTGAACCCCACCTCTACTGTTTCTGATGAGTACATCCGGGATGCCAAGAGTTGGATTTCTAAGTAGTTGACCCATCCCCTCGTGGTCCTATTTCTGCTACTTTGGCAACACACCTTAAGAAGCATTATTCTACTTATTCAGGAAGACCCCAACTGAATTGGTATACAAATCCTTTTCTTGCTGCAGGCATTTTTAATTGTTCCTTCCTCTGTGCTTTTATATCTGATGTGTTATAATATGCCGGTTTTTTTTTTGATAACTCAGAGTGTCTTCTGTATCTGTCTTCTTCCCTACAAGGGACAATCTTTATTCTGCTTGTGCTTAGATCCTCATGGGCTAACATAATGGAAACTCCCTGAGAATGTGAATGAATAAATAATGTACCTGGAAACATTTTTCATTTAAAGTTGCTTGTGTAGGATGAATTCTTTGCCTTAGTGGTTTTCCTTTTGATTATGTCTTTGTTTCCAAATCAAACTCTTCTCTTTTGAAGCAAATGGAAAAAGGAAAAGTAGTAACTACTATATGCCAGGTAATATTAATATATATATATATATATGACCATTCACAGAGTAATTCTATGACATATTTATGTCATACCTATTTTAAAGGTAAAGAAACTGAGACTCAAAAAGGTTAAGCATTTTATTAATATTTTATGACTGCAATGTGGTACAAAATAAAATCTGAATTCAGCATTTTATTACTCCAAAACCTGTTCCATTCTATTGCTTCTAAAATTAACTCTCATTTGTCTCATGATATGTTAAGGTGATGGGATGGGTGGCACATTTCCAGATAAAATAAAAAGGTGACCCCCACATTGGCATGAGATGGTTTCTGTTTCCCTCTTTCTTTTTATTTTTTGAATTTAGGTTCAATTCCTAAATTACTGTTGGTATTACAATAATTTCTACCCTGTCTCTCCTTCATTCTCTGTAGATGATTGAAGAAGTAGCTCCAAATGCCTTCGCTTATACAGCTTTTCAAAACTTGCTCAGAATTTCTAAATCAATAAAGTTTATTTTCTTCCTTACACAAATAAAAGAATTAGGCAAAGAGATACTTAGAAGATGCTAAAAACATCTTCCTCATTTTAAAATCAGTTTTCATTTTTAGTAAGCAATTTTATTTATAGCTGAGGAAAAATTGAAAATCATTTTCAAAAAAATACTCAAGATATTATGGTTATTTTTGAATCTTTTTTGTTTATGTGTGCATTTTATACATCATAGCACTTTAATTCTCCCTTTGCTGATCTTTCTTTTCTTCCTTCCCAATGAAATAAATTCTCTTAGGAATGTTGAATTTTTCTCACCACTGGTTAGACAACATTCAGATCATCTGTTGTTTCTTACACTATTTTCAAAAGTCATTCTCTCCTTCAGAATAACAATAGATTCTCACTTTTAAGTAAAAAACAGATTTGAATTCGTTGGCCAGTTCATTTTGTTGATGATTCACCAGTGGGAATTTCATATTTCAGATCACCCAGCAGTGGGAAGTTGAAAAGTAAGGTCTTATATCAAAGTGTTGATAGGAACTTTTAGTTTAGTATCTTACATGTACTCATTTGAAAGAGACAAAATAAAATTTTTCCTTTAAAAATCAACAAATATATTTCATTCTTCTTTATATGTGGGGCAGGGGTTGGTACTGTGGAATGGACTTCACATTAGATGGAAGGAATATAGATTTATTTTTAAATCTATATTGATCTAATTCCCAAGATTAGATTCTCAAGATTACACACTTGGTGTTCTGCATTTGTGAATTCTATTAGGTTATGTAATACTCGTGGCTGCAATTTGGAAAAAAAAAAAAAAAAAAACAAAACAAAACTCCAAGGTGGTGTCTCAAGGCTCTTTCTTCACATTATCTGTCCATTGGCTAGATTAGAATATCAGAGATTGTTAATTAGATTTGCTGTGTATTTCCATTGGGTAAATCTCAGTCCATATGTGGCTATATTTGTAAAATTTTCCAAGCTTAAATTGAAGTTGTAGAAGAAAGAGAAATATAAGCAGTCTACCAAAATTACCTGCCCCCTATTTTTAAGAAGCACTCAACAAAGAAGCTTCTTATTTTGAAAACAAGTGAAATTGGTTTAAAGTTATTACCCTAGGTCAGCTAGTGAATAGATTCAGTGAAAATAGAAGAGAAAGGATTAAGAAGAAGGTGATGAGGTGAATTGGAGACTGTTCTTTTTCCTGACTGGTCTTTGTTTTTTCCCCAAATCTTGGTTCAGTATCTCCAGTGGGCCTTGGAGGACAAACACATGCTAGGCACTTCTTTGATTTTTTATGTTTATTTACATTCTGAGTGTTTATGCTTGACTTTGTTTTTGACGTGCATTGAATGTTGAGTAAATTTGTAGCAGCAAGTGAGTGAGTGGTAAATCTAGACACAATGAAAAGCAGTTAAGAATGCTGTTTGATGAAAAAGAAAATAAGATTAGAAATAAGGAACAAACTAAATTCACTAGTATTGGCTTTACTTATAGTCATTATATGAGAGTAATTAAGTAATTAACCCTAACATTAACATTCTCATCCCAAGGTAGTAATAGGATAGTGGATACCCCATATAAAAACAAGGTAAGCTAAACACACACTCATACCAGCTCCCCACACATTTATGCACACAAAATATGATAGAATTCACTATAAGGACACCCAAGAGCTCACAAATTAAAAGCACTTTATTGTAAGGCAAGAGTTTCTCATTTCCCCTATAATCCCCTGATAGAGGTTTCATGGATAGCATTATACTAAGACACTAGCAAAGTCCTCTTACAAATTGATGAGTATAAAAATCAGCAAACCTACAGAAAACAACTCATCCTTTTGGTTGTCATGAGCTCTAGGACAGAGTTTTTATCAACCATGATCAAAAATTTGGACAGGTCATATAACAAGTTTGAACTTGCCAAAAATTTTTATAGAAGAAACAGATGTCATCTTCTTTTGTAAACTACATCCTGAGTATATCCCATCCTGACTGCTTCACAGCATCTATGAACTCCCACTCCACCCCCCTTTCCCCTTCACAAGCAAGTCAACCTACCCAGCTATGTATTTTTAATCACTTTCTATAGCAATCAAGAGTTCACCATCAGAGAACCTGTTTCAGTGCCTCTTATCTTTCGATGCCTGTTCTTGCTAAACAGATTTAAGATAAGAGCAACTGGCAGTAAGTGCCCTTCCTGAGAACAGAGGTCAGAAACATTGCTAGCAAAACTGTTTTGGAAAACATTGGAAATGTCGTATTTAAATTCCAAATATAACTTTTTCTTTCTCTTTTCAAAGATTTCAGTTTTTAGGAATAGTTTCTCCTTATCCCCCTCCTAAGTACGTATCCAAAGATTTAAAAGCAGCATAATACAGTGGTAGCCATATGAATATTTATAGCAGCTCAGTTCACAATAGCCCAGATATGGAACCAACTTAGATGCCCTTCAGCAGATGAATGGATAGAGAAAATGTGGTATTTATATACTATGGAGTATTACATGGCCATAAAGAAGAATGAAATTATGGCATTTGCTGGTAAATGGACGGAACTAGAAATTATAATGCTGAGTGAAATAAGCCAGTCCCCAAAAATCAAATGTTGAATGTTTGCTTGGATGTGTGGAAGCTAATCCACAATATGGCAATAGAAAAAGAAAGAATTGAAATTAATAAGTAAACAGCAACTCTGGCTTGTAAGTGTTAATGAGAAAGACATTTTTAACTGAAGAAAACCTTTGCACTCTTGAGGTGTGTTGGTGAAAGAACTAGGAATGGAGAAAATTCAAGTTTCACTCTGTGGTGATATTTGTGAAAGTGAATGATGATTTGCCGCTGGGACAGGACTTCAGGTAGTTCTTGTGATTCTACATGTCACTCTGCCTTGGATCACCACTGAGGGAAACTGTCTCCAGACTTTTTTTTTTTTTTTAATGACTGCATTATTTCAATATCACACCTAACTAACTGGATTGACAAGAATGCCCTAGAACGTGAAAAACGAAAAGGTGATAAGGAAATAATGAAGGGCATCATGACAGAAGCATTCAGTCTCAGTTCCTGAGTATGAAGCAGAAAAAAGGTTTTGACATGGTTAACCACACTCTGCCCTCTCTTAAACTACACAGTGTCACATCAAAGGCCACAGATCCATTTGAACAGATGCTTTAAAAAACTATTAAATAACCTCTGTGCCCCTTTAGATTATGAATGGTCTACATAACTGCACAGAATGAAAGAACATAAGAAGAATGAGTCCATATGTGATGCCTGTCTGGTAAAGAATCCATGGTCCTGAAGTGACTTCAGCTTTCAGAAGACTCAGCAACTTCTTTAACTTAAATGTTTCATATGACTGAATGAAGTTCCATGAAGATACTTCTACTTTCTTCTCAGTAGCAATTTCTGGTTGTCATAATTCTTTTATCAGAACATTGCAGAATTATTTTTCTTTCCCAAATGAATTTCTAATTCATATATTTGTCACTGACAATTTGGTGCAGATATCATTATCTATTTTTTTTTTCTTTCCTACTTCACCAAACAGAGCTCCTTCCTTCTAACTATGTGTGAAGACTCTTCAAATGATACAACTATAATTAGGGAAGGTGTGAATAATTATTTACAGATATCTATGTTGTATTCAAAGATGTACTAGTTAAAGTGTGTTGTTTTTAAAAAAAAGTGTTAGGGGTTTGACTATCCTCCCCCACAAGCAGCATGGTAAGAAATTAGTAAAGGAGCAAAATTAAGCTGAAAAATAGAGAAACAATTAGGAGCTTTATAAACTCTGTGACATGGGAGTAAAGGAGAATAAACTCCATAAAGGGAAGGTGAACTCATTTCCCCAGCTACAATTACCTTCAATAGGAGTGGGTCTTAAAAATGGGCAAGGTATGCAAATAAGAATAGACCCCAGGGTAATTTAACTAAGAATAGGTTAGTTTATCACTTAAGATTCATTTCATGTGGTTCATCTTATATCTCATCTCTGATTGCAAAGTAATCCATTAGCAGTCATTCCTATATGTGCTTCTAGGCAACAGTTTATCACATAAAAACATTTTAGTAAAAAACTGCTTGCCTTAAAGTTTCCAAAGTTAAAAACTTATTAGAGAAAATGCAAAAGATGAGAAATTACCATGAAAAGGGTAAATACAACATCATTTGGAGGGAAAAGGACTAATTAAAATATATTTCTTACATAGTTTAGTGTACAAGTTTTATATTCTTTTGGCCAGAATTCAGAAATATGTTTCTTTGTAGATTTTAACAGACATGTTTTTACAATAAAAATGTATCGTTATATCTAATTTATGTTGTAGTAGATTATGTTTTCCAAAATGGAATAAATCCCATTCCATATAACCCATATAATTCCATATAACCTTCTTACAGGTGATGTTGAAACTCATCCATTGAGAGTTGAGGGTCTTGTTCCCCTCCCTTGGATGTGGACCAACCTCTGTGACTCAGTTTTGTTCAATAGAATGCTTCAGAAAAAATGCTAAAGTCAAGGTTGTAAAAGGCAATAGAACTTTCACCTATTCTCTCACTCAGGAAGCTTGATTTTGGAACCTAGGCACTGTGGCTTGAAAAGGTCCAAACAAGCCTATGTAGAGAAGTTACATAGAAAGACTCACATAGAGAGGAACTGGGGACTGACATTTAAGATCTGTCAACAAATGTACGCATGAAGGAGGCTTCATATGATTCTAACCGAGAGCCTTCTACTTGAATCTTCCATCTGAGGCCCCAGACATCGTGGAGAAGAGTCTAGAACCCCTCCTCCATGCCCTGAGTTCATGGCCCACTGAATCTACTAGTTTAATAACACTAAATTTATTCAGTAATTTGATACATAACCATAGTAAGTAGAAAAATTGTCAACCAGGTTTTCATACTTAAATTTATTCATTTAAAATTTAAATTCTTTTCTTTTCAGTTAATATACAAATAACTTCACTTTCAAAAATATGTCTATTCTTCTGAAAATTCTTTTTCCATATAGTGGACTAGTCAATTTGCCAAATCTTAGAAAATAGATTTCAAGTGGGTGATACCATTTTCTTGATTTTGTTAAGTTCTCCATAAAATAGACACTAATAAAGGCCACACTAATAGCCCTGTGATCCTGGAGACTTGTCCACAGCTAATTCAAGTCCTGAAACCTGGCACCAAGCAGTCTGATCAAAGACTGGATTGTGCTAGCCATTAGAATCTCTCTTTTAGGATCTTGTACTAAGACACCAAAAGACTGACAGTTAGAAAGCAGTTAATACTGAAGTTGTTAAGGTCATGTAGACTTGGGATTGGCAGCCATTGTGAATTCAAGAATAAGACACAGAACTGTAGAGAAGTCTAGTAGGACAGTAGTTATCAAGAGAACACAGTCCTGGGGGAAAGATTCCAGTTGCCAAAGCCCATACTATAATTCTTGCCTTTTAGTTCTATGTATCCCCTTCGACTCCCTCTGGTATGCTCATTTTCCACAAATGCCTAATCTCCCTGGCCTCTTAATCATGCATCTGGGAAATTCTGAAGATCATTATCTACTAGAAGGTACTGTCTCATGTGCTATCCACTGTGCTGAATACTAGAGGTGTCAAATGGAATTTAACCTTTGTGTATAAGTAGAAAGAACTAATCAAAGATAAATAAATAAGCAAAAGGAAAATCAGTAAAGAAGGAGAATAATAGAGGGAAGAGAAAAGGAAAAGAGGGCACAAAGGGGGCTGAAATCAAATTCCATGCATGTGTGATTTTGTCAAAATGAACCCAACTTTAATATGTAATTATAATGCTCTTATTTAAAAAAAAAGAAAAGAAAAGAAATAAATGACTTAATCTTTTCCCTAGAAAATTCTGCAGTGTGTGAGTATGGGAAGTGTTAGTGGTAGGAGGAGTTACACGGGGTATAACTTTTTTTGGGGGGGGGTTTGTTTTTGTTTTGTGGCCACTCAGGCCTTGTGCATGCTAGGCAAGCACTCTGCCATTGAGCCACATCCCCAGATCATAAATTTGTTTTTTTCTCCTTGGTTTTATCTCAGAGTTGAGACTTAATGCTGTAATCCATGCATATTCAGTGAATATGTATCACTTTGAAGGAGTAGAAAATGGATTCTTATGGGGAAAGTGTCAAAGAACTTAGGTATCATAACGGTTTTCCAAAATGTTTATAATCAACCCTTCCTGACAAACTTGGATTTCTTAATACTTAATTTCTCTGATGGTAGGGGAAGGGGCAATATGTAACATATTAAGAAACACGTTTACATTCCCCCTCCTCCCCCCTCCCGGTGCAATTATCTTCTTAAAAATACTCTCCTTAAAACAGAAATGCCATGAGGAAAGAATCCTTTTACCTTTCTCAACATTTGTCATTTTTGTTGTCCACAAAGAAAAAAAATCCAGTAGATTTAGTTATTTGTCAAACAATTTGAAATATCTGATTTTCTATTTTCTAAAAAGCATATAGAATCTGAAAAGGGAAAGAACAAGGCATTAAGATCAGTTCTGGTTCAATATTTTTTTATGTATGACAGTAACATAAAAGTCTTTATTGTTTTCAGTGTCAAATACTCTGAGTTGCTGGAGACAAAGCTTCCCCTTCTGAGAAAATCAAACTATTGTGTATGTTGTTGTCACTTTGTTAGTAAAAGCACATTTATTCAACATTTTTTTTAAAGTTTGGAGGTACACTGTATTTACCAAGGGCAATATTCAGCTATTTCTCATTAGAGGGCAGATACTTTATTAATAGGTAGCATAGTTTGCTCATAGGTTTATGTTCCTGATTTTAAATAAACCCATTCATTGTTTCTCTGTGTCAACAAAGTGGGAGTCTCAGTAGTCTGCACCATGAAATCAGTTGGAATAAATTGCATTGTTATTTGAGGTGGGATTTATTTGTTTTGTATAAATGAGCATTCCTTTTTTAGTCTTTATCGGTATTGACAAGCATTATGTTAAGTAAAAATGCTTGACATTAAAGTATTAACATTTTATACAAATTTCAAAAACAAGCTACCTAATAGACTCTCAAAGATTATTTGCTTGCCAGGTATGGTGGCGCATACCTGTAATCCCAGTGGCTTAGGAAGTTGAAGCAGGAGGATTTTGAGTTCAAAGCCACCTCAGCAATTTAGCAAGGCCCTGAGCAACTCAGAGAGACACTGTCTCTAAATAAAATATAAGAAAGGGTTGTGGAGGTTGCTCAGTGGTTAAGGGCCCCTGGGTTCAATCCCTGGTACCAAGAAAAAAAAACGATCTGTTCATTGATGGACTAAATACAGTATATTTGCCGTTCAGCAAGTGGTTAAAAAAAATGAATGGCTGTGTAAATATTGCAAAATTTCCATAGAAAATTGAATCCATATATTATTGCTCTACATGTTTTAAATGTCTTAAATGATGAATGGCACCGATTTGTCACACTACATCCTTGAAGCAAAGACTACTTGGCAATTTCCTTCTCTTAAACCTTGGTCCATGAATTGACTTCTTTAGGAAAATTAAAAGAAAAAGAAAATTATATTCTTACAAACCAAATATGGTAACATATTTTTCCCATTTTTAAAAATTTAAACTGCTGCACAGAAAAATATCATGGGATTCATTTTGAAGCAAACCAAAATTGTGATGGTTAACATAGTCCTAGCTGGTGCTCCAGGGTGGCACACGACCAGGAACCCTTCGGTGGTGATCATATTTGTTGCCTATTTGCCTCCTTTGTGACAACACTCGGTTCGTGAAAGAGACTGTACCTGTGGGTAATACTTTGTGAACAGATTGTGAAAGTTTGGAGGAAAAATGTAGTTATTAGGGTTGGTAGGTCTAGGTTTTGTTAGATGATACCTGTGAAAATGACTTCTGTTACACGTCCATTTTGCCTCCTCAGTAACTACACACCTGACTTTCGTTTCTTGATTTTGTTTCAGTTTGCGGGACACTGTTCTTGTCTTTACTGGCACTCTGACACTAACTCAGCCAGTCCTATATGCTCTGTATAGTAGCATGGTTTAGGGCTTTTGCATCAGACAAACCAGGCATTGAATAAATATTACCTTTTCCAGATATGTGACTCAGAACAGCTTAGGTATTTTTCTTGACCTTGATTTTTCATTATTCTCATTTCAAAGCTTTATATAAGAATTAAATGAGCCAACACAGGTGATGTGCCTAGCATAAGGCCTTATGTATAGAAAGCATAACATATAATTATGTATAGCTGTAATTACTGTAAGTATCACATTCTTTACTATCATTATCATCAAAAACCAGATACTTCTATATCTTACCCCTTAATCTCAAACCAGTCCTTACTGGTTTGATTAAGCTTTTACCTATACCCATACCCCTAAATCTTACTGCACCCTTTAAGGGCTGGGCTACTGTATTTGCCTCTCTCTGCCTCTTAACAAATTACTACATTGCTTATCAACTTAAAATAATAACCATTTATTATCTCAAAGTTGCTATGGATCAAGAATCCAATAATAGTTTCACTGGGTGTTTCTAGTTCAAGGTTTCTCATGAGATCATAGTCAAACAATTGTGCAGGGCTACTGTCTTTGAAGACGTAGCTGAGAGAGGATGACTCACTTCTATGCTCACTTATGTGGCTATTGGCAGAGACTTTAGTTCCTTGCCATTTTAGGACTCTATATCATGACTTCCCTCAGAGCCATTGATGCATGCATGTGTAGAAGATAGAGGAGAAAGAGACAGAGACCAGTTGCATATTATCATCTCAGAAGTGATAAACCATCACTTTTATTGTTTGAGCCCTGGTGCCATGTAGAAGACAACACAGAGTGTGGATGCTGGAGAGATCTTTGAGGTCCATCTTGGATGTGGTTTGGATTGCTACACCTCTTGCTAGTGTTCCTCTTTTTGCAGGCTGTCTTCATTTTACCTGTGAGTGAACAAAGTCAATGCCTAAACCTAAAATATTCCAGTATATTCTTTATCATGTGTACTTACTTTCTCTTTACAGTTCAATGTTCATACTGAGCAGTACTTTCAAGAAAGAATTATCTTCCTCTTTAATGTAAGGAAAAACTCCCTAGTGTAATAAAAACAAAATAATCATTCACCATCTCTTTCTGGTGTGTGACATGCAGTGAGATATAACTTCACTGCTCTGTTAGAATATTCTATTCTCTGTGGAGGACCATGTTTAAAAAAAGTCACTCAGCTCTTGCCACAAAAAATAAAAACTCATCTCTGTGAAGTTTGTCAAGTAAAATGGACACAAATATGGCTCAAAGGCTAAAGAAAAAAAAATAACGCTATAATCTCAGTCTGTGAAAAAGAGATAAGTTAGAATAAAAGTGTTGCAAAAATGTCCAGGAAGTATGCTGCTTTTTAGGAGGGAAGTGGAAAAAGTCAGAGGATGAAATATAGAGTAAAGAGCTTAGGTGTCCCAAGGGGAAAACAAGACACCAACATCAGGGCATTTTTATGCAAAGTATTTTTAGTATTTTTAGAACAGCTAGAAGGAAAACCAGGTATACACAGAGATTTAGGGTACCATGAAGGGAAAGCTTTTGGAATGTACTCTCAGGAGTCTCATGAACGTAAATAATCTCCAACTTAAGTGACAATGGGAGAATATGAATTCTTAATGGGAGATGCCACAGAAAGATCAACTCTTGTCCCCACTCCCACCCCACCATTTCCTCAAGGAGAACACTGGGAATTGACAATATTAAATTGACATTCCTTTAGGCAAAGCAGATAGTACTTTTTTTTTTTTTTTTAAATACATAGACTCCTTCAACCAGAAAACATGTGTGTTAGTTTGCAGGCATCTTCAATATCCCAAGCAAAATTATGTAGTTCTCGAGGGTTATGCAAAAGCATGTTTGAATTCTGCCTCTGATTCCCACTAACTGTGATATTTTAGAAGTTTAATTTGGCCTCTCAAAACATACATTTCCTCATATGTCAAACACAAATAAGCATTGACATCGAGTAATTGTTTCATAAATTGTAGCTATAGGGAACATTTTTCTTTTTTTTTTCAAAAGAATTTGATGCCCATATTTTAGGAATTAAAGTTCTGTGTGAAATAGAACTTTATTTATTCTATAGTAAACTTACATCTTAACTTTGGAGAAATAAAAAATAAAACTCAAACCACCTTTAGCTGCAACGATACAATCAGTGCTCAATAATTCCTTTGGATTGTTTAATTTTTGATTGCACATGAACATCCTAATTATTTCTAGACTCTTTGTCATGTGATGAAAATATTTATCCCTAGTGCAAACTATCTGAAGGCAGGAACTATCTGTTATTCATCACTTTATTCATAATTTTTTCCTAACCTAGTGTGCTTTGCAACAAATGTTTGGTAGTTTAAATTGAAGAATATGTAGGGATTCACTAGTTCTGAAACACATATCCCATTTTCCTTCCTAATCCACATCCATTTTAGCTACGAATATCTTCAAAAAGCCTATAAGGACCTAACTAAGCCATTAATGGATTACTTAATTTTTTGCATTTGATAACTTGTTGAGACTCACTAATCTTTCTCTGCTCATTGTCACCTCTCCCTGAAGTAGAAGGGGAAATAGAGTTGAAATGCCAATCTGTCAATTCTTAAAACCATGCAAAATCTTAAGTCTAAGAGAAAACATTGAATATGATCAATAATGATGGTTTTTCCTTACTTACATCATCAGTTTCCAAAAACATTATTTAATTGAGACTTGACACTATCTCACTTCTTTGGGGGAAATCCTGTTAGACCTCCTCTTGTACACATGAGAGGCGATACTGGCGACAGTTGTTTGTGGATAATACATGTGGGGCTTTCAGCTATGTCTGGTCATGTCACTGTGAGCTGATACCAACAATTAACACCTATATTTAAAAATGACAAATTCATATCTGTTACCTTCAAAAATTTTCTTCCTTGGGAAGTTTCATCACATCCTTATTTAGTAATTTTAAAAATTTGCTATATGGTTGTACTTCACAATGCAAAGCAGAGTTTTGCCTGAACAACAATCTGATTTACCAAAATATTATCTGTTTAATTTTTATGTTATGTATTTATATTGTATAATATGTGTATTACTTTATTTAGTGCTGATTTCATTTATAAATATTACAGAAATATGAAAAAAGTCAAATTAAGTCATTCAGGAATTATGAGTTGAGTAACCATGATGTGCTGGTGTCTTTTTCAAACACTGTGGATTATAGAAAGCGAAAACAAGTTTGGTCCTCACCCCAGATAGCTACTCAGTTGAGTAGAAATAGTAAACAAACAGCCAAGATGTAACCTAACTTAAGCTGTAGGTCATCTCACCTAAGTTAGTAGGTTTCTGGTGTTCTTGGTTAGGTGAACAGTTGCCCTTCATAGCCTTCCACTATAGCAAATATTGGCACTGTTTGCTTTCAATATCCAAAATGGGGATTTAATTCCATTTTGGAAGAGCAAGTAGTGATATGACATTACAAAATTTATTTCTACAGTCAACTAACAAAGAAGGTATGTTCCACTTTCTTTATTAAGTCTTGGAGAAAAATAATATTGCCTTACTATAGCAGGACATTTTATAGCTTTCAAGGGTATTCAACTATACTGTTTTTTTGTTTTTGTTCACTTGGACTTCGTAACAACCCTCTGTGGGGCAGGGAAGACCTATTAGAGATAAAGACATCACAGCTCTGGGATGTTCCGTGACTGCCAGCTGGCAAGTCACAGAGGTCTTGACCAGACCTTCTGATTTGACCTTCAGAACTCTTCCTCACTAATGCACAACAGTTGCCCAAGGAAACAGGCTACATATAAAACAGCCCTGAAGATAAGTTGACTCTAGCACTTTCTGTCTAGTTTGATTCACAGTTAAGTAGATTGATAGTTTAAAATTATTTACCTTCATTCAGTACTGTGTCTCTACATGGGAATTGGTTCTTTCTCGGTAATATTTTTGGCTCAATATTCATAGGCCATGTTATAGCCCTCTACTTACTACTGATGGGCAATGGTGGTAAAAGAGTGGAGCTATTTTTATAAACACTGGAAATAGACCCATGGCTGACACCAATTGTTGTGGGTGACTGTGACTCAGATGAGAGTTTTCATGATAATATCTCTGTCAAACAGTATGGGCATGTGTAGCAGAGAGATTCCTTGCCATCCTGTTATTCCCAGTAACATCCTTTTGTGCTTCTCCTTGCTTTTCTTAAGTGCACCTAATCCACTCTGGTGCTTGGTGCTTGGATTAGAAGTGGATGTGGTAGATGTAGCACTTAGGGAGATTACACTGGTGGAAGAAAATGGGCTGTTAAAATGCAAACTAAAAATCAATGATTTAATTGATTACAGACTGAGATAAGTGTAAGAAAGCAACTATTATGATAAAACAGAGGAGGCCCACTTATTTTAATAGAACAGCTAAAGAACCTCTTTGAGGAGCTAATGTGAAAACAGAGAACAAAAGGATAGAAAGAATGACACACCTAAAAGAATGTTCCAGGCTACAGGACAACCAGAACCAAAACAATAAGGCAGGAAAAGAGCTATGTGTCTCCTACTTCTAGTCATTATCACTAAAGCATAACAAGGGGAGGAGAGGATGGAATGAGAGGAAAATGGAAAAAAGCAGTATCTGGATTATGCCAGACTTTAAGGTCTCAATAATGGGTCTAACTTCTAAATGCAGTGAAAATCTCCGAGAGGATTTTAAACAGGACTATAAGTAGTCTGATCTGTGTTGTGTTTTGGGAGTTCATCTTATTTGACCTGTGTAGGAAAGATAGCCAAGAGACAAGTTAGGAGGGTGCCATTAAGAGTCTACTGGAGAGATGGTAAGGGTGAGGACTCCAGAGGTCCACTTTAGAAATGTTACCTTTGAGATGCTAAAAGGACAGCTAAGAGGAAAATATCAAGTATCTGAGGTATCTAAAGCATAGAGCTCATATTAGTCAGAGAGAGTCAGAGAGAGATATTTTGGAGGTTTGAGAAGTATGTGATGTGTAAACCTCTGAGGATATAAATTAAGAAGATAGTCTAGGGTCAAACTTAGAGGAACTCTACTTTTAAAAATAAACTATGGAACAAAAAGATGAAAATATATGAAATTATGAGGAAATCAGTGATGTAAGAGGTGAAATGTGGAAGAGTGTAATTTTTTGTCCAAGAGTTTCTCTTTAAACGGAAGTCATTGACAAATACTGCTGAGAAGGTGGATTTTTTGGCAGGACTACACTCATGATTAATGCATCATTCAAGGGATGTGGAGCTGATTGTCGCTGATCCTTAATACAGTTTTGTTCATTTTTACTTTGTGCCATTCATAGGCAGGAATCAAGCCCTGGAAGCCAATATGAACCCATTGCCCAAGCAATATCTACACCTCTTGTGCGGTATTCACCAGTAGCTTAAGTTTGTGAAGATATTTGTTGTGTGCCTTATGATAATGAGACAGAATAATGTTCAAGGAGTTATAGAAACTGTCATATTTAGACGTGGTTTAAGACTTTATTGGTTTGTGAGGACTTGAGTTCAGTGATTGATCTGTGACATCCTATATTCTAGGTAAGGAGAAAGTTTTAAACTAACAATCAGTTGTGTTGAAATCCCAACTCCACTGATTTAGCAGTTACTCACATGTGGTCTCATCATTTAATCACCCTGAGCTCTAATTCCTTTATGAAAATCATTCCTATATAATAATCTGCTTGTAAAGGTTGAAATTATGTGACTTACAATATAGAAGAGACATGCATTGAATGGCACTTAATTTTTTAGAAGTAGTATATTAGGAACAAACACAGGGTCAAATGCAATGGTATAGAAAAGCACTTTGTTATCTGTAAAACACCATAAAATGTGTTGATATGTTTGTGACTGATACTTGTTTTTTGTCGTGATTTTAATATTAAATGCACCATCTTACTTTCTGGTTCAGATCAGATCTAAGAGCTGTGGGCGAGTTGGTGGGTAGCCAGGAAAGATGATGGCTAACAGAGCTTAGGCAGAGGAGCAGATGTGAAGTGCAGGCGGTTGGTGGTGTAGAAGCTGGGACAGCTGCTCTAGGGATAATATCCAGGGGAGAATGGGATGGGATGAGGGGGCATCCACCGGCAAAGGGAAGTGGCCTCTTTCTGAGAAGTTGGATGTAGAATGCTGCAGAATGACTCATAAAAGTACAAAGCATTAGAAGTGTTCTTTCTTAGTTTGGAATAGGGGTCGACTAGGATGAGATCGGCCTGTTATTTTAGGAGATGCACTTGGTACAAGAAGATGGGAAAAGATAATGATTGCAAATATTTGAATGGACATTGTACAGTTTTCTCTTTCACCGTCCTTTTGCTCCCCCTCCAGAGAAGAGAACAAATATTCATGAAACTGAAAAACCTGCTTCTTTGTCATATCTGCTGCAGGGATGCCACAATATATACTCATTTTCCATTATTGTCTTACATATTAAAGACATTAAAGTCTTACATATGGTGTTTATTGTTCCTTTTTGAAAAATATTTCTGGGTTATGCCTTCATCTATGAAACTCACCTTTTTTGGTTCTTGTGCTATTTTAATGAGAGGTGGTTAGCTAAATTTAGCCCTCATTTATTGAGGACTTAAAATCAGTCTGTAATAAACTCTATTCAAGCATTTGTTTTATTATTTAATTTAATACAAACCCTTTAGAAAATGGGTATGATTTCCTTTTTGCTCATTGGGGCAATGAGGTTTAAAGAGGTTAAGTTACTTCCTCAGGTTCCTATAACTAGAATGGAAAAGATTCATGATTCCAAATAGGTTTGTTTGGCATCCAAAGGCCTCGTTTAAACCACTGTGGTAGAAAATAATTTGCCATTCGTTTGTAAGATCAGTATATTATTCTTCTGTGTCCTATTTATAAATGAACAGGTGCTTTCCATCCTCTTTTTTTTCAAAGTAGGAGGAAGGGAAGGAAAAGGCATTCATTGGCCACATATCATGGTGCCATATGTCTTTGCAAATATTTTCTCATGATCCTTAAAATAAAATCCAAAATGATTGTTTTTATTCCTGTCTTGCAAATGAGGAAACTGTTGAGAGAAGTTGAGGAGTTTGCCCAATTTTATCCTGATTGTTTATTTACTTTACATTCATGATATCTATCCAGAAGATGGGTCACCCAGGATTACAAGGAAGATGAAGATGTGGTCTCTGTTCTCAAGAGCCTCATAGCTTACTGTAAAAAACAAACACACAAATAGAATACAGTAAGTAGACAGACAGGAGTATGTTTAGTACTGGTTTGGGAATATAGGGGGCCAAATACCAGCCTGAAAGAACAAAGAAGGCAGCCATCATACTTATGCCTTGTCTTTCTAAAATGTAGTCATTGCCCCCATCCTAACAAGACAGTGGCACCTTACAGAATTTGTGCGTTCTGTACACTGAAGGAGTCTTAGGGTACTCAAAACCCAATTGTACAGGAAAAAAAATTGTGAAGAACAAAATTAGATTCTGTTTTAATATAAGCCATTAATGATTGGAAGCATCATTATTATTTCAACTGTATTTTTTTTCCCTTGAGTTCCAAAGAAATCCTGAAATAAAACAGAACACAGCAAAGGGTGAAGTGCAAGGGAAAAAAACAAAACAGCCAAAATCCAGTAGTATGTTATAATGACCCACTAACTGGAATTCTGGCTAATGCATCTCTCATCCCATTTGTCTATTTGTCCAAATGGTGTATGATTTCCTTTCTCCTGGTGCTTCTCTCGCAGAAGAAAAGTCTTGTTTAAAGAAGACATCTTTCCTGAAAATGGAGGTTTTCATTCCCATTTAGATGCTTACATATCAATCCACGTGGATAGAAAACTTTTTTATGACTTTTTTTTTGGAGGGGGGAACATTTTATTTTTAATTTATTTTATTTTTCTAATTACTTGTACATGACAGTAGAATGCATTCATACATTTTGTAGATCATACATAAATTGAATGTAATCTCTGGGAACATATTTTAATAATGGACATGACAATTTGGTTGATTGTGGTGCTGGTTACATGGATATGTACATATGTCACAAGACAAAAGTATACACTTAAGATATGTGCAGGTTAATATGTGCCAATTAAACCTCCATAAGACCATAAAGCTGATGTTAAAATGAAATATAGACACATAAATTAGTAATCCATAAAATGACTAGGAATTTCTTAGCAAATCATCCATCTCAATAGTTTGAAACAAATAAATTTTATACTAATAAGAGCAGAGAAAAGCAAATCCTAAGCAAAAGAGTAAAATTAGCAGATATTAAAAATAAACATAACGGAGAATCACCAAAGTCAATGATGGTGCTTTTAAAAGGCAAATGAGCCAGATGCAGTGGAGCAAGCATGTATTCCAAATGACTCAGGAGGATTAGGCAGGAGGATCAAGATTTCAAAGAAAGCCTCAGTAACTTAGTGAATCACTTAGTAACTCAGAGAGACCCTGGTAAATTCAATAATTCAATAAGTAAAAATTATATCAATTATATACTATGTAATTGCATATATATGCATATACATAATGATGTCTCACTTGAAGTGAATACATTCTGGGAAATTCATTCTAAGATGATTTTGCCATTTTCTAAATACCTGAGTGAAATAACAAGAATCTAGTTGAGACAGCCTACTACATGGTGAGACTCTTTGATATATCCATTCCATTGTTTTTCATGAAGTCTACCACTGACCAAAACACCATAATGCCACAATAGACTGATGTTATAAAGTTAAAGCAATCAGTGTAGACCTCATGATAAAATTAATACATGGTGGAACTAGAGACAAACATCTTAATAAGTCTGTTGCTATTTAGACGGTTTTAAATAATAGAGATTGTAGTGTAGGAAAGAGAAAAAATGGCATTCTTTGCAAAGAAAGATGCTAGGATATGGGAATATTTGTATGATAGTAAAAATGCTGTTGTATCCTTTACTCATACCACATAATCCATTTTCACATATTAAATATAAGAATTATGAAAAGTGAAATATAAAAGAAAATATGAAGCATCCAAAAGTTGACATAAGAAAGTGAGACAGGATGCATATGGTGGTGCACAACTGAAATATCCAGTTCTTTAGAGGCTAAGGCATGAGGATCACAAGTCTATGGCCAACCCAAGAAACTTAGCAAAGTGTGTCTGAAAATAAAATTTAAAAAAGAGCTGAGGATATAGCTCAATAATAGTACACTAGTTTCAATCTCCAATATCACAAAAGGGAAAAAGAACAACAAACAAGTTATTTCTTTTCAAAATTACACAAAATAATATTTTTAAATTTATAAATTATATAATATTAAAATAAAAATTCCATTCATCAAATGATTTCATGAAATGGTACAAGGACAAATGATTTCCTCCTAATTTCCTCCTATATAATCAAACACTTATAAGAAGAAAAATACAGACTGCAAAAAGAAAAGCAGGCAAGACACTTGAACAATCACTTTATTTTGACACGACTTGGTTTCTCCTTTATTTGGCTGTTCCTTTAGGGTAGTTCCTGCCTTTGCTGATTTACATCATTGTTTTTTATTTCTTCCTCATGTAATATTTTGCTGAGAATGTTCTGTAGCGCCACTTTCTTTTTGTAAATTCTTATCATGGAAGGATTTTATTTCGTCGTCAAATCTGAAGGTAAGTTTTGCTGGGTATAAGATTCTTGGTTGGCATCTGTTTTCTTTCAGAACTTGAAAAATGTCATTCCAGGCCCTTCTAGCTTTTAGGATCTGGGTTGAAAAATCTGCTGATATTCGTATTGGTTTCCCTCTGAATATAATTTTGATTCATTTTTCTCACAGTCTTTTAAATTCTATCTTTATTTTGTATGTTAGGTATTTTCATTATAATGTGCCTGGGGGTGGGTCTGTTGTAACTTTGTATATTTGGAGTCCTATAATTCTCTTGTATTTGATTTTCCATTTCATTCTTCAGATTTCGGAAATTTTCTGATATTATTTCATTGAATAGATCATTCATTCCTTTGGTTTGTTTCTCTGTGCATTCCTTAATTCAATAATTCTTTCATGATATCCCATAATTCTTGTAGATTCTGTTCATGATTTCATACCATCTTCTCTGTTTGGTCGACTTTGTTTTCAAGGTTAAATTTTTGTCTTCAATGTCTGAGGTTCTGTCTTCCAGGTGTTGTATCCTATTGGTTATGCTTTCTATGGAGTTTTTAATTTGGTTTATTGTTTCCTTCATCTCAAGTATTTGTTTGTATTTTTTCAGTATCTCTAATTCTTTATTGAAATGATCTTTTGCTTCCTGCATTTGCTCTTTTAACTATTGAGTGGTGCAATCATTCAAAGCCTGCATTTGCTCTTTCATCTCATCGTTTGCTTCTACGATCATTTTAATTATGTACATTCTGAACTCCCTTTCTGACATTTCTTCTGCCATGCTGTCATTGGATCTTATTGCTGTAGCATCTAAGTTTGTTTGGGACATTTTCTTCCCTTGTTTTCTCATATTGCTCAGGTATCTATCCTTCTAGTAGTGAAACTCTGAGATATTGTATATTTCCTCTATTGACTACTATTGTCCCTGTAGATTTCTAATAACTCACCTCCTAGCCTTCAGTAGCCTGAAGTGTTGGAGCAACTTGATAATGCGGTGCTCTACAAGGAAGCTGCCCCTGTAGGAGTGGTGTCCTTCAGGTGGGGTATATTCCCTGTCAGTGGGCAGAGGCGCCTCCTCTTGTTGACCGATGGTCAACCAAAGGGGGACTAGACTACAAACTGGGGCACCTCTGGTCTGGGCCTATATCTCTGGTTCTACTGCTCTGGTGGGAAAGCCTCACCTGGAGGGAAAGTTTCACTGGGCAGCTCTCCTTCAAGAATTTCCCTTTGTTCCCGAACTACCGCTTGGATTGGGCAGCCCTCCTCTGCAACATTCCCTGGGGACTAAAGCTACCATCTGGGCCAGAGAGCCTCACCTTGCCCCAAAGCCTCTTGCTGTGCGGCCCTCCTCTGAGAAGCTACCTGTGGTCTGGTCCTGCTGCCTGGGCCTGGGCCCCTCACTCTGCTTTGAAGCCTCTTGCTGTGCAGCCCTCCTCTGCAATGCTCCCAGTTGACTGGGTTCAGGGCTCCAGTGGGGGAGTCTCATTTGGCCACTCTACTCCATGAAGTTCCCTGCATTCCAGGACTACTGTCCCATCCAGGGAACCTGCCCAGTGGGAGAGACTCACCTGGTGACTCTGAGTTGGTCCTGAGTCTCTTAATACCTCCTCTTCTTGACTCCTGGGTCCTGTCAAAGTTCCTCCAGTCTCCTGTAGGTGTCTCAGGAAGGGAGCCGCCCTTCCAATGATGATGGCCACACCCTGGGAATAATTCAAAATGCCTGCACCAGCCTATAAAGAAGTTGGGGAGCCCCAGTGAGGGTGTGCTGAGTCAGCACAGAGGCAATTGCAGTGTCCCTCAGCAGTAGGGGGGACAGGCAGGCTCAGCAATGGTGTCTGACGGTGTGGCTGGCTCACCAGTCAGTTCTCTCCACGATGGCATGGCGACGGACCACATGTTGGGGGTTGGGCGGGCTGGCTCCTCTGCCAGCTTGCTCCCCGATGGTGACCAACCTCTGCGAGGTGTGGGGGGGAGGGGGCTGGTCCATGACTTCCTTTTCTCTTTCATTTTTGCACAGGTTTTGTTCTTTGAAGTCTTGTGTTGCTTTTTGAATTTTTACTTAAAAAACCCTGAAATTTCCAAGTTAAGGAATTTTCTGATGAGTTTTTTGAAGCTGACTGCTGTCTGAATTTCAACATTTGAGAGAATAGAGATTTAATTTCTGAAGGTTACTAGATATAACAAGCTTTCTAACACCAACCATGAAGTGCCTAGACTTTATTATGGCTTGACCTTCAATCAGTTGTAGATTAGCTTAATGGTGTGGTAAATGTGCAATAGTAAATATCTGAGAATTTGACTTAGAGATTTTAAGGGACCTATACATAGTGTTGAGTTACTTTTATGAAAGCAGTAAAATGAATAAAATTACTTATTTTAAAATAAAACCAATTTATTTTTATATATTTATCATTTCTTTAATAATGCTGTTTTGCAGGATTTCTTTAATTTTCAGGATTTGGGGTGAAGGGCCAGTGCCTTACAGCTTCATTTTTTAATTTTCTATTTCAATTTAATTATTTTGGCTAAAACCTAGAAGAATTAATATAGTCAGAATTTTAGCATAATGAAATTTATTTGGTTGCTTGACTGATGATAGTTTCTTTTCTTTTTGGTATTATTTTTCTCCTTTCAAAAATCATCATATGGTATAAATTATAAAAATTTCCTGCTATTTTCAGTTACATATTAATGATATAAAAATATCATTATTTAGACCATTTTTCATAATTTATTGAATTTCTAAGTCATTAATTCTATTCAGATTGTTCCTTTTATGAAATAGCTTAAAGTCACTTAGAAATTGAGAGTATTAGATATTTTAAATTATTATAATATCTGCCATTCATCAGGAGACTGGTGATTCAAAAACTCTGTTTTTATTTAATTTTAATTAAAAACACTTCTACTCAAAATACTGCTCAATACCCAAATAATTGCTTACATTGCATATAGTTATTTCTGCTAAGGGTAAAATAGCTAAGACCATAAATTATAATGGCAGGCACATGGTTTGCTGACAGAACTATATAAAATATTGTTTTCATCCTCATGTCAGCTCAGGTACATTCATCTCTACATTAATTCCTTGGGGAACCTTGTGTAAGTTATGGTTTAAAAACATCCCCATCACACTAAGAGCTCTGTCAGCTTACCTTTTCCTTACTGACCATGTTACTCCTCTGAAAGAACAGATAGAAACTGAGAGTTACGTCTTAAACTGAACTGGGGTAAGCAGTGCCAAAATAGTTACAGAGAGCCCAAATATTAATAGTCACAAACCAATTTAGTTTAAATTGAATACTTCATAATCTTATACCTGCAATATTACAAGGTAGTTATGATAAGTACAGAATTTATTTCTGTAAGTATATGCTCATTTAGTATCATAAGCTGTTTCATAGATCCCTGATCCAAAAAGGCCTTTAGTACCAGTAACATGGTTGATAGAGTAGATTATACTGTTCAGCAGCTCATTGGAGATGACATATTTTCCATTTACATTATATCTATATATTTATTTATCTATATTCATCTATATCTATATATCACAATATTTCTGTGATTTTGGGTTTTGACCTTGTACTAGTATCCTTGTAAAATGTGAATTCATTCCAAGTATACATTAGTAAAGATTTTTTAAATAAGCATTTCTTAAATGGCTGATTTTTACTACCAAGTATATTCTGAAATTAGAGCTTTATTTTTTCATACTTCCAGACCATTCTATAGGAAATGGAAATGCCTGAGGAAACAGGAAGGCATTAATTGATTATACATTTTCTTCTAAGAGTTTTGATGTTCCTCAAAGAGAAACTATACTAGACTATACTATATACTATACTAGACTATACTAGACTATACTAGAACAGTTTGACTCTATTATTTAAAAGTACTATTTTAATGAAAAATTGCATAATAGCTCCAGTACATTTTAGTCTGTTTTTTTTTTCTATTAAAATATATTTCTAAATATATTGTTTGAAGAAGTACAGGGCATTTTGATTATAGTTTGTTTTTGGCTATTTTATTATTCTTAAACATTCCGACAAAATCAGATTAATAAAGAAGGCAAGAGTTGTTATTCTTAATTGGCTATATTTTTAAATTTTTTCTTTAGTTCAGCATTGAAATATTAGATCCAAAAGAAATCATCTATATTCAGCACAGGCTTCTGTATTTTGAAAAAGTGCATATGTTCGTGTATTCTATAATACTTTAAATCTATATTATTTATTTATAGGAAATATGATTTCAAATAAATTTTGAGGAAACAGCTTTATATATGACATATTAAAGAAACTTATCCAATTAATAATATCAAAATATTTCAAATGACACAAATGTGGTTTAATGCTAACCTGATTCAACATTTCATTCTGTGTTTGGACAACACTGAGCATCTTCATAGCCCAAGACACTCTGCTGCACACTTCAAGGATTAGGATGATGACAATGATATTTCTTGCTCTCAAAGATCTTATATAGAAGGAACAGGTAAGTAAATGAATTCATGAAATATAAGGAAGGGTAGGGAGAGGTCTCAAAAGCAGTATTATATAAGCTGGGGTAGAGAAGAAAAACATTAAATTTGAAATTAAGAATTTCTGTGTGAATATGAACTTTATATAAGATATATAAAAAGACAAATGCACAAAACCTATGTATCCACTTGATCTGCTATATCGTTTTTATTTTGCTTAGCATAGATTAGTACTGTGACACTTGCCCTACTAACAGCACTATTCAGAGTATGTAAATATTTCAAAATTTTGTCATCAATTGAAACTACATTTGTGCTTTAAAAAATATGTGTGCATGTGTTCTAAATAATGACGACTATTTTAAGCCCAAATATTTTAATTCATAAGGAATATACCAATAGATATTTTGTAGCCATAAATATTCATTATTAATGCATGTATGGTATCTTTCATTCAGTAGTACCAAAATCCAAAACACATGGAGTTTTCTGGCATTGCTCTGTTGCCAAAAATTGTGATGTGACTCTGATGTAACCTGGTTTGTCTGAGTAACTCCAAATGGTTCTTCAGACTTGCTCAGGGCCCATCTGGCTCCTGGGAAGCCTTATGTTAACATGGCTATAATCCTAGACTCTGGTGACAGACTGCCTAGGTTCTTTTTCTTTTTTTCTTTTTCTTCTTTGATGGGGTCTGTCTGTGTTGCCTAGCCTGGTCTCAAACTGGTGAGCTCAAATGATCCTCCTGTCTCAACCTCCCAAGTAGCTGGGACTATAGATCTGTGCCACAGTACCTGGCTTGCTTGGTTTCAAATCCAGTCACTCCTGCTCACTATCTTTGTGATCTAGGTAATTTTTCCTGTTTTTCATCTGCAAAGTGATATACATTATATTATATATCTCAGAAGTTTGTTATGAGGATATTGTAAAATAATACATTTTTGAGTTGTTATACTGCTCTGTAAGCAGTAAGTTCTCAATTACTGGCCATTCAAAAACAAATAGAAGGTATAGACAGACATAAAAATCATATTCCTGAAAGCATTCTTCTCACCATATTTCAAAAGTTTCTCTCAGGTTTTTATACTTAGTAAAAGTACATGACATTGATCTTACAAAATTTACAGGATTGTTTTTAGAGAGTTAACAGAGGATGCAATAATGTGGAATTTTCTGGTATAAAATTGTAATCTGTAAGACTTCCCCACGAAGTCATGCAGTAATGTTTTCTAATGCTCCATTACTAAATATTGCTTTCCTGTCATATGTGAAGTACAACAATTCTCAAAGTTTGGAGACATATCTAATTTAAGTGCAAATCTCAGTATTTCCTGAAAGTCACCACAATATAATGGATAACAAATCAAATCCATCCAGCTTATAATGTCTGTCGGCAGAATGACACAGATGGGCAGCTGTGTCCTCAACTGTCCTGCCTGGGTGATTGGTGACAGTTTCCCAAAGCATTCCAGCTGAGTCTTAACACAGCCTGTAGGATATCAAGGGTGTTCTTCATGATCACACACAGGCAATGTGGTAAAATCTTAAGAGATAGAAATTGCTTGAGCATATCTGTACACACACACACACACACACACACACACACACACACACAAGTACACTTCTTGATTATTTGACTTTTTTTAAAAAAATTATTTTTATTGTAAACAAATGGGATACATGTTGTTTCTCTGGTTGTACATGAAGTAAAGGCATACCATTTGTGTAATCATACATTTACATAGGGTAATGGTGTTTGATTCATTCTGTTATTTTTTCCTTCCCACAGATTATTTGACTTTTGATAGCAGTAAGACCGTACCAGAGAGGCCCTTGGTGTTACAACCAGTCCTTCCCTGTGACCTCTGTTTGGATCAGCAGACTGTGATCTCTGCAGAATTTAGGATTAATTATAGCAACAAAAGAACATCCCTAAAATCTAAAATGTAGACTTGGTCATTAGTTCATTTTGCACGCTGTGAAAACTATATTTGGCATCATTAACAGCTGTCTGCATGAAGTGTTCAGCACTAAAATATGATTGGTGAACACTTGGAATTTTATTTCGTGGTATTGCTTGCAATTATGGAGATGTTGATAGATCAATTCCCATCTCATCTAAACCCTGAACTAAGAAATAAAGTGGCCTATAATATGCATGTCCCCTCTATTTGAGACTCCACAAATTTTCTTGGTTTTTAATTTTTTAATTCTATGAAGGAAAAGAAATTTCCCTTTTAGTTGATGTTTCCCTGAATACACATCATGATCGCTTGCCATTTCCTAAGTGATTCAAGCAGCAATCTTATATTAGACTATTTCCACCGAATTGAAGGCCCTGGAAGTTCAGTGCTGATTTTAGATTCTAATGACCTCTTGACAAACTCTACCTAAATCAGAGCCATGTGAACTTGACAAAGTGGGGATGGGAGGTTTGCCTCCAAAATGTTAATGTATTTATAATCACCATGTGTTTGCCTTGTGATTATGGTGGCTGTGCTGGTATGTAAGTAGAAGCAATAGCATGATCTGTGGTAGCGTCAGGGAATGTGAATGAACATGGTGTGGTAGATGAGTAGGGTGATAGCCAGAGCTGACCTCAAAAGAGAAAATTCTTGGCTTCTAATGAGTCCTTCGACCATCGCTATTTTCAGGCAACTAAATGTGGAATTACTAAATGTGGAATTAAGAAAAGTTGCATAGAAAATATCAGTGGGACAGCCCTTACATGATTTCCTCCTCCATGGGTTGTAGGTTAAATTACTTTTCCTTTCTTTTTTCTCCTCAAAGCATTTTATACTATGGTAAAATAAATGCCATTCAATCACTGATATGTCACTGCCCTTGAGAGAATAAAAACAAAGTTCTCTAGGTTTAACTTTATGATTTGTGCCTTTGATTCACATGTGGAAAAGATGAGCTAGAACACCAGAGGAAAGAGACCAGAGTGCTGGTAGACAGGTGGCTAACTGAACTAGGAAGGAGTGGAAAGTTCAAGTTCTAGTCTATTGCCAATAACTATATAGGAGATTTTGGACAAATTCCTCAATAGCTCAACAATCATCAGTTTTTGAATGATACGAAGATGAACAAACAGATATTTTGCATTAAGAGAGCTTATATCTTGGTAGGAAAGGGGGAAAGCAGGTAACAAAAATGAAATAGGTAGGAGCTAGCATAGAGCTAAGGAGACACATAGAAGGAAAGTGGAACCTGGTCTTGTAGTGTCCAGGGGAGAGAATTTGTGGGAAGAGGAAAGTGTGTAGTGAATGTGGAAAATTGGCTACAAAGAGTCAACTAAAGAGGTAACAGACAAGAAGCATCTTGTCTTGATTCCAGATTTCAGGTTGAAGTTTTTAATCATTAAGTATGATGTTTGAGACCTTAATTTCACAATTAAGTATGATGTATGTTTTAGGCTTTCTTTTCTTTTTTTAGAAACCGTTCACCCCATTAAAAATATCTTTTTTTCTATTCTTAATTTGCAGATAGTTTTATTTTTTCAAATCATAAGTGAGTGGTGAATTTTGTCTTTTCTTTTTTTTTTTAACCTATTCAAACTGTGTTTTTTCTTTATTCTGTTAGGGAGGTGAATTGTAGTGATAGAGTTTGAAATGTTAGACTGCCATTTTATTTCTAAAAATACATATACATATAAATATATGTGTGATTTTTTTGATATTCATTAATGAAAAAGGTTGTTTTGTGATCCTTTCTTATAACACCCTTGTGATACCAAGATTAATAGGACCACGCAAAATGTAATGATAATTCCTTTTTTTGACCCTCCCTCTTTCTTGGAAGAGTTTGTTTTAGATTACTATGATTTCATTTTAAACCTTTGGGAGAATTCATCAGTGAAGCCATCTTGGTCTGAATTTCCATTCTGAAACTTTTATTAATTCCTGGTTCTGTTTATTTAAAAGATTTTACAGTCTTCTCATGTTGGTTTTAAAGTATTTTTTTTAAGAATTTGTTTATCCATGTTATCCAAATTGTTAAATTTATTGACATAAAATTTATTTTCTTATCTTTTGATATATGTAGGATCCTCTACTAATATACTTTTGGTTTTTATACTTGATATTAATAATTTGTGCTATAACTTTTTTCTGTTATAAGACTTGTTAGAGGTTTTAAATTGCATTAGCTTTTCCCAAGAACAAGTTGCTGCTTTGTTAATTTTCCCTAACGTATGTTTATTTTCTATTTACTGACTTGTGGTCTTTTTTTTTTTTTTTTTTTTCACTTTTCTACTTTCTTTGAGTTTGTTTTTTCCATTCTTTTTGAGTTGGAAGCGTAGATTATCGATATACAGTTTTATGCTTTCTAATATATGCATATAAAGCTATATATTTCCTTCCAGTCAGAACTTTAGCTATTTTTAAATTTTTTATATGGATATTTTCTATATTATTTAAATATTTTCTAACTTTTCTGTGGGTTTTCTTTTTAATTTTCACCATAGGTTCTTTAAAAGTATGTTACTTATTTAAACATTTGGGGATCATATGGTTAAAATTTTCTGTATTTGAGTTCTATGTGGTCAGAGTACATATAGTGTGAGATTTTAGTGCTTTTAAACTTAAATTTTTTATTGGTTATCATGTAGTCTAATTTTGGTAAACATTCAATTTGCACTTTCAATTTACATACATCCATGTATATTTCTTATTTTAAATGCAGTTCATTATGAATCTTTGTGAAGGCAAGTTGATAAAATGTGCTACTCAAATCTTGATTTTTGTATTTTACTTATGTCAGCAACTGGGAAAGATATGTTAAAATCTCCAATGTTGATTGTGAATTTACTTATATTTATATAATTTAAAGCTATGTGGTTAGGTCTGTAAATATTAAGAATATTTATGTTTTTCTGGTGTAAAGTAATGCTTTGAAATCTAATTTGCCATTACTGTAACAATAATTAGCCTTTTAAACTAGATTTTCAAATTTTCTAAGTCTGATGTAGTTACTGGTGTGAGTTTATTATACTCACATTTGGTAGAGCTTCTTAATTCTATCATTTTATATCTTTTATTAGGGTTTGAAAATAGTTTGACCCATATATATGCAAATATTTCTTCAATCTCTATCCCTCTCTATATATATTTCATTTGGAATTCTAATCACTTGTTTGTTACTCCTTTATACCTGTACTGTATGTTTTTTCTAGTTTATTTTTTTCTTAATGGTTCTATCCAAATAGTTTTTGACCTTTTTCCTTGTTTACTAATTATATTTTGTGTCAATTTTGATTCTAAGCCTATCTATCTATTGAGTTTTAAATTTGTGTTATATAGTTTCTGGGTCTAAATTTCCTTTTCTATTCTTCTTTATTTATTTCAGTTATCAGGTGAAATTCTCCTTAATGTTACACATTAATGAAAATTATTTATTTTAAAATCCAGGTGTAACTGCTATATTTAAGCCATCTGGTCCATTTCTAGCATCTTTCTTTTTGGCTTTTGGTCATTCGATCTTGTGTGTTTGTATGCTTAGTAATTTTGGGTTAGGTGTCAAATTTTGTGTTAGAAAAAATTTAAAGGCTTTAGATGATGATATACTATCTAAGAAAGAATTGTCTCTTCTTCTGAAAGGAATTAAAATAAGGATAGGATCAGCTTGCTCCAAAAAGAAGCAGAAATGATTTAAAGTTACATTTCTCTCTTTGTGAGAACTTGAGTTTCCTCTTTTTTGTACGACATGATCCTTTACAAATCTCAATTGGAAGGCTAGATCCTTTTCTTTTATGGGTTCCAAACTCGATTTTTTGTTTCTGTATTCCATGATACTTTGGAACATATGAGCTGCTGCTTCCTGCTCACCCTCTTTGCCCTATATCACTTATGAACAGACAATTGCCTCAAGTGAAATGCAAAACCCTTCTTTCTGGATCTCAATTTGATCTGTCAAGTTTCAGCTGTCTTAATCATTCCCCAGTGCCTTTGGACAATATTTCCCACCCTACATTTATAGTTGTTGTTGTATTAATATGATATAAGCTACTCTGGTATAGCTGGAAGCAGAAATCCTGCCACTAAAGAATATTAAACATTGTAATGATGTGCTCTCATTTGCATTTTATAAAGATTTCCCTGAAAAACAATACCCTTGTCTATGCAATGAAAGATTTTGATATAAAATGTTCTCCAAGGTCCTATTCAGCTCCAATATTCTGCAAGTATTGAGAGTATTAATAGTATATCAAGCCGCTATTTCAAGCTGTAAAAGCCTTTTAGTATTAATAAAGTTAGAAAAGACCAGAACCTTGTGGAAAAGACCAAAAAGACTATCATTTTTGGTGTTTTCTTATGTGACTTCTTCACTGTTCTTGTCAGCTTCCACAAGCATCCTTTCTTTCTGGGCCCTTGTATTTGAGCATACAGACTATTTTTCCAGGTAGATGGAATACTCTTTACTCATATGGTGGTATGCCACTCCATACTTTCTTGAGAGTGTTTAATACTTTAGAATTAAGCTCTACCCTCCAGCATACCTTTGTTTAACACATTTTCAAAAATTCTGATCTCTCAGTATGATTATTTCATTAAGCAAATTCTCTCTAAATAATAAAAGCTCCTATTTCATATCACATTCCCAAAGCAAAGGGAGTGCACATTGCAGAGTTTGCAGGATCTGGTTTTGTGACAAAAAATCAAATAGCATTTTAAGCTCTATTGAAGACGTATATGTGAGTAGGGGACCTTTTCTGGTATTTTTAAATTTCTATTTCAAAGTGCTATTGACTGCTCTGCCAACATTTACCTTTGGTTCTGGGACTGAGATAAACTAAGAGGATATCGTAGATAACTTAAGTTCTCAGGAAAGAAAACAAAACACAAGCCCCAAACTAGAAGTTGATTGCATTCCTCAGTTTCAATGGAACTATGACTTTTCTTACAGAGACTGCCTTTTTTAAAAAAAGTTAAAAAGCTTATCGTTTCATAATACAAACAATAATTCTTATACAAAAATACATAAAAATAGAAAAACAAGAAAAGTAACTCTAGTTCTTTCAGTAAACATGGATAGAATTTTGAAACTTTCATCTTGTCTTTTCTATACTTTTCTACATGACTGGATTCATTCATAATAAGGACTTTTGAACTTTGCTTTAAAATTTATTTAAATTGCATACATTTTCCATTGTAATCTCTGAATAAGCATTGTTTTAATGGTGTATATATCATACATATACAAATAATAATATATTAAATTTATATACATATATGTATATAAAATACATTTGCAATACTGTCTTCTCCCTTAAAGTATTTAACTACTTCCTTATTGTTGGATTTATTTTGTATCATAAATAATGTTCTATGTAGAAAATATGTTTAAAGAAATTTGATATAAATTGCCAAACGAAGACATTTAGTTTCCTGTTATCTCATCACTACTTTTGATAACACACCTAGATTTTGCTTTCCTATATTTCATTCCCTTCCTTCTTGTTATTTCTAAAATGTGTATATATATCTTATTTGGCATATCATCTCTTCACCACGCCTACTTGTTGATCTTCTCATTGTTATTTATAGACTTGTCAGGTCTTGTGAGATAGTCATCTCCTATAACCCAAGACTCTTTTGACCTTATACTACATATTTCATCATTTATATCTTCCCCCGAAAAGATCCTTTAGGAGCTGCCCATTTCTTGTTTGCTGTCAGTGTGCCTTTGACATTCTGTAGCTGACAGTCTGATTACTTTCCTGTTCAGTAAGACAGATGTGTAGACTGAGGAATAAACTAGTGAGCTCGGGTGGAGTTTTCTGGCCAGTAAGTGCCTGTAATCATGGCTCTCTTGAGTATGCTCAGTGAGTGAGGATCCTAATTTCATAATCAAAAGAAGTTCCATTACTACTCACCAAAAAGTCCCATTACTACTCACCAAGCAGAATTGAAAGTCAAAGAAAAGGTTGAACTTTTTAATTTGCTGATTGCTGAAGAGTTTTAAAGATTATTCTTTAATTAGCTGGAATTAAAGAAATTCCTTTGACTTAAATATCTGTGAGCAATAATGGGGCCTAGAAAATCTAGCAAGTTGGTACAGTTTCCAGAACTTAGTAGATAATTTTTCATTGACAAGAATTCTATGTGCAACACAATCATTAAGCAAAGTAATTAACGGTATTCTAAATGTTTGTGGCTTTTTCCTTTCTTTGCCTTGATTAACCACTTTTGGTAATTGTTTTGTGATTGTTGTTTTATAAAAATGTTATCATCAAACCATAAATAGCTAGCTATTCTAAACCCTTAGTGTCTGGGAATAGTGAATGTTAGTTAAGGGGATAAAGTTATTTTGACATTTTCAGACAGAACAACTTGGAAATTGGTATCTGTTTTGGAGACAACTTGCTGTGTGACCTTTTATAATTCCCTCAGCTTTACTGAAATTTATGTTTTCTTAAGTATACAGCCATGATAGCATGGCTTTTTCCAGGGCATCTTGCTGGCTAATTTGATAAATTTGAACCACACTATATGAATGAAGAGTCATTTGTGGCAATTGCTCTTTTCCAAATGTTTCTTTGCTTTGAATGCCCTATCTGAATATTAGATTGTTTCTCCAGATGTTATGGGCTCAGGTTTCTTTCTGGTGAATTTGATTGTTGATTCCTGCCTATGTTTCTTGGGATTTTTATAATTTCTCTGTCTTAGGTAAGGTTTTTATAAATGCTCAATGTTTTACAGTTTGGATTCATTTCAGATAGGGGATATTTCCAAAGGACTCCTGCTCATCTATTTCCTCTCTGGAGAATGGTGAGAAACAGTCTCTCTTCTCCTCTGATAGGGTGAGGGCTACTATTGTTTTTTCTCTCCTAATATATTGAGTATACTGACCTCTCACCTAAACCTTAGGTCAAAGGGAGAAGCAGTGATTGTTTTTAATTGGATGATTGCTTCCATATGCTTCCCTTCTGGTAGGATCCCATAAAAGAATGACCCCTCCTTTCATTAAAAAAAAATAATAATAATAACTTTTCAGGCCTGCGCATGGCACAAATGTCCAGGCTTGATGACAAACATGCCATGATGTGAATTTTAGCTTCTTCCCATACTAACTGTGTAACCTTGGGCAAGCTGCTTAATTCATTGGGGCTTCAATATCCTATCCTGTGTAATGATTGTGATCATTATTATTAATGTAGATGAGTCAACCTTATTATTTGGTTGTGAAAATCACATGATAATCGTCTCAAAGTGTTTTGACTAGTGTTTGTCATATTATGTACTTTATAAATATTATTTGAAAAAATGCAAACATTTTTGAAAAAACCCAGAATGTCACACTGTGTCCCAACATGTGGAAGATTAAACCTCTTTTGTGTCTAGGATTTTAAATGATTTATTCCAGAAAGTCACTGTTGAGGAATAGTGACTTCTACCCACTGTGAATTCAAGGGACTCTTCTGGCAGTAGGATCTGAGGCTGGCCCTACTGCTATCACTTGCTCAGTAGCTCTAGTGAAAGTGTAGGTTCTCCCTGTAACTACTTGGTCATTCTCAATTGTTCTGTACTGTAAATGTTTCATGCGGAGTGGCACTGCTGTAAAAGAAGGCCCAGAAAACTGTGAAGCAGTTGTCAGAGTGGTCATTCTGTTGAGTCAAGGAGGACTTCAGTAATCAGTTCATCAAAAGAGATGCAACATTTACTCCTTTCAAAGAATGCATAATGAACCTAAGTAGACACCTGAAAATGAAGACTTGCACCCATTTTTACTTACTTTAAGTAACGTCTTGGAGTAACTAATTTTTATTTGTTCATTAGAGTTTACCGACCACAGCCAGTGCTACAGATCGTGGGTTCCTGGACTTCAGGTCAAAGGAGATTTGCTAATAATACTTGCCTGTTTCATTGTGAGTAGTCCTTGATCTTGGATCCTTTCAGTAACTTCCACCTTACATGATTTACTTACAGAAAGACTTGGAAGCACAGGCTTTAGGCAGAGATCTGAGTAGTTTATAGGGTTATCGAACTAGCTACTAGACAATATTGTTGAAAGGAAAAGCAACAATTTTGGATGATAGAACTATAGAACCAAGCCAAGGAGTTTGTTGAATCATTCTTGTGTATTTCCTTTGAGATCACCTTACTCAGGGATCTTAGGAGGATGAAAACATTCCTGCTTTGGATGTATATTTCTGACAATTACTTTAAAATATCTTTTAGGAGTGACACTTATTAGTCTGTTATTTTCTTTGTTCCTAACTTGAAATGATATTTTTGGTAGGATTTTTTTTTTGCTCCCTTAAATTCCTCATTTTTCACATTAAAATATATGCGCACATTAAGAAACCTTATAGAGAGCACATGGTCAGTCTCTCATTGCTGGACTGAGATCTGCATTTATCTGAAAATTGGAATGCTGGAGTTTCTTAGCTTTGAAGTAGCTAGAGGGAGCGTGTGTATGTGACTCTGAAATACTTGTTTAAATGTAGTAGCATACTCCATGACTCTAAACTCTGGAAAGCAACTATTTTCATGCAAAATATGTTCTCACATATAAATTTGCCTTTTGAATTCTGTTTATTTTGGTTTGAGTCAAAGAATTTACAAAATTATTTTGTGGTTTGGAAAGTGATTTAGATTTTGTATAAAATTGTATGTAAAATTTTAAATCCAGATTTTTGACTAACAAGACTGGCTTAACAGTAGAAAAAGCTTCCTTCTCTATGACCATTCAATATTTTGGCTTCTTGTTTATGACAATTTGCTTGTGTTTTATCTTAAAAAATATTTAACATTTCTGTAGATCTCAAAATAATACTTTATGTGTAGTAACTCACTTGATCCCCACAATAACCCTATAGGGTATTATTATTATCTACATTGAATGAAGGAATGTACATTTAAAACTAAGGAATCTAAAAAGTGTTCTTATAGAAGTAGAGGATACAACAATGGTTACCAAAGACTTGAGAAAGTATCAGGGAGAGAGGGATGAGGAGAGATTAGTCTATAGGTGTGGTTTCAATTAGATGGGAAGAATCAGTTCTGGTGTTCTATTATACAGTGAGTGACTACTGCAAACCGCTGCTTGCCGCCGGGGCTGCTCCAAGCGGCTCCGCTTACGGAAAACCGAGGCTTCTTTGCCTGACTGCTCCAAGCGGCTTCTTTGCCTGGCTTGCTCCAAGCAGCTCGGCACCACTTACGGCCCGACCAGCGGGACAGAAGACACGTACACTTCAGAGGTTCATGAAGCAGCTTCCCCTTTATTCAAATAACACCCTCAATTTATAAGCAGTCTCATGCATAAGCAATTGTAACCAGATATGTCCATCCAATCCTGTTAAAGGTCAAGCGATCACTTGCTCGAGCATACATGTAAAGTATATCTGTCCACGCGCTAGGCGGCTGAACTGATTATCATGCAGCCAATTGTAAACGCTTCCTGCCGTTCTCCATGCATAATCAGGATGCCGTTTGCTCTCTGCCAGTCGCCATCTTTAGATGCATGTGTCGTAACCCTGGGCCCCGGTTTCGCCCACCATAAGTGACCACAGTTAGTAATAATTTAATGTGCATTTCAAAATAAACAGAGGAGGGCATTTTGAATGGCATCACCACATAGATATGATGAATGTTTGAGGTGAAAGATATATGTTACCCTGATTCAATCATTTCCTAATATATACATGCATCAGAGTAGCACATTTTACCCATAATATGCATATTTATTAGTACCAATTTTTAAAAAGTAATGAAAAAAAGATAAGGAAACTGAGTCTCAGAGAGATAGTGTGAATTGTCTAAGATCACAAAACCAGAAAGTATAAGAACTAAGATTCAAAAGAAAATAGTCTTTGTACTTCTAAGTGCTTCAGTAGAATGAATCTTATTATTTAGAATTGGTACAACTGGTCTAAAAATTAATAAAATTGATTTTATATTTCCTATACACATATAGTTTCTATTTTAAGTAAGTTATCAGTTATTAATATCTAAAGTACACTTAGAATAAATAGTAACCTTTTACATTCTTAAATTTCATTATTTAATACCAGCATCAGAATTGAGGGCCTCAAAGAGACTGTGACAGGCAGAATGTAGTCAAGAGTCCAGTCGCACATAGCTAACACTGCTCACAGCTAGAATTCATCTCATATATATTTTATCAAATATCAAAGAGGTCACAACTACAAAGAGAGCTATGGGTACTGCAACCTGAAACCCATTTGCACATTCATTCTTTTATAAATCTGTGTGTGTGTGTGTGTGTGTGTGTGTGTGTGTAAATACATCTAATGATTTAAGGATTACTTACCTTAGTCTGGAAAATTAGAAATGTATGTTAAATGAGCTGCAAAAGAGAGATGTGTTCTTTGTCTTCATGTACCTTATATAACCTTGCTTACAAGGAAAGAAATTTATTACACATATTCATGGATTTTCTATAAGTATGTGTATAGTGTGTCTGCACACACACCCACACCTCCCCCCTACGCACTCCACATACATTTGGCCCTGTGTGTCTGTGGGTTCTGCATCTGCAGACTCACCCAAGTATGGGTTGAAAACATTAGGAAAAAATAATTGTGCTAAACATGTACAGACATGTACAACATTTACATTGTAGTACTATAAATAATCTAGAGATCATTTACAGTATATGGAAGGTTGTGCATAGGTTCTATGCAAATACTACACCATTTTATGTGAGGAATTTGGGCATCTGTGGTTTTCAGTATGTGTGGAGAGTTCTGAAACCAATCCTTTGCAAGTACTGAGTGATGATTGTACAGACATTTATTCTCTCTCTCTCCATACACAGACACGCATAGACACAGAGACATATATAAACACACATATAAACACCTATTTTTCCACAGTACTAATTTTATTATCATGAAAATTGTTTTTCCTACCCATAAAAAAAAAGGGCACCCACATTTCACCTCTGTATCTAAGTTGTCCACAGACTGGCTAAGAGCTATTATTTAGTGATCTTTATGCATCAGGACCTGAGCTCTGTCTCTTTCTCTTTCTATGTATATGCAGTTTTTTTTCAGTTAATTCCAGGATGTTAAGCTTCATGATGGCCAGGGCCTTTATTACTTTTTTTTTTTCACTGATGTATTAAACACTTAAAATGGCACTTCCACATGTGGACCTCAGCATATGCTTGCAGAATTTAATCCAAAAATATTTATCAGGTAGCTCTCATTATTTCCAATCTGATAGATGAAAATAACTGAGGCTAGAGGTGGATTACTGACCCTGTGATAGAGTTGGTGATATGGCAGAAACAGGAGTTTGACCTTTGTTGTACTTTCTTCAGTGTCATCTGTGACTCTCATGTCTGCAGAGGCCCTTGGGAGTCAGAAAGAGCATTTTCTGGGGGCCTTTAGGTCACAAGTGTTTCTGGTCTCTTTGTGACTACAATGTTCTTGTTGAATTCAGAGTTTTAGGTGTTTTTTTTCTCCTATGTTGAACTGCATCTGCAGACTGAACCAAGTATGGGTTGAAAACATTAGGAAAAAATAATCGTGCTACACATGTACAACCTTGACCTGTTGCTTTGCTGGATACTTCCTAACACAATTTTCTCAGCTCAAAACTTCCCTCTGTTCTTTAACTTAAGAAGAGAATATGGCCTTTCTGAAGAAAGAAGAGGATATTAGCACATAAGACATAGAGGAAAGGAGCAGTATGAGAAATGGCAAAAGGAATGGAGAAATGGAGAGAAGATAGAAAACAACAGTTAGATTTCAAAGACGTAAGAGAAATGGATAAGATTTTCATTGCTTTTTAAAAAGTATTATGGTAAAATATCTTCCCTCACAGGCAAAAGACAAAAGGCAAAAGGCAATGGCAAAGAATCGTTTAAACTTTATTTTGTTGCTTATATAAATATTGGGCACAACGAATGTTTATCTGTTAACTGAGTAACCTGCATGTTCTAAAAGCTTAACCAAACACAGAAGGCTTTTTAGTGGCCTAAAGCCTGAGAGTCACACATATTTCAAAAGTTTTTATTTTAAAATATTTTATGATTTCACAGTTCAGAGGCTTCTCAAAAATTGGTACACAGCCAGGTATAAGCTTTCAACTTTCTATTCCCTTTTGTAAAGCACTACAAAATCTAGTAATCTTTGAGTGTTTCTTCTTTTTCTTCAGTTAACTTCAAAAATCTGCATTTAAATCTCTGTTGTCTTGGTTTAGTAGGAATAAAATACACATCCCCCAAAGTGGCCAGATTTCTAAAACTCTGTAATACCTGTCAGATTTACATAAGCTCTACTCCCAAAAAGTTTCTCAAAATATAAAACTCACTCATTTTATTTTAATGCCCTAAAGAATAGCTCAGATAAATGAGCTCTGAATTTAAGGCCTAAAGTAATAGTGCATTTTAGGATCAGAAGAGCCAACATTGGTATTTTCTGAGTGTCCAATATGTACGGCACAGAATTAGGTATTTTAACAAGATCTTTTCAGACTTTGGATAAATACAAATAAATATATAAAGGCAAAATCACTCATTAAATCTGGGATTTGAAATGATTGTAAATGTAACTTTTGCAGCTATATAAATTGTATTGCCAGTTGTCCTAAGAACTTCAATCCTGGGCAAATATCCTTATCATCAAATAAATGTAGTCAGCAAAACTTACCCTTCTATGTTAAACATTTTACAGGTGACATACTTAAGATAAATTTAAGAATCTTGCTTAAGGAATTTTAAAAATGGAAAGGTAAAAATGTCTTCTTAGAACACATTGGTTGATTGGTTTCAAATGATTTTTCAATGACAACATAGAAGGGCTTCTATGTGCACTTCCATAAGCTTCTACAGCTGCTTCTACACTCTGCCCTCCATCTTGTTTTCAGTAGCTTCACATGTTCCCATCCAGAAGAACCTGAATTCCATCTTATCTACTCATGTTTTTTTTTTTTTTTTTTTTTTCCTGAAATTTAAAAAAAAGAAAATGGGCTTAAACAAACATGTGTAAATACTGGGAACTTTTCTCTGTTGGTTTGATGAAACAGATTGTTACCTAGAGAAATTTGAAGGGAAATGATGAAACATTTAATAGCATTCAAATGGAAAACGAAAAAGATATTTTTTAAGTTTCAAAACAAAATGTATTTTAAATATTAGGGATGACAAACAAAAATGCAAATGTAAAAGAGGCAAGAAATATTAGGTTCATGTAAATTCAAAGTAATGAACTAAAGATGTTGGATGAGAAAATGAGAAATAAACTTGGGGAAGAAATGGAAAGAGAGGCAATGGAGGGAGGTGGGATGGTAGACACATGCTTCCTTGTTCAAGTTCTCAATACTATGGATAAACAGAGTCCAGCAATTTGTTCAGACAACTGAATTCCACAAATGTGCAATAAGTTTTTTGGTTGAAAGCAAGATGAGAGAATGTCCAGTTGTATCACAGACTTAATGAGAAGATACCCACAGGGAAGCTACAAGGATTCATGTTGTGTGGTGCTCTTAATCCACATACTGTGCCTACCTTAATGCCTTCACAAATTGATTTCCATTTCTTCACGATCCCTGCAGAGGCTGTTTTTATCAATCTTCAGTCTAAGTTATGGCTATTAAGTGTTCACAAAAATGGTACCCATTCTTCAGTTCTAGCTCAACTGATTATAATTAACATTCACTTCTCCTTTTACTTTACCTGGCACATATGATTAGCACCATGTAGAGTAGCATTTACTTTTTCTCTTTTTTCTTTCTTATGTGCTATTTATGTCTCTAGCCTAATCAGAAACTCTGAGTTTAAAGAATGACCTTGAACACAGGACTAAAGGTTTAGCTAGATCTCATTCAACCTGTTAATTTGCAAAGACAGAAACTTTGTAAAATGGAAACTACAGTGATACTGGTGTACACGATGTATCACACAGTTTTAGCATTTTATTATGTCATTTAATCATTTAATCATTTTATTATGTCATTTAATCATTAAATCATTTAATCATCCCAAAGATCATACGCAGTACACACTTTAAGGTCACCATGTGCAAGTGAAATGGATGATAAACAGAAGAGTGGTTTGCAGCAGGCACAAACCTAGTAAGATGTTGGGTTTCAGTGCTAGACTTCTGGTTTCAACTCTGCACTTCCCATATTAGTAACAGAAGTGGAACTGAATCTCTCTCCCACTACTCCTTTCTCCATTTCAGGGCTCTTATTTATTCTGCCTTTGTGCCACCATAAGGCTTATACCATAGGAAAAGAGGAGAAATGCAAGTGTTTATTAACTTCAGCCTTGTGTAACAGATCCTGTTTATGTAGATACCCTCTAACCCTTTCCCTAGGGAGCAAGTAATGATGTTATACTGAGTGAGTAATGAACTGATATAAAGACTCAATTATCTGTATGTGAATTAGTGAATCAAGAAAGCAATCATGTCATAGTTATGCATTTTGAATCTTATTCTTTCCATGGGGAACCAGCTATACGTTGTGTTTAGTTGTATGGTTTGGGGTCACAGAATGATTGGGAGTCAAATCACCATATAGATTTTCAGATGTGTCAAGTAGAAAGTTAACTTGTCAAAACCTCTATAGTACACAGTTCTTTCTCAACACACTCCTTGTCTTGTGCTTTGGAAATAGTATGTATTATAATTCACCAGAAATGATTTAGATGTATTTCTGTCTAAAGACAGAGGGATGGATTAAATAACATTCCCTGAGGTATTTTTTGCCTTAGAGTAAATGCTCTTTATCATTCTAAGCTTCTTACTTAGTAATATTTGAACTTGATCCTCTGGATTCCCCAGAACAATTCATGATACTGTTTCCTTAGTGAAGTACTTGGAATTTTTCCCTACTACTCAGACTGCCTTCTCTTTTTAACTTCATATATTCTTTTTCATTTTGATGCTTCAATTTTTACCATCATAGTTTCTTTCTTTAGTTTCAGAGTTTATAGACTGTCACTGGGAATTCCTCTGAATCCTTTAGCCAAGTCATCCATACTTTGCTCTTCTAATCTTCTGTTATAACAGTCTTCCTGTTACTTATCTCTCTGCTCTTACCCTCTCAATTTGTTCCAGATTTTCTGGTAGATATTCTCCTATAACCAAAAGCAGTATTCCAGGTGCAACCACTTGAGAATTGAGTAGAAAGAAGCATTTGCACCTCTTTTCACTGTGATGTCTTTCCATCTGCAGTTCAAAGTAGTACTTCCATTAGGGCTGCCATTTTGCAGAAAACTCACCTGGATGGCAACCCTATTTAGCTTCCTTTCTTTTTCAACAAGCCCTTCTCAGATCACTTCTCCAGGTTTTTTTTTTTTTTTTTTTTTTTTTTTTCCCCCTTCCTGTACATATCTGTATTTTCATTCATTTTCCCCTAGTGTAGAAGCTGGCCTTTTCCCAATCTAACTCTCATTTTGTAATTTGAGCCCAAGATCTGTAACTTCTCTTAGACCATCTGTATTACTTCTCTGTCCTTGCTAATGTTTTGTAACATTCCCTAGCTTACTATCATCCATGGATTTCATTAGCATGCTGTTTACTTTGTTCTGAAGATCATTAATAAAGACGAATAAACAGAAAAGAAATCTTATACAGACATCTGTGGAATTCCTCTAGACTGCCCCCAGAGCTTGATGCCCATTATTTTATTCTTTTTGTTTTTTAACCAGTGTTCCATCCAGTTCCCTCTGAGTGGCCTGTCCTCACATCCAAGTGACTCCATTCATAATGTGTGATTTTTCTGCAGCACTTTGTAATTGTCTCAACAATTCATCATGTTTGTCTGACACCATTTACCCCTTATTAAATCCAAGTTTTATTAGTGTTTTTCATTATCCCCTAGTTTGGAGAATTCTATGTAACAGTGTATATGTCCACCCTGGTCCCCTCATTTATTATTGTTGTATGACCTTGATGTTAGGTGGAAAAAGAGAACAAAGGGGAGAGAGAGACTAGGGATCTTGATGACTGTTCTTGGGAAATCATCATCATGGTGTATACAGAGGATCATGCCTACATATGTGCACATAAGGAGTTAACAATGATCTTTCTTCCAAAAGATAGAAATCAGTTGTCTCTGATTTTGAAGGATGATTTTTATCTAACTTATATTGAAAAATCAAATGACTAGATTTTAAAAACTGATAAGAACCACAGTCGTATTTAGAGAATATCTATGATGTACTTGGCATAGTGATAAGATGTGATGAATCTCACTCCTCATGCTTACATTAGCCCTGAAAAGCAGGTATTGCAAGGTATAGCACTAACCCACAGGGTGTGTCATGAGGATTAGAAAAAGGCATCCCTCCAGAGGATGCAGCCCTTGCCTGACAGCAGCTGCAGGCTAGATTTAAGGACCTACTGACCCCTTAGGCAAGACATATTTATTTGTATGTGGCACAGCCTGCCAGAAAGGATAACAGCTCCCCCACCTTTTTTTTCTCCATTTAAATGAAGAGGAATAAGAGACTTATAAGAGTTAGATTTAGGATTGATTCTAATGTAGTTTCCTCCACATTTCAATCAACTGTTTGTTGCTGTGACAAAAAGACCTGACAAGAACAACTTAGATGAGAAAAGATTATTTCGGCTCCTGGCTTTAGAGGGTCAGTCTGTGGTTAGTTGACTCCATAGCTTTGGGCCTGAGGTGAGGCAGAATATCATGACAGAAGAGCTTGGCATAGGAAAGCAGCTCAGGTCTTGGCAACCAGAAAGTAGATAGAAAACTCTGCTCAATAGGGACAAATATATAAAGCCCAAAGGCACACCCCCAGTAATCTACTTCCTCTAGCCTCATCTTGCTTGCCTACAAGCAGGTTAATCCATCCAAGTGGATCAACCCACTGATTCAATTACAACTCCTATAACCTAGTCATCTCGCCTCTAAAAACATTTGCATTGTCTCACACATGAGCTTTTGGGGGACACCTCATATGTAAACCACAGTGTTGCATGCCATATTCTCTGCAGGGAGAATAATGAGGTACCTAAATAATGCTTCTGCAATTCTGCACTAAATTCAAAGAACACTCTGTGCTTTTTCCTTCCAAAAAATTGAAAATAATTCAGTGTATTTCTATTCTTGCAGTCTTCAGCCATGTTGATTTTTTCACCAATGTTCAGCTCTATTGTTTTCATTACATTCATTATTATTCTTTACTTCAGAATCTAGAAAGGATCATGGAGAATAATAAATTATTCCCTGGGTTCAGAGATTATTTTCACCATATTTACAGTCGAATTGTGTCCACCTACCCCGGTTGTTTAGGTTCATTCAACACTGATCCTACCAAGAGAACACACCTTGATAACATTAACACTGATCAATTTAATAAAATGCCTTGCAAACATAAAACCAACACGAAAGGGATATTTTGAATCCTTTTACCTTTTGACTTATATTATTAGATATGTTTATAAAGGTGTAGAGATTTGGGTAACTGGAATATATGTGCATATACACACAAACACACATAAGTGTGTGTATATTATATATTCCTATAAAGCAAATATAATTTCAACTTATTTACCTAGGCATCTTATCTTTTTACTTTCTTTCCTTTTGTTACCATTTTTATTTTCTTTGAACACTGTTTTTATTGAAATGTGTCTTCCACTTTAGCTATAGAGCTTTTCCTTGTTGGACAATGTAGTTTTCTTGCTCAACAACTCTGACATTCAGGTAAATGGAAAGGAAATGGATGTGGGAGTTGTGTGTTCATAATGCCACTTTGCCACCCTGAAATCTATGCAGATAATCTACTTAGAAGGCTTTGAGCCCTGGTGGAATACAGAGCCATATAAGTATCCTGCATTGATTTACAGCACCTGCTACAGCTGCTTAGATCTTGGCAGGCTTTTTCTCTGCTGCCAAATGCTATTGCAAATGCTGGGCACATCTAGATGGAGGTCATATTTACTGGACATGTTTATAATCTACAGAGTGATCTAAAACATAGAGGGCTAATTTCCCAAAGATCAATGACTAAGGGAGGATTTCAGAGGTTATCCTCTTTATCCAATTTCCTGTGTCCTAATGAGATGGCTGAAACCTGTTTGGAATCTTTCTGATTAGAAACTCTTCTGAGAGTCAATAAAGAATATGACATTCGTAAATCTAAATGAGAGGTGACTTGGCTGCCTGCTTGGTGATTCATACAATGAGAAGGGTTTCCCTGCCCCCAGCAGGGTATGCACTCCATGACTGACCTGTGACAAGGTCAGATCTGAACCAAAAGACTTGAGAGGACTTGACCCTGCCTATTGAATTCACGGAACTCTTTTTGCTTGGAAAATGTTTTTCTTCTTTCTTGATTCAGTCCAATTCAATGGCAATTTAATTCAACAAAAATTTATTGAGTAGTGATTATTATATGTTTTCCAACTAAGAAGAGAGACAGATTAAAAATTACTAAATAGTATGTGTTATGTATCATAAGATGGATCTGAATAAGGTACAATAAAATCTGGTAAAGAGTTTATGTTTTTTAGTACTTACAATGTATGAGATACTGCCCTTAGCATTTCTTACACATTATTTTCTTCAACCCTAATAATAAATTCATGAGTTGAGTCCTATGATTATACCTATTTTGCAGATGTAGAAACTGAAACCTAGATATTCTATCTTTTCCTTCCTTAACTCCACATCCCATTCTAGCAATCACCTCCATTTCTTTTGCCCCTTCTAAGCTAGACTTCTGGAAACAGTTTCTTCAGTGATCATCTCTACTTCTTTACCTCCCATTTGCTCTTCAACCACTTATGTCTGACTTCCTCCACTAACATTGAAATGAAATCGTTAAAGGGACTGCATTCCCTTCATATTATCGAATACGACATTTTCATTCACTGGACTTCTCAGCTGCTTTCACCACAATTGACCACTTCCTCCTTGAAACATTAACCTCTCTAGATTTCCTGCCCTACAGTCTCCTATGTTTCCTCTGAAATCATTAGCATCATTATTTGTCCCTTTCCATTTATTAGCACCTCTTAGCTGCTTAATTTCTCATTATTGAAGCCCTTTAGTTCTGGGTTCTGAGTCATCTTTTCTTGCCTCTGGCTTCTGTTGATACCCTGCACTTTTTAGCAGTCTGATGAAGCTTATGGGTTTTTACCATGGGTGTCTTAGAGTATCCTAACCTTAATCTAAACAAATAGGAACTCTTATTTTTCATCCTCATTTTGTCTTTCCTCCAGTCTTTTCCATTCTTGATCCAGTTACTCTAGTGAACTAGAAGTGACCTGTGATTCCTCATTTATCCTCAAACACATCCTCATCCTATCCATTAGGAAGTCAAATCTTTGCATTTTGCCCTATGTCCATTACCACCCTGCCATCAGCCTTACCAAATGTTCAGTAAATGGATAAAGGTTTGTAATGGGGAGGAAAAGAAGCATAGTGAAGTGTTAGAGGAATTTTATGATACTCCAAGTAAAACTCTAGATAGAACAGAGGAAGTCTTCACTAGAAAGGAAGAGAATGAATTTAAAAGACAGGTGGCCATAATGACAAATACAGACCAAGAATTGAGATCTGCAAATGCCTATCAGTGTGACTGCAGTTCTTTAAGTTATCTTTAAGTTTCTAAGTCTTTTAGTAGAAGTGCCTTTAGACCTCAGGTCCCATGGAGTTCTTCAGAGGCTGTAAACTGTATCATTTTGAAACTCTAAGGGTGGGCATGAGAACAAAACTGAAAGGAAGACTCCTCAATTTAGTTAACAAGGAAACAGATTTCTACAGCCGTTTCTCCCCAGAGACCGGTAAAATAAATTGGTGAGAATCAGTTTGACCAAGTGGCAGCTGGAACAGTTCAATAAGTGTCCCCCTGTAACCCTTCTTCGCTGCTGAAAAAGCAAAGCAAAACTGGAGTCAACCTTGCTAATGTTCTTAGACTTTTTTTTTTTTTTTTTTTTTTGGCTGCCTGCTCACCCTGATTAACTAGGAATAATCCCTATCATCCTGTGTAAGCTAAACCCTAAATTACACAATATGTTTTCTAACCTTATGGCATATGCCTTCCATGTTGGGGATGACTCCAGAGAAGGCAAAGCAGGCTGTGTGTTTTTACTGCTTTTGCAAACTTACATTCTATCAGCCCTGAGCATTTTGGCCTCTCCAGGGTTGGAATGGTGTTTTAATAACCAAGAAAAATAACAGAAATATGAAGAAAGGATACTGTGCAAATCACTTTCCAAACTAACTTGTATTGAAACTGCCTTAAATCTGAGTCATGGAAAATACTAGTGATTAGGATAATGTGGTACATTGCATTCAGTGACAGTTAATCCTCTTATTAACTTCATGGTAATATTTTGCTCATTTGTCAGGTTGGAGGGATTTTGTGAGAATGTTGTAGTTCCTGCCTTCCTCTGTTCATTGAGAAAGATGGGGAAATAGCTGTATAAATAATAGTTCCAGATTGAAATGCATTTTGAGGCTGACTTTTCCCTCTGGAGATGTATGTTTGCCTCATGTACTTCATCTATGCTTTGAATTTGGGGATCCATCCTTTGAGGCCTCCTCATCTTCCCTTCAGAGGGTTTCCTCTTCACCTGAGTGATCATCAGTCAGGGAAAAGTCTGTGGGGCAGTTCAGTGGTGTGGTACATTACATTGCCAAATGGAAACAGACCTCTGCTCCAGCCTCATGAGCTGGAGCAGCCTATAAAGAATTTCTGGCAGAGAGTCAAAGAGGCGATCCCTGCTCTAGGAAAAAAACACAATAGCTGAGATTGCAGCTCTCTGTCCTCTTGCTGGGCTGATTCATACAGCAGCATTGACATTGAGTCTCAGGAGAACTGTTCTCTTCCCAGTCCAGCTAAAAATATCCAAATTCAGATGTATAATGACAGAAGCTGATAAATTTGCTGGGGAAATGCAAGCAGTGTCACTGTCTTCCTAGGAAACCTATTCTGATAAATTGATGTAGGGAAAGAAATTGCCAAACATGGCAGAGACCCATAGTGCCACTACCCCCAGGATGATGAACAAATTGAGCATGGTTTCCTTGTCATTGAAGTTCCCCTTTTCTAACATAGGTGGAAGTAAAATGCACAAAATTAAAAAAGGAATGTAGAAAGCATCTTTTTGATCAAAAGGTTGACAATGACATAAAATTATTCTTATTTCCTGTAATTATTTTTTGCTTTTCTGTTAAATTGTGAGGGGCTTCCCTTTTAAAATACCCTTTTGCCAAGATAAAAATCCTGCTTAAATAGCCCTGCACTTAAGAGGTGACCTGTGGTTCAATTATGATCTATTAATTTTTTAACTCCATAAGACACACATTCTATGTTTTTGTTTGGAATTCCAGAATCTAAGCTTGTATTACTGCCTGTTATCCTGCCATGTTTTTTTTTTTTTTTTTTTAATTTAGTTGACCAATAGATTCTCAGAAGGAGTATTCCAGAATGACCCCTTCATACAAACTGACTTGAAATTATTTGATATGGGCTTCAACTATAATTTATTCAACATCTCTTGAGCACCTATTAGAAAGCAAGCATCATGACTGGCATTTTTCTAAAATGACAAAGTACAGAGCACTGACAATAGGGAAGACACACAGATGATGAACTCATTATAATTCAAATCATAAACATAATAGTTAGTACCTGAACAATTACTATGAGAACTGAATAGAGGAAATGCTTCTGCTAGGAAAAGACCAGAGAGTTTCAGAGAAGTAAAATTTGTGCTTGGCATGATATAATGAATGAGTGCTAGAAATTTCTGAGGGGTGGGGGGGAGTATATCTGACAGAATACTGTGGCACTGAGGTAGGAGAAGCAACACCTGAATTTCAGACTCAACCCATTATTTAAGAGGTTTAAATAATTTTTTTTCCTCACTTGGTGTTTTGGTTTTGCCAAACAACTTGCAAACAACTGTTGCGTTTGCTCTAATTATTTTAGATCATTAACTTTGAAAATTACTGTTTGCATTATTTCCTAGCTTGGCCTTGTGCCCATTCTGAGCTGGCATCTAATGAACAGGTGGATGGTACAGGTCTGGAGTTTTGCCCTTGTCAAATACTTGATCCAGACTGCAAAATGTCATGGTTGCCTTCCCTATACAAACTTATGGACCTTAGTCTCAATAATGATGTTCTAATGATCTAGCTTGATATTCCATCATTTGTTGAGGCACAAAGGCATGAAACAAAAGCTAACAAGATTATCACTGCCTCCTTGAATGAAGAATAAATACTGGCCTTTTAATTTTATGCAGCATTTACTCAATATGATTTTATGCATTAAAAATGCTTAGGTTTTTTCATTCTCATGGTTACCTCTTAACCTTAAGAGGTCTGACCTCTTAACTAGGCAATAATTGGTTTGGAGCCTCAATTTCAATAGCAAGGGAGGGAAAAAATTCCATAGAAAATAAAAGAGCCCTTCCTTCTGAGATTCAATAGGAAATGTAAGATACAAAGACTTAATGTAATTTTAAAAGACAATATAGCATAAACAGAGCATGTTGAAATATTTTGGAGAAGTAGAAAGAGGTCTACAATTTATTTTGAAATGTGTCAACAAACAAAATGGGTTGATGAATGTTGAGATAAATATATAGATGATATGTTATAAAGCATATATAGTAAAATATGAGAATATGAGTATTAATTCTAAAATTATTTTAACTTTGTGGAATGTTGAGGGAAAATGTTAATATTGAGGGAAAAAGCAATAAGGTAGTATAGACTAAAATTGGTACTGCTGTTCAGATAAGAATTATGACATAGTTAAAATGAAGAGAAATATCTCAGAATTATCAAAATATAGACACAAATAAATGACTGAGTCTGGGAGCCAAAGGTACACAGTCTTCCCTTACCATTAGTTTATTAATGAATCTGTTCTCATTCTGGGAAAATGAGTAGTTTCCTTTAAGGGCCAGATCTTTAGTCTACTCAGCAATATATAAATACAGCCTGTAAATTTTTTTCTGTACATAAAATACTTATATTCTTCACAAATAAGGCAATTTGTGCCATTTTAATCGTTTTGACATAGAGAGCTTCATATATTCTAGGCATGATGCTAAGGATTAGGGCTTCAGTGAGGAAGCACTTGAGGAAGTTCAATGTCAAGAAATGGATAAAGGTAATATTAAGATGATGTGATCATAGAAGGACTTAACTAAAGCTGTGTCAGCTCTGGACAGGGAGCAGTCACTGGGTTTATTAGCTCTGTAACTTGAGGTTGGTTACTTAGCCTCTTTGTATTTCAGTTATTTTCATCTGTAAAATCTGGACAACTTTATCTGTTAATCTTACTGTCTTTTTAATAACAAAACCTTAATGAATGGCCACTATAACATCTTTAACTTATAGAGGGAGACCAAATAGAGGAAAAACTAATGCATAAAATGTGCTTGACAGACATCCTTCTGTCTCCACCCCACCCTGTGCCCATCATTGCCCTAACATGACTACTCCAATGGTGCCAGAACACACATACTTCCTTCCACCTCCAATTTAGAGACAAGGACACTGAAGTGACTTGAGAGAAGTGACCTGTCTCAGGTCACACAGCTTGTCAGTGTTAGAGTGAGAAGCAGGTAGGCTAATAAAGCTTTTACTGTAGAAAAAGGTTGAAGAAAGGTTATATTCCTTTGGAAATGTGGTTTATGATTTCCTAAGAAGTAATAGAGAAATGCTCAGAAATGTTTTTATATTGTTAGGAGAGAAGTGTTTATGTGTACCTAAATATAATGCACTAGTACACTCCCAGGAAGTACTGAATTGTATTGCATTAAACTCTTGCTGCTGAATTATCAGTGTGTCCTGGTTAACTCTTGCTCACTGGGGTACTTTTCCACTAATTAAATTATTTTTCTTTTAATTATATATTAATATCTCCAATCCATAGAATCTGTATCTCTTAACCCTGCATTGATACATACAGTTAGAGATAGCAAAGATTGCATTATACTACAGTGATGCAGCCACATCAATGTTCATAGCTGCTCAATTCACAATAGCCAGATTGTGGAACCAACCTAGATACCCCTCAATTGATGAATGGATAAAGAAACTGTGGTATATATATACAATGGAATATGGAATATTACTCAGCCATAAAGAATAATAAAATTATGGCATTTGCAGGCAAATGGATGAAACTGGAGAATATCATGCTAAGTGAGATAAGCCAATCTAAAAAAACCAAAGGATGAATGATCTCGCTGATAAGTGGATGATGATACATAATGGGGGGTGGGAGGGAGGCAGGAATGGAGGAAGGAGGGACTATATAGAGGGAAAAGGGTGGGGGAAGGAAAAATAACATAATGAATCAAATATCATTACCTTATGTAAATGTATGATTTCACAAATGGTATACCTCTACTTCATGTACAGAGAAACAAGTTGTACCCCATTTGTTTACAATAAAAAAAATTTTAAAATAAAAAATAAAATGAGTATTCTAATAACTGCTCTATATTTGTATCTTATTGGACCTGTGAGGCATACAGATTTTACTTGACAAGACAGATGCCAATTCACAACTCTGAACTAAAGTCTCTGGATGTTCTGTGTATTTGAGCCAATGCCCTGTACTGACTTCAAACTCAAGTACTTTGGCTGGAAAACTCCAATCAGAGATAAGGTTAAACTTCTATTTATTAGGGGATTATATTTCTTATCAAATAGGAGAGGAAGAAGAGGAATAAAAGAAAAAGGATGAAAAGAGGAAGAGAGAGAATGAGTAGGATTTTGTTGTACACAACGTTATTGGATTCTTACTATTACATTTTATAAAATAAGTTTTATAAAATAAGGGGTCAATCAAAATTATAATAAAATAGGTGAAAATCTGTAAAAGAAATAGACTCTTCCTCAGGCAATAGTAAGGTATACTAAAAAGGATACTTCTAGCATATATATTCAGATTCGGTATATTTCAACTGAGAAACTGGTATAAATAGAAGAGTAGATAAATGATCTTAAAATCATAGACGAGAAGACATGCCAGAGCACAATTTGTAACAGACAAATAAGGGAGAAAAAAGTCAGAGCCATGCTCTATTTGGGAATGTATTGGTTTTTGGTCTGTTGAGCCGACTGTAAAAAGCAGTATTGATTAACAAGTTAGGTCTGGTGAGAGGTGAGGATGGAGGCACCACATACTGAGTAATCTTAGATGTCTGTACTTCTTCAGTCAGGGTTACCTTGTACCTTTGGGAGGTAAGTGATTCTTCCATGGTTTGCCATTCTTTCACAGCCTCAAAAAGTAAGGATGCACACAGCTTCTTTCAAGACATTTTGAAATTTAAAAGCTACAGCCTTGAAAAAGTCTATAGCTTTATCCTATGCAATATCCATCATTTCTGTAAATGTGAAGAATTCTTTCATTTAACCATAAGAGCTGATAATGTGACCTGTCATTCTGGCCTCACCAAGCCCAGCATTTTAAAAGAGGATCAGAATAACCAGTGTTAGGATTGGGGGTATAGTTTAGCATGTGCAGGACCCTGGGTTCAATCCCCAGCACCTAAATGAATGAATGAATGAATGAATGAATGAATGAATGAATGAATGAATGAATGAATGAATAAATAAATAAATAAATAAAAGAATCAATGTTGATAAATATGGTGTCGTGTGAATGCATAGGAATAGGATTAAAGGAAGAAAGGGAAGGAGGAGCTGACTTTCAATGAGAATCTTGAAAGGATCATGCTCTGCAATCTACTACTTACTTTAATCTTCACTACAGTCTTCCAAAGTACATGATGATAAGGTGGTGGTGATTCTTGTCAGCCACAGAGGTAGGATTTGGACCCAGGTCTGTATGACTAAGTTCTAGTATTTTTTTTTTTTTTTCTGTTGCTTTGACCGTTTGCCATCTGACTCCTGAGTTTTCAACCATTAGGTGGATAAAAGATAGAAAATAAGCTGAAACTCAGATCAGTTTTCTTTTTTCTTTGTTAGCGGCTCTGACTGAATATATTGACTAAATAAGAGTTGGAGATAGGCATGAATTTTGATTATTCAGTCCCCTGCTGAGAACTAACTGAATCATATTATTTGTACTATGGAGAAATAAAAAAAGAAAAAGATCTAGGTTTCTGGAAACATTGTCTTTGGGACTTAAGGCAGACTGAGACATTGGAAGTGATAGTTGCCAAAGTTGTCAAATCTATAACATTCTTTTATGCATATAAGTTGGGGATTTATTGTCAGAAAATTATAGGAGTCCTGAACTAATTCACATCAGTGAGGTTTTTATTTTGTCTTGTTTAGGGCAGGTTTTGCAGAAGAGTCCCTGTAAGGAGGTTACATGAGACTTAGAAACAATTTTTAGTGGATGCATACATACCCACTCATATAACCCTATGTTCATATAATCACCTGCACATGCCAGACCTCTGCATATGAGACAAGCTAGCAAAATATGGCTTACTGGGCCATGGGTTCCATTTCTCTAATTAAAAAAAAAGTTTTTGCAAGGTTTTTACGTTGTCTACTTGATCTGTTCCTGCCACAATCTATTCCAGCCAACTCACTGTAAAGCTCAGAGAGAGGTAGAACAATGTGTCGAGGGTAGCACTAAGAGCAGAAAGATAAATTGAGCCACACATGGAATTTTTAATATTTTCTAAAAACTCATTTCATCTAAAATTAGCATCCTAAAACATCATTAATATAAAACACTATTAATACTCTCCAGTTTTTCTTGGTAAATCTTCAAAATCCAATGTAGATTTTGTGCTTATAGCATACTCCAATTTATTCAAGCTACATTTCAGGTGCTCAATGCGAGAATGTGGCTAGTGGCCCCCTTGTTAGTCCAGTCTGGGGAGGTTTTCACTCATGATGTTCATGTAAATGTTATATATCATCCATCATTTATTTATAGAGGGAGCACATCATTTCTGTCCCATTAGAGAACATGAGGGGACCTAGGGAGGAATGGATGTGGTGAGGATATCTAATACCTGCTTTTATTAAAGAATAAAATATAAGAAAGAATAGGAATGAAATCTTATATATTGATAATGAATTTGTATAATATCATTATTCCCTGGCCTCTGTACATATCTGGCGTCAGATAAGTGCCTTATCCTAGTAGAACTCAGTTCTTCCCATTCTGTGACACTACTGCTTTTGTAAATTTGCCACTCATTGCTGGGTTGTGGGGTACAGAGACTCCGACTTGTCTAAAGAGGGAGAGGTAGGCAGAGGTCCTTGCAGAAGCACCTTAAGGGGAGGCTGCAGTAACTATGCCATTGCTCTAAATGGAGGTACAGTCTTGCATGGCAGGACTTATGTAGGTGTTTACTTGAGCCCCAGCATCTTGGTAAAAGTCTGTGCAGAAGACAGACATGCATCCTAGCTTTAGGAAAGTATGCTTTATCATTATATCAGTTCTGAGATGTTCTGATATGGGAAAATTAATAAAAGTCTAGGTTTTTTCATTTGTCCTGTGGCATAATTGAGTTCTCAGTAATTTTTTTTTTGTAACTCCTGGATTAACATTCATTAAGAGTCCTTTAGGAAGCTAGAGACTTAGAACTAGCAGGTCAATCATTTGGATCTGTTGTGATCGTGGGTTGTCAGTTCCCCACGACAAAAATTATGCCTATGGGACAGCAGGCTTTTGAGTCAGGAAGACATCCTCCAATCCTTGCATTTGCTGCTTAGCAATTCTGTGACTATGGAAGTCACTTAATCTCTCTAGATCTTCTTTTGTTTCATCTGATAAAGGTATGTACTCCTGCATAGCTTTATTGTGATGAGGAAATGAAGGCATTTGTTCAAAGGATGTGGTAAAGGGCCTAGCACATACTGGTTGCTCAATAAGTACAAGTATTTTTCCTTTTATTCATCCAAAACATGTTTTTATTCCCTCCCCCTAACTCCTGAGTCTTGAAAGGTTTTGTCAGCATACAGATTGAACTTGATTGTTTTAATTAAAATTCTATATCTTCTTCTTCATTTCGCATTGACTAATACAATTAGTCTGATTAGAAGTATAAACCTATCAGCCTAGTTTCCAAAAATTCATTCAAACAAATGTCTACTGAGTATTTACCATTTTCTAGTGGGAACTCTGGGAAAATAGAAATAAATAATATATAACTATTCCCTAAAGGAGCTTTACCCTAGTCTTCTCTGTGGATCAAATTTACCAAGCACCATCAACCAAGCCTTGCAATGATGAATGAGAAGAGGTTGAGAACACAAGAGGAGCCTCCAGCCCCATCTCAGTGGGTCAAAGAAATACAAACATATTGAGTGAAATAATTCCAGTTCATAGTAGATATAAACAACTTTATTCAGATAGATGCAAAATTAAGCCTTTTGAAATATTGAGACTAGCCTGCTTGGCCCTAACACTTAAAAAAATCAACATCCAGGGATTTAGTGATTCCAGATGGAGAGCTACCATTTCAGGGTCCTCAGGAAGCAGGTTACATGAAAGCAGAATGGAAAGGGAGCATGACCCAATTTGATTTGCCTTTTGGAAGCAGTTTTGCAATGGAGGTGAAAAGTCATGGGGGACTTAAGGAAAGTCTGGCTGGGAAAGACAAGGCAGATTGAGGAGGACTACTAATAGTTGGATGGAGGATGTGAAAGACAAGAAATTTGTACTGATTTGACCCATTAGGGCTTATTGTCTACTTTTAAGAGATGGTGGTGGTTTTATCTAGATTATCCTTGGTGTTCTTTCCTGATAGTTGTTGAAAGTTTGAAAACAAATGGGTTCACCTAGGAAATGAGTAAAGATGTGGCCTTGCAAGGGGACATTGAGGGATGCTATACTGAAGAGGCAGCTATAAATGAGATCCATTTTCTTCTAAGTCATATCAACAAGTCTTTGGATTACCTGAAGATTTTGGCCAGCTGCTGATGAAAAGCTCTTCCCCAAATCAAGCTCAATTGTCAAACTTGGGAGCTTACTTTATTTTGTTCTTCTGAGTCACATTAGACTCCAGAATAATTAACTTCATTTTCCCCAAGTCTTTCATCTCTTGGGAAACTTCCAATGATTTTGGTTTTCAGTCTAGAGAACAATTTTTGGCAGCTCATTGTCAAAGAAGTGATAATTCTCAAAGCCCAGAGTGCTAAACTCGAACTCAGTTGATGATCATAGTCTTTCCAAATAAGGAGCTCAGCCCCAAACATCTGGGATTCTTCTTTTTCTTTCCACCCCCAGGCAAGGGAGTATTATATAAAATCGCACTGATCCATTTCTATAGCATTTGTGTTGTTAAATGATACAGTAGACATGATAAGACTTAATAAATATCAAAAAAGGTTTGTTCTCTCACCAGGCAGTTATAATTTGTTGTGCTTCTATTCCTCCTCACTTATATTTGGTTTACATTAGATATTTCTCTTTATGAGATACCTAATGATATGCAGGTCAGCAAGACTTTAAAATGTTTTTCTGTCCTTGAAATTGTTTTTTCTTTATTCATAGTTTTAAGAAGCAAGACTTGAGATTATCTGTATTAAGAGGTTTGTGTGTGCTGAGTGTGAGTTTAAAATAAAATTAACAATTTACTTTGAATGGCAGAGTCTAGTACATTCATATTGGTTGAGATGTACAGAATTCATTTTGGAAGTCACTGTGAATCAGTGTCAACAGGGCAAAAAGCATTCTCTGCTCTCTTGCTCTTCCTTCATAAAGGGTTTAGAAGGTTGGAGGATAGTCCAAATCAGTTAAAGAAGAAATACTGATTTGATTGTAACAAAGTATTTAAAATCAATGCATTTTTTACTTTTGTTTTTGTAACTTATACAGTCAGTTTAAAGGCAAGAATATTATATAAGTGAATATAACATATTGTTCTGCACAGTATTTGGAAGAAATAAGTCAAACTAAAAATGGAATTCTGTTGTTGGCCCACCTTCCCCCATTAATTTTTTAATCTGAAACATTTAACAAAAAAGTAATATCTCACTTATCTACAAAGAGTTTGTGTTGACTTTAAGTTGACAAAATGAAAGATGCAACACTGTAACACTTCTTGAAGATGATACCAATCTCATACAGTCAGCTAATCCTAATACTAAAGAAAGGGTCTTGTAAGATTTGGTATAAAATATTTATGCTTCTCCCTCTTCTGGAATCTAGGACATTCTTTCCCATCACTCTGAGTTAGAGATGAGATTCCTTTTTTTTTTTTTTACATTATTAATTAAATAATTGTTCACAGAAGAGTCATATAGTACGTTATTTTTTTTTTTCCATCATTGTGCTTCTTGGAATTAATTTTTTTTTTCAAATTTTTAAAAAATTTTTTTTATTGTAAACAAATGGGATACATGTTGTTTCTCTGTTTGTACATGGCGTAAAGGCATACCATTTATGTAATCATAAATTTACATAGAGTAATATTGTTTGATTCATTCTGTTATTTTTTCCCTTCCCAACATCCCTCCCACCCCTCACTACCCTCTATACAGTGCTTCCTTCCTCCATACTTGCCCCCCTCCCTAACCCTAACTCTAACCCTAACACTAACCCTTCCCTCCCCCCCATTATGTGTCATCCTCCACTTATTAGCGATATCATTCGTCCTTTGGCTTTTTGAGATTGGCTTATCTCACTTAGCATGATATTCTCCAATTTCATCCATTTGCCTGCAAATGCCATAATTTTATCATTCTTTATGGCTGAGTAATATTCCATTGTATATATATACCACAGTTTCTTTATCCACTCATCAATTGAAGGGCATCTAGGTTGGTTCCACAGTCTGGCTATTGTGAATTGAGCAGCTATGAACATTGATGTATGCTGATTTTAAGTTCTTTGGGTATAGGCCAAGGAGTGGGATAGCTGGGTCAAATGGAGGGTCCATTCCAAGTTTTCTAAGGAATCTCCACACTGCTTTCCAGAGTGGCTGCACTAATTTGCAGCCCCACCAGCAATGTATGAGTGTACCTTTCTCCCCACATCCTCACCAACACCTGTTGTTGCTCGTATTCTTGATAATCGCCATTCTAATTGGGGTGAGATGGAATCTTAGGGTGGTTTTGATTTGCATTTCTCTTATTACTAGAGATGTTGAACATTTTTCCATATGTTTGTTGATTGCTTGTAGATCTTCTTCTGTGAAGTGTCTATTCATTTCCTTAGCCCATTTCTCGACTGGATTATTTGAATTCTTGGAGTAGAGTTTTTTGAGTTCTTTATAGATTCTGGAGATTAGTGCTCTATCTGAAGTATGATTGGCAAAGATATTCTCCCACTCTGTAGGCTCTTTCTTCGCATTGCTGATAGTTTCCTTTGCTGAGAGAAAGCTTTTTAGTTTGAATCTATCCCAGTGGTTGATTCTAGCTTTTATTTCTTGTGCTATGGGAGTCCTGTTAAGGAAGTCTGGTCCTAGACCAACAAGGTGAAGATTTGGACCTACTTTTTCTTCTATAATCTGCAGGGTCTCTGGTCTGATTCCGAGGTCCTTAATCCATTTTGAGTTAGTTTCGTGCATGGTGAGAGATATGGGTTTAGTTTCATTCTGTTGCATATGGATTTCCAATTCTCCCAGCACCATTTGTTGAAGAGGCTATCTTTTCTCCATTGCATATTTTTGGCACCTTTGTCTAGTATGAGAAAATTGTATTTATTTGGGTTTGTGTCCGTGTCCTCTATTCTGTTCCATTGATCTACCTTTCTATTTTGGTACCAATACCATGCTGTTTTTGTTACTATTGCTTTGTAGTAGATTTGAAGATCTGGTATTGCAATACCCCCTGTTTCACTCTTCCTGCTAAGGATTGCTTTAGCTATTCTGGGTTTCTTATTCTTCCAGATGAATTTCATAATTGCTTGCTCTATTTCTGTAAGGTACATCATTGGGATTTTAATTGGAATTGCATTGAATTTGTATAGCACTTTAGGTAGTATGGCCATTTTGACAATATTAATTCTTCCTATCCAAGAACATGGAAGATCTTTCCATCTTCTAAGGTGTTCTTTAATTTCTTTCTTTAGTGTTGTATAGTTCTCATTGTAGAGGTCTTTCACCTCTTTTGTGAGATTGATTCCCAAGTATTTTATTTTTTTCGAGGCTATTGTGAATGGGGTATTTTTCCTAATTTCTCTTTCTGAAGATTCATCACTTATGTATAAAAATGCGTTGGATTTATGGGCATTGATCTTGTAACCTGCTACTTTACTGAATTCACTTATGAGTTCTAAGAGTTTTCTGGTGGAATTTCCAGGTTCCTCTAAATATATAATCATGTCATCAGCGAACAGGGATAGTTTGAGTTCCTCTTTTCCAATTCGTATCCCTTTAATTTCTTTGTTTTGTCTAATTGCTCTGGCCAGAGTCTCAAGAACGATGTTGAATAGAAGTGGTGAAAGAAGGCATCCCTGCCTTGTTCCAGTTTTTAGGGGGAATGCTTTCAGTTTTTCACCATTTAGAATGATATTAGCTATGGGCTTAGCATAAATGGCTTTTACAATGTGAAGGAATGTTCCCACTATCCCTATTTTTTCCCTATGTGTTTTGAGCATGAAGGGGTGCTGTATTTTATCAAATGCTTTTTCTGCATCTATTGAAATAATCATGTGATTCTTGACTTTAAGTCTATTAATATGGTGAATGACATTTATTGATTTCCTGATGTTGAACCAACCTTGCATCCCTGGGATGAAACCCACTTGATCATGGTGCACTATCTTTTTAATATGTTTTTGTATGCGATTTGCTAAAATTTTGTTGAGAATTTTTGCATCGATGTTCATTAAGGATATTGGTCTGAAATTTTCTTTCCTTGATGAGTCTCTGTCTGGTTTAGGTATCAGTGTGATATTGGCTTCATAGAATGAGTTTGGGAGGGTTCCCTCCTCTTCTATTTAATGGAATACTTTGAGAAGTATTGGAATGAGCTCTTCTTTAAAGGTTTTGTAGAACTCGGCTGGGAACCCATCTGGTCCCGGACTTTTCTTTGTTGGTAGGCTTTTGATGACCTCTTCTAGTTCATTGCTTGAAATTGATTTATTTAAGTTGTGTATGTCCTCCTCGTTCAGTTTAGGCAATTCATATGTCTCTGGAAACCTGTTGATGCCTTCGAAATTTTCTATTTTGTTGGAGTATAGATTTTCAAAATAGCTTCTAATTATGTTTTGTATTTCCATCCTGTCTGTTGTGATATTTCCTTGTTCATTCCGAATTTTAGTGATTTGGGTTTTCTCTTGTCTTCTCTTTGTTCATGGGGCTAAAGGTTTATCAATTTTGTTTATTTTTTCGAAGAACCAACTATTTATTTTGTCAATTTTTTGTATTGTTTCTTTTGTTTCAATTTCATTGATTTCAGCTCTGAGTTTAACTATTTCCTGTCTTCTACTACTTTTGGTGCTGTTCTGTTCTTCTTTTTCTAGGGCTTTGAGCTGTAGTGTTAGATCGTTTATTTGTTGAGTTTTACTTCTTTTATTAAATGCGCTCCATGAAATAAATTTCCCTCTAAGTACTGCTTTCATAGTATCCCAGAGATTTTGATATGATGTTTCTTTGTTCTCATTTTCCTCTAAGAATTTTTTAATTTCCTTCCTAATATCTTCTGTTATCTATTCATCATATAATAGCATATTGTTTAATCTCCAGATGTTGGAATAGTTTCTGTGTTTTACTCTTTCATTTATTTCTAACTTCAATCCATTATGATCTGATAGAATACATGGTAGTGTCTCTATCTTCTTGTATTTGCTAACATTAGCTTTGTGGCATAATATATGGTCTATTTTAGAGAAGGATCCATGTGCTGCTGAGAAGAAAGTGTATTCGCTCTTGGTTGGATGGTATATTCTATAAATGTCCGTTAAGTCTAAATTATTGATTGTGTTATTGAGATCTATGGTTTCTTTGTTCAATTTTTGTCTGGAAGATCTGTCCAGTGGTGAGAGAGGCGTGTTAAAATCACCCAGTATTATTGTGTTATGGTCTATTTGGTTTCTGAAATTGAGAAGGATTTGTTTGACATACATGGATGAGCCACTGTTTGGGGCATAGATGTTTATGATTGTTATATCTTGCTGATTTATGCTTCCCTTAAGCAGTATGAAATAACCTTCTTTATCCCTTCTGACTAACTTTGGCTTGAAGTCCACATTATCGGAAATGAGGATGGATACTCCAGCTTTTTTGCTGAGTCCATGTGCATGGTATGTTTTTCCCCATCCTTTCACCTTTAGTCTATGAGTATCTTTTTCTATGAGGTGAGTCTCTTGCAGGCAACATATTGTTGGATCTTTCTTTTTAATCCAATCTGCCAGTCTATGTCTTTTGATTGATGAATTCAGGCCATTAACATTCAGGGTTATTATAGAGATATGATTTGGTTTCCCAGTCATTTGGTTCATTTTTTAATTTTATTTATTTATTTGTTTGACACAACTTGTCTCCTCCTTTATTTGACAATTCCTTTAGGATAATTCCTCCCTTTGCTGATTTGCTTCTTTGTTTTTCATCTATTCCTCATGGAATATTTTGCTGAGAATGTTCTGCAATGCTGGCTTTCTCTTTGTAAATTCCTTTAGCTTTTGTTTATCATGGAAGGATCTTATTTCATCATCAAATCTGAAAGTAAGTTTTGCTGGGTATAAGATTCTTGGTCGGCATCTGTTTTCTTTCAGGGCTTGAAAAATGTTGTTCCAGGCCCTTCTAGCTTTTAGGGTCTGGATTGAAAAATCTTCTGATATTCTTATTGGTTTCCCCCTGAATGTAATTTGATTCTTTTCTCTCGCGGCCTTTAAAATTCTGTCTTTATTTTGTATGTTAGGTATTTTCATAATAATGTGCCTTGGTGTGGGTCTGTTGTAATTTTGTGTATTTGAAGTCCTATAAGCCTCTTGAACTTGATTTTCCATTTCATTCTTCAGATTTGGGAAATTTTCTGATATTATTTCATTGAATAAATTGTTCATTCCTTTGGCTTGTTTCTCTAGGCCTTCCTCAATCCCAATAATTCTTAAATTTGGCCTTTTCATGATATCCCATAGTTCTTGTAGATTCTGTTCATGATTTCTTACCATCTTCTCTGTTTGTTCAACTTTGTTTTCAAGGTTAAATATTTTGTCTTCAATGTCTGAGGTTCTGTCTTCCAGGTGTTCTGTCCTATTGGATATGCTTTCTATGGAGTTCTTAATTTGGTTTATTGTTTCCTTCATGTCAAGGATTTCTGTTTGGTTTTTTTTCAATATCTCTAACTCTTTATTGAAATGATCTTTTGCTTCCTGTATTTGCTCTTTTAATTGTCGATTGGTGCGATCATTCAATGCTTGCATTTGCTCTTTCATCTCATCATTCAGTGCATGCATTTGCTCTTTCATCTCATCGTTTGCTTGTCTAATCATTTTAATTATGTACATTCTGAACTCCTTTTCTGTCATTTCTTCTGCCATGCCATCATTGGGTTTTATTGATGTAACATCTAGATTTGTTTGCAGCATTTTCTTTCCTTGTTTTCTCATGTTGTTCAGATATCAGTGGACCACTGAGATATTGCAGATTTCTTCTATTGACTTACAATGTCCCTGAAGATTTCTATATATATCCCCCTTAGCCTTCAGTAGGCTGAAGTCTTGGAGGAAGTTGATAATGCGGTACTCCACAAGGAAGCTGCCTCTCTAGGAGTGGTGGCCTTCAGGTGGGGTATAATCCCTGCTAGTGGGCAGAGGTGCCTCCACTTGTTGACCAATGGTCATCCAAAGGGGACCTAGGCTGCGGGCTGAGGCAAGGCCTGTTTGGGCCAGAGTCTCTGGTTTTACCGTCCTTGTGGGGAAACCTCACCCGGCAGGGAAGACTCACCCGGTGGGGAGGTCTCGCTGGTCAGTTCCCTCCTAGAGGTTCCCCTCAATTTACAGCTATCGCCTGGGCTGGGCTCGAGATGAGATTCTTAAGTCAGTTAGGATGAGATTCTTTTTATTTATAAGTCCAAAGAAAGTGATCCATTCATCTACTAAAGGAAAAGTAGATGGCCATTTTCTTAGGGTGCTTTCTAGCATATTTTGGCCCTCCTTACAAATATTAATCCAAAATTATATTTGATGCCTCTAAGTTTAACTGTGTTCTTTGGGTGACATTCTTCATGTTAGAGGTAAAACACTGAATCATGAAGCAATACTATAACATGGAAGCTGTTGGCCAGGAATATTTCCATTTAAGAATGAAAACATAGCACTAGTAACTAAAATATTTCTAGTTTTCTGACTTTTTGGGATGGTCTACTGCAATCATTATTAATTTACTGAGAATCTGCTGTGAAATTAATTAAAAATTAATGAATTAATGAAGATGGAGGAATTACAGTTTGACCCCAGAAACAGTCTAACTTTGGAGCTTGGCTTTATTTGTGCTATCATAGTTTTTCTAAACAAGGGATTGGGTATTGGGGTATATGAAGAGCTTGATGAATGAAAAGTAATTTGTGTGTATGTGTGTGTTGCATGTAAAGTTGTAGAAAAATATTATGATTAAATACCCATATATTTAGGCAATTTCATTGTTACGAGCATCAGCTTGGGATCTTGACTCTTCAACTTATTATCTGCTTAACTTTGGACAAGTTATTTAATATCTTTGTGACTCCTTTTCCTCATCAGTTCAATGGAAGAAACAGTAGTACTTGCTTTTCAAAGTCGAAGAGAATAGGAAAATGATATAATGCATTAAGAAAAAGGAAAGGAAAATGCATGTTGGTGTCAGTAAAGACATTTCTTGCAAAGAATAAAATGAGGGATGCTTTTTCTCATAGCAAGAGGATATCCTTTATTTTCCAACTGAGATTTGAATATGGTAACCTAGGAGGTATGATTCTAAGATTTTAAAGCAATTGTGACAATATTGAATTGTGACAATTATGTGAATTATGCAAATGACTAAGAGTGACCAATCAGAAGCACAGGCAACAATGTGTAAGTTCAGAAATGCCATTAAATTTGTCAAGGAAATATAGATACCCACTAATATTATGTTGCATTTTTCGTATGTTTTATTCATACCTGTTTCCTTCCAGTGGGACTTTATGGAGGCATTGCTCAGAGACTCTGAACTTCAGTATGTCTTTTTTAGAGTGTCCGAAAGAAAATTCCAAAGCTGGTAACTAAAATGTTTTGAAAGTCACATTCCTGTTCAAATCAAGTGAGGATAACTATTAGAAAGGAAATAAATGACTTGTAATTTTCCAATAATTGAAGTTATAGCATAATGAAAGTTGAGTCCTCATTTTCCAAACTTGCAAACTTTCTCCATTAGTTAATAAACAAATGTCCCTTATCAAGAGATGCTCAATGATGGTCTGAGAAGTCATAAAGGAGACGTATAGCGAATTGAAGCTTAGAATCAATGACCTATAAGGGACCTACAAACCCTGAGCTTTTTGTATTTTCAAGAATTATTTTCACTGTCATTTAGTGTCCAAATCCAATTCCTTGCCTAGGGAACCAATTCGGATTAAAGGAAATAAAAAAAAAAAAAAAAAAAAACAAGCAATCAATATCTAATTCATTTAAGTCCTGCTTCTTCCTGGGCCTGCTGGGTACAAGCCTAAAGTTGCTGCCATCTCTCTTATATTCAGACACTTTGGGAAAGGAGCCATCTTTTTAGATCTATTTTCTCCCTGAAGCTTGGAAGCTATATCTATATAAAAAGAGGTGACATACTAGGCCTAGCGTAATAAAACCTTTTCTAAGAGAATCAATATAACTTTGGGAAGGCTCATCTATATTTAAAGGAGAAAAGAGACAAAAGTAGCCGTGGTCATAACATATCATGTAGGCAGTGAAAAATGCAAGAAATGATTAAAAACCACCTACTCGTTCTTATATTCTTGCCTTCTTATTTGACTTGGAGGGATGTTCTAGATCTCTAATCAAATGTATTCTCTCTCTCTAAATGACCTGAGGTTTATTTATTTTTTTAGATATTGGTTGCAATTATGTATCAATGCCCTGAAAATTTCCCGTAGTGACCAATGGTGACACACATAATAGGGTAAACCTAGTATAGGCTGTGCCAATGAAACAGTAGGGCTAATTATCAGATATGAAAATGAACCCTGGTTACATTATCCTCATGGTCTAATCAGCAAAACGCACCAGCTAAATTATTATGTTCACTATTTTAATTGAATAGATTATGCTTTTATTATTATTTTTTAAATTTCAGTGGTTTGAATATCTGAATTTTTCATTTTTGCTTTGCCTTAGAATATACTGGAACCTCAGGTACAAATAAGATATTAACAGTCTGTGAGTCAATGAAACCAATAATGATCTCATAATGTAAATTAACTTGTGGTATATAAAATGTCATAATATTTCCACATGCATGGTAACTTATAATGTAAAGTGAGCCAATTTTTATTTATGAGGAACAGTCCTTAATTTCATCCTTGAAGATGTTTTACTTGTCTACTTTTGGCATGATAAAACAATCACACAGTTTGCAATTTCACTTTCTGACCATCAAACATAATCAAATAAAACACTTTGTGCTTTTATTGTACTTTTTACTATCAGAGGTTTCTGTTCCATTGCTTAGAAAACCTCAGGCTGCCACTGAAGCCAGGAAGGTCATTGGTTGAAACTGAGAGCTTGCAGTAGGCTTTCTCTCCATAATTCCAGGTGAGTTGTGTCATTTTTATAAGTGAATTGTCTGAAGGAATTGAGATCAGGTTTTGATCCATAGGCAAGTTTGGCTTCAATGGTAACTTGAAGAAAATGAATTTGAGAGAAACTGAGGTTTTAAAAATTTGCATATTCTCTTCTCTGTCTGCCATTGACTGGCTATGCTGTCACCTCACAAGTGAGTGGTAGATTATAACAGTCTGGAATCCCAAACTTCTGGCATGAGTAGCAGGATAAATAAGACTAGAACTGTCGCGGGGCATGGTGGCACATGTCTGTAATCACAGTGACTCGGGAGGCTGAGACAGGAGGATCAAGAGTTCAAAGCCAGCCTCAGCAACAGTGAGGTGCTAAGCAACTCAGTGAGACCCTGTCTGTAAATAAAACACAAAATAGGCTGGTGATGTGGCTCAGTGGTTAGGTGCCCCTGAGTTCAATCCCCAGTACCAAAAAAAAAAAAAAAAAGAGAGACTGAAGCTGTCTAGCTTTCCAATGCACTTGACTTCTGGAGTGGGACTGGTTGTGGAGAAGAAGAGAAAAGTAGCTATAAGGCTGAGAACAACGTCCAACGATCAGAGGGCAGAATGTGATGCATGGTCCTGTGAGAACAGACAGCAGGTGCTAGTAAGGGTTTTACATCATGGAAATTCTCAGGAGACATAAGAAAGTGCCATGATAGGCAAAGAGATAAAGGACAATATTTGAAGATACTGGCAAGCCTACATTGTCAGAGAGATTTAGCTTATAGAGGCAGAATTCTAGAATAGAACTAAGTTTTGGTGACTAGACTTTAGTCTTAGGCCAGTGATTTTCAAGAGCAATGCTGGCTCTTTACATGACTACAGAAGTAATACCAGCCATAATGTTAAGAAATTTATAGAAATTATTTTGTTCTTTTGAAGCTATTAAAATGATGCTGTTAGAATTTTCATTTAACAAATGAGGAAACAAGGTCACACACAAAAGTTAAATTACTTATCTAGTATCACATAGCTAATAAGTAAGATAGGAAATAGTCCTGCTCAGGGAAGACTCCAAAGCTTATGGTGATCAGCACACTACTCTTGTGGGAAGGTTATAAAAGCTTTTTCTATAACATGTTTGGATGAAGCAGGACCACAGATGGGATGAAAAGGATACAAGGATAAAAGCTCCATCATTAGGGTCAAAGTGCAGGATCAATTGTGGACAGCAATTGGAGCAACTTGGGCTGAGTTTTTGGCTAAAAACTTGTTAACATCTTTCTTGCCCACAGATGGAACTGCTCCTAATGAAAGGTGAACAACTGGGCACTCAGAGGAGGCAAATGACCATAGCTAGGAAGAAAATAATAAGAAAAAACGCAATGTTAAGAAGAATCACCCCCAGGACATAATAGGTACTTAATAAGTATCTGTGAATACATAAGTGAAGAGTTTCCCACCTTTACAAAGGACTGTCATTCTCAGAAACTTTCCTAGTATAAAAAAAATGTTAATTGCAACAATTCTCAGCTTCTTCATTATTCCAAGGAAGATGTTTCTGTCTGCATTTCTTCTGTTTAGGAATGGGACATTTATCTTTTATTATGTGTTCCTTTGTACTATTGAATTTTTTTTTTACCATGTTCCTATTTCATCTTCAAGAAAGCATGTTAAAAAAGAAAGATTCATTTCTTTTTGTTACTTAGACCAAAACATGTGTACCTACAACTCTCGAACATTTTACCATAGGGCAATTTAGGGACTCAAGTCAGAAAGAATCAGGGGTCCTAATCAGCTCCCTTAGATCTGCTTTTTGCATTCTGAAGTACTAATTTAGCAAAGGCAGTATTGCAGGCATGTTTATCATTGTTCTTAAAAGTGTCTAGAAAAACAAGAATTTCTACTTTAATGGATGTATGGGAACACATTTGATAGTCTCCCAAATTCAAGAGGAGACACCCTATCTTTGCAAGCTATATAGTAGTCATAGTTTGTAGCTGTGCCCCATTATTTGAAATTGTGCCTGTATATAGTTCAGAGACTTTTTTCCTATTAAACCCTGATTAGAATCTCCCTATTCTAATTCACTGAACAGTGCTTCTTAAGGGGGTTACTTAATGCATTTCTATCTTAGAATGTCAAGATTCCCTTCACCAATTCTGAACTGCAGTTTACCACTGAATAGATCTGGCACACTCTAGATCTGTGCATATTACATTGAAGTAACACAGGCAGGCTATGATAATAGAAAGAAGTTAAGTAAATGTTTATATTGAAGAAAATTCATAAGCTATTTGAACTCAATTGCAGTCATACCCAATTCTCAATGGTCGTTTTTATAGACCATGAAATCATAGCTAAAGTCAACTTTGGTTCTGCCCTAATGGAGAGGAACAGTGGCACAAATAACCCTAAACCATAGATAATTCAAATGCATTTATACTTGGCTTTTGAATGGTTTTTATGATAATATTCACAGCACATTGCTCTTCTAATTATGTTTTGTTTTGGATAATATTGAAATTAACTTGTATTTAGTGATCTGACGGTTAGAGAGGAACCCCAGGAGTGTATTGGAAAATCATGCTGTGGACGATCCTCACTACATTACACAAAGGAAAACCAAACAGTTAAAAGGCTCATAGAAATGGAAAGGATCTGACTAGTGGGAAAATAATTCTAGGACCTCACTTCTATGAAATGAGTATATTTTTCTTCTTTCTCCTCCCTCTCTTCCTTTTATTATTAAAATTGAAATCAAGGAAAAATAACAAAAGAAGAGAAGAAATCTAAGTGTGTCAGCACTAGGCCTTGGGTGATGAGAAGTACTTGGTTCTGGGTAACCTCAGACAGTGGGGTCAGAAGCAATCTAAGCAGTCAAGGGTTCTAATATTACCAACATTCAGGGATGACAACAAGGCAGAGAGTCAAAACGCAGTAGCAAGAAGAGAGGCCTCTAAGTAGTTTTCATAGATCCAAGCAAAGCAGTTCATTAAAGACTTAGCATGCAGTCAGGCATCCAAAATTCTATAAAAACCACAAGTCAGGGCGAGAGAGAAACAGGAACCAGGAAGGCGTTCTGTAGAGTGGCACAAGTGGCAACCAGAAGGGGCACCACTACTAAGGGTAAGTTTCACCCTAGCCAAGAAGCCAATATTATGCAGGGCAGCAAATGGACCTGCCCACCAAAGCCACCCAGAGGCAAAGAGGTGACACTTAAAAATAAACAAACAATAACAACAACAACAAAAACAATGCAGCCACTTGTGTGACTGAAGACAATGCCAAAAGAGCCCAGGAACCATCTTAAAGACACTGGTCATAACTCTTAAGACAAAACTTCAGAGCCTCCCAGAGAGTATCACGAGGATGAGTATTTCAGAGGAGGAGGAAGATGTTTGTGTGACAGGCCCCAGGCCCACCTATTGGGGGGCTCAGCTTTTCATTTAAATTCTGTCAGTGCGGGGAAAGACTAGACATAATCCATGTGTTATTCGAATTCTCTTTTAAAACCCTGACCAAAGGAAAAGCATATCTCTCCCTCTCATTGGTTTCCTTCAATGAAACTAAGATGAGGAGACTAAAAATATCCCACAAATATTAAGAAACAAAAAAAGAAAATGCAAAAGAAAACAAGGCGAATAAAAACAGATGTATGTGTCAAATATAAGCTAACTATGGTTTTCAAATATCATGGCCTGACATGGATTAATTATCACTGGCAGTTGGGAATACTGTGTCCAGATGGGCTCAGTAATCCAGGATGCCATAATTGATTTCTGCCATGAGTGAAGAAAAGAGAAGTGTTTCAAGTTGGCTTCCTATTTGCCACCCTAGGCAAGTACGTACTCACCCCATTCCCAAAGAGCCAATATCACTTAATTTTTTTATTATATAATTATTATTTACCAATGTAATTATAATTAGAAGCCCCACAAGAGCAGGGACCCTATCTGATTTGTTTCACATGATATTGCTACATGACATCTGATTGGAATTGCTGTCCTCATTAAATGTTTCCTATTTGAACTTGGAGGAGCCATCGTATGTGACCTTCAGAAGGGATTTCCTGAGTTTTCTAAGCAGCATCCCATTGCAATGTCAAGGTGGCACTGGTTTTTAGTTTGAGGGAGATACCTCTTCTGCAGCCAGTCAGCATTATTGTGGTTGGTGATGCCATGGAAGGGTCTTTTCTCCCAACCAAAGAAGAGGCAGTACCTATTGAAGCCTACAGTGTGACTGCATCTTTATCATCACCTACTTATAAGAATGCTTGTACGTTTGCTAGAAAAGTGACATCTGATCATAATACCCTACCTCCTCCTCAACTCACCAGGCTTTGAGCTATCTCTCTTCACTCTTCCTTTTTCAACTGTGTTAGACTAACACCTGGAGCACCACCAGTGAGTCAGTAGCAGCCTTTCATAATTCCTGTGAAGAGAGAGGCCATAATGAGTTTTCAGGAGTTCCCATGCTATCTGTTTACCCATGTGGCGTCTCTTCCATCTGTTTACTATTGGTTTATTTTTTCTGTAATTTAACTTTATACAACAGATGAAAATATTGTTGAGTTTCTTCTCAAACCCATAATATTTCTTATTATGTCATATGAAAGCCTCAGGAAACATTCAATTCTAAGAAGTTAATACCAATATCACTTTGGGATCGTTTTTTAAAGCAGTACAAGCCTTCTTATTCATGTTGTTTCACGTTTCTGAGGAACTTGGAGATTTTTATTGGAGCAAGGCATTTTATAACCCTGTCAACGTGCTTTGAGGGAGAAGTTAACTGATTTAACATCAGCAAATCCTGGAATGTTTGATGCTAATTATCTCAAAAGGGACTCCGCCTGATGTACATTCCACCTGGCACATCTTTGCATATTACTGTTGCCGTCCTCTGCTGTGATTGGCCCTATACAAGAAGAATGAAAGCTCATTTTCCAGAATACTGTGGATATCTAACTGGGACATGTACTCTCACACTTGTACATCTGTTCTCTCTCCCTTACACAGAGGAAATCCTAACTTTTCTCTTTATTTCTTAAGTCCCCCATTTCAGAAAATGTCATTAAGAAAATAAAAAATAATACCTCTCAAGAATTAGAGCATCTCTCTTAATTCTGCCAGTTTTTAAAATTGTGTGTGCACTAAGTCGGGAGGGAATGGGTAGCGTGTGTGATCACTCCTTGCATCATTGCCGTTTTGTAATTGTGGAACTGAGGCACAGGCAGGTGATCTGATATTGTCTAGGCTTAGTGTGTAATTCACCAGTTTGTTTATCCTAATGAAACATATATTAAATAATTGATAAATAAAGAGATATATAGTAATTTAGTGCTAAAAATCTCCAAATTTCTCTGAAATGTGAAACAACATGACTAAAGCATGCTGCTTTAAAAGATAATCCCAAAGTGATATTGGTATTAACTTCTTAGAATTTAATATTTCTGGAATTATCATACAACAGGGATATCTTTCAAACTTTCACTATGTTAGTACCCTGCTGTAAAATCAATGATGATCTAGTTTATTTCATAGACTAGATACCTTCCCTCATTTAGGTCTCCTTAGTTGTCATTTTCAGGACAACTTGAAATTGTCCTGAATATTAATCACTTCAATTTTTCTTTCATCAGCTTCCTGACTCACTGACCTTTAAACTCCTCCAGTTTGTAAACCTCTAGCCCTACAGCACTTCTCTCAGTGACCTTTGCTATTCTTGTAACCAGTTAGAACAGCTGGTAAAATGAATGACAGCAATTGGATAAATTATTTGTACTGACTATGTCCTCCTTGCATAGCATTGTAAGTTGATTAACAGGTCCTGCAAGTTCACACTCACCATATACCCCAGCACTGAAAATGACTGATTCCTCAGCAGAAAAGGTTAAATCAAACTGTCTTCAAAATCTCTCTTTACATATGCACATACATAATATATAATTTTACTGAAATGAGCAAGTGTGATCATACCATATGTACCAATTGGTAGGGAGAAATTTAGCAAGCTTTGATTTGATATATTTTTGATTTTGATTTAGTTTCTATTCCTTTCTTCCTACTCTTTACACCAGCATTCAACCTCACTTCATAAACATACATCTCGAAGAATTATTCTAAAATGTCTCTATTTTTCCCCAAGCTAACATACTTAAAAAAATGCATATCTATATATATACACACCATGGATATATAGTCTATTTGATCATTGATTTAAAAGATGAAATCATAATATCCACATTTTCCTTCTTTCATTACATGTTATCTGTCAGAAATCACCCCAAATCAAAAGTTACAGTTCTAAATAATTTTATACAAAATACTTAGCTTTGCTACTTCATATAAGCTAAAATTTATTGAGCATCTACTATGTGCAATACTAAAACCTGGAATTTATTCATATTTCAGAATTGAAAAGAGATTCATAGTCCAGTCCTCCTGTAGAATAGATGAGATAATCAAGACCCAGGAAATATTGAAGATTTGTTCAAAGTCATGCAGCCAGTTGGTGCCATGTCTCAGAACCTGGCTCTTGTAGACCCCAAGTTCAGTGCACTTTCAATCATATTCTATTCAAAGTACCATACATTAATATGAGATTAATATGACAATTACAACTTAATTTGGAAACATCCCACAACATAATACAAAATTTCTGGCCTGAGGTAGGAGGGCATTAAGGAGGGGCAAGAATTCAGGAAATTTCCTGGTAATGATTTATTTGTTGGTTGTTCAGATAGACCAAACTGTCTTTATTGAACTGAATTTATTAACCAGCAAAGACTCATGAAACTCCACCATTTAAAGGGGCATCAATAAAGGAGGGAATGCTGTATTCAAGAGTGTGTAAGAGACCTATGAATAAAATCCACTCCCATCCTAATGGAGCACTTTTCAGAGAGAAAATAATATGTAGCTTATGACTGAAGATCCTCCCCATCCTCCCAACATATGCAGCATTTTTTTTCCCCTCAGAGCTGAAAAACTGCGTATTGAGTACTAGGAACTTGTTCTTCAAAATGCTGAAACTTGCAGGAAATATGAGTTGTCATGTTCATAGAAAACAAACAACAAACATCATATAGGCTTATGCATCATGTTCCTTTATGGTGCTTCTACAAGTCTATTTGCCAAGAGGTTACAGGATCTAATAGATTTCCGTGCATTGGTGTCTGTCCATTGGCTGGAAGTTACCCTAAATACCAATCAGCCCTTTTTATCACCAAATAATTTGATGCTGGGCACTATGCTTGGCACAGAATAAAGGGTAAGTATGTCTGCATGGGCCTCCCACATCACAGACAAGACACGTACCCCTGAATCTCCCACATGTTTATTCCTCCAGATAATTCACTGTGGACTCTATGACTTTCACTGAAAAATTACTGAGGAATGAATGAAAAGTTCCAACAAGCCAGCTATTATCTTTGGTTATTATAAAACTGATTGGGTCTCTTGAATGCATTCCAAAGACTCTGAAGAGAGTACTTGAAGGCATCATTCCACTGGAAGATATGGACTATGGACCCCCTGAGACACCCAGTTACAGAGGACACCTTCTCTCAATCAGTATGTGATGAGCTTTCATATGGAGAGCAACTGACAGTTGAAAAAGAAATTTCTTTCAGTCAGTGTTGGTTTTTCTGTGGATGTTTAGAAATAGTAGTAGGTTTGGGGCCTTTACTATGCTTATCATTTTTCTTCCAGCATGCTGTGTTTCTCTGTAAATAAACATAATAGCTTGGATGTATTTGATACCTACCAAGTGTCAAATTCTGTTAGTTATTTTATAGACATTCTTCTCATATAACAACTTTTCAAGTCAGATAGTATTATCCCATCTTTAGAGAGGAGATTCAGAGGGTTGAGGTAATTCGTATAATGATGCAGTCCTACAAGTCAGAGCAGAGCTGAAGCCCAGATCCCTGGGGCTCCAAAACCAGGTTGACAGTCCTGGCTGCACTACCACACAAAGCTCCAGGACAAAAAAGCATTGGAGGGAGGTGGGACAGGTGTTGCATTCCAGTGGGTTGAATTTTAAAGGACAGCCAAATTGCTCAAAGCCGAATTTTAAACATTTATAGTATGTGTTCAATGTTACTGCTCATTTATCTCCAAGTCCTAGCTCGCTACTGAATGCCATCCCCACTCAAGGACTGTGAACTGCTGCAGTGGGAAGGAAAACAGATTGACTTTTCACAGAATGTGACAGTTTCAAAAGAGAGAAAAGAAAAAAAAAAAAAAGTAAATGTACCATTCCCAGTCCTGACAGAAAATATATCTAAGTTAATTATGGCTGATCCAATACTTATTTTTCTGAATGTAGCTTCTGAAGGCTGATAACCTAGCTCTCAGTAAGCAAGGATGCTTCTGTGTCCCTTTGGTCAACTATTTTAAACATAAGGTGAAGGTTACAAATAAAGGTGACCCAATTGACATTTTATGTGAAAAAAAAGAATCTCTCATGGATATCATAAATATAATTATAGACATTTAAATTTAAATACTCCATAGGTTTTTTTTTTTTTTTTTCCTTTTTGTTTTGTGGCACTGAGCATTGAATTCAGAAGTGCTCTACTACTGAGACACATCCCTAGCCCTCTTTACTTTTTCTTTTGAGCTGGAGTCTGGCTAAGTTGCTTGGGCTAGCCTGCAACTTACAATTCTCCTTCGTCAGTGTCCAAGTCTCTGGGCTTACAGGTGTCTGCCACCATGCCCGGCTAACATTCTAAAGCTTTTATATTTGTTTTATGTTCACTTGTACCAAAAGTCTCCTTTGCAAGAGATGCCTGGGTGAATGGTATTATCACGTTGCTATTATTTATTTGAGAGCTTATGCAGTGATTGTGACAGAGCTAGGAATTAAATTGCAGTCATGTGACACATTGTGTATGTTTTATGTCATTTCTCATGTGTTGCATCAGTACAGGAATTTTGAAAATGTCAACATTGGCTGAGAAATTCTGTCTGTAAGTCTCTGGCTAATTAGCACTATTTGATAAATGATTAGGAGTTCTGGGTTTAGATACTTGGTAATGGAATCTACTGTTTGGTCAATGTTAGCATTACACAGATCGAACCTGAATAATTCCTCATACAGGGATTGGGTCTTCCTCATCTTTGTGGGTTTCCTATCTATTTATACATTATCTAGATACCTTGATTAGCTAATTTCATATATTAGCAATATACTCCAACATGAGTCCAGTGACCAAGAGTGTTCAAGACACTCAATATCATTTTCCACTCTTTACATGCAACATGTGGGTGCTCTTGGCAGAGGAGCTTATTGTAATATACATTGGCTTATTATACATTTTTAGGAAGGTATATGGACATCAAAAATGTTCAAGAATTCTCCAGTGTGTCTGACAGAAAACTTTCTGGCTTTTCAAATTTAATTTTATTATTGCTTATTATTCTGCCTGAGTTATTTTGACTTAGTAGGAATTTGAGTTCAGTTGGTGAAGTGCTGGTGTGTGAGTGGTATATATTATTGTTGTTAATTAGCTAAAAAAGGTAAGTTCTCAAATGCCAGGAGACATAATAGTTCACAGTGAGGATAACAGTGTGTTTACATTGCTGCCAACTCTTTTGGAAAATTTTGTATCTCCTCTACAGGAAGAATACTGGAAAATATTTCATTGAAATCCAGAAAAATGTCAACATTTATCTCTCTTGATCACTCAAAGTAGGGATAAGTATTATATTTCATAGAGATGAAATGTTCATATTTTGATGCTCAAATATTTATATTAATATTTTTCCTTATACAGAGTCTACATTAATTTTGATTATACTATTTCAGAGTATAAAACTCTTTGTGTATGAAACCAGTTCGTTAGGCAAATGGTCAATGTAAATTGCTTACTCTCTGTCTTAGTCAGCTTTTTGGTTGCTGTGACTAAATGACCCTACCAGCACAACTGTAGAAGAGGAAAAGTTTATTTGAGGGCTCACAGTTTCAGAGGTCTTAGTCCATAGAAGGCCAGCTTCAATTCTCAGGACTTGAGGTGAGGCTGAACATCATGGCAGGAGAGGGAAGCAGCACACATCACGGTGATCAGAAAGCAGAGAGAGAATCTCCACTCTCAAGATACAAAATATATACCCCAAAGTCATGCCCCAATTCCAGTCTCCTCCAACCACACCCTACCACTTCAGTTACGACCAAGTTAATCCCTTTCAGGGAATTAAATCACTGATTGGGTTAAGACTCTTACAACGTAATTATTTCGCTTCTGAACTTTATTGCATTGTCTCACACGTGAGCTTTTGGGGGACACCCCATATCCAAACCTTAAAACTCGCATTCATAAAACCAGCCATTTTTGTACATTTTAGACACAGCTATACCATTGATATTTTCATCACATATGCTCATAAATTTTTCTTTACTGCTTTAATTGCAATGTTAACTTCAAACTCCATGGGTTTATACTGAAATCCTCAATCTCTAGGATGAGCTAGCGTCTCCCACTTCCACTCTATTTTTATTGTGATATAACTATTCCCCTCATCTTGGAACCTCAGTCTTCCTTAGTGACTCCTCTCAGGTCATCCATAACCACTCTGTCACAACATCCAGAAATTCTGCCCTCCTGTTATTCTTTCCACTATTCTTTTAGCTTCATTTCTGGTGCTTCCCTCTCACACCTCTATTAAGCCATTCAGTTTATTTTTTTTAAATATCTTTGCCTACCTTTTTCTCTTCCTCTAGTTCTTCCTATACATCAAGATTGCTCCATCTTTTATATCTGCAAATTTGTCCGTGTAGTGGACATCCATTGTATTGGCAAACCAATGTAAGGTGAAAATTTAAAACATTGGTCACAATTTGTAAAAGAACAATAAGCTATTCAAAAATTACTGGTAATAGAAATTATAATAACGAAAAAGCCACAAATATACTAATGATGGGGGAAGGAGTATGTTTCTGTCTTTTACCAGGTATCTATATTCATCTGTAGGAGAGTTTGAACATTAGGTCCCATACAGATTCCATTTCTTCATTTATATTTTACTTCTATTAAAGTAGAGAGACCTAACTCATAAGTTACTGAGAAGAGTAACAAATGTTTGGTAGCCTATCAACTAGTTCTGTTCTTTTTGGATTGTACAAGGTCCAAAAGTTGTGCAGAGCTTTCATTGATAGACACCCAGTATACCACTGGGAAGTCATTAGATTGAGGGCATGCCCTACTCAAATGTAACTGGAATGTGGAATATACCAAAACAGAAGACAACTAGAAAATGAATTCCTAATGAATTCTTGGTTGGATTTGTCACTGATAATTGCATATTTACTTTTGGCATTCAGATGTGATAAATATGTCCATCAACCACTGAATTTTTTCCTTAATGAGTTCAGAATATCTTTAAATAGTCAGAAAGAAACTCATGTTAACTAATCCATTCATATTAAAATTCATCCCTCTTAGGAATAATTCTTCTTTCTCCCTAAATGTTAAAAAAATATGATTTGAATTAATAAATTCAGGCTTCTCCAAATATTCAGTATACAACCAAAGCATGTCATTGGAAATCAAATAGTTTTACTAAATTTTTAAAAATATTTCAATTTTATACCCATTATTTCAAATACTTATGTGAGGATCTTTACCCTTGACAACTAGAATTTGTGAGTTTTAAACCAACAAATAAATCCAGATCTTCTTTTCTCTACCCACTTTCTTACTCAACTCAGTGTGCTGAAAATTATGGCTATAATCTGATCATACTCACAGCTTTCTTTATTTTGTTCAGAATGCAGTCTAAGTTCAAGAGGCATAATTGCACTTCCAACTGTGAATAAATAGTGTTGGACTACCCTGAGCTGTAATTGCTGCTATTCATGTAGTGGCAGCTTACTTTGCTAGAGGTATTGATATTCAGTCAATACTAGTCTCAATGCTCTTTTTCTTATCTACCTAAAGACTTTGCAAAATTATCCTTAGCAAATAAGGAATTCCTGACATTACTTTTCAGTGATGAAACAATTGATCATTTCTCCCTTTTATATATAATGCTGTTTTACACTGTGAACATATCTGATTTTGTCCAACTCTGAAGAACAATATCTACCAAATAAAACAAACCATAAATATTCTTTCACACTGAATTTCACTAATATTATGTATCCTCTAACAGTTGTTTCATAAAAATTTTATAATTAGTTTTCTTTGGTTTTCTCCATAATTATATTACTTTCTGTTGAGCATTTTTACAACTTTAGTGTCTCTTTAGTTTTGGTCTCTCTTCTGCCTTAGTGGTAAAATTCATCAGTATCTTCCTTTTGAGCTTTTACTTTTCACTTATTTTGGAAAAACTGAATAGATTTACCTGGATCCTGCCTTGAAAACTGGCCTCTTTTTTTTTTAGATTAAGAAAGAATTCATTTATTTTCATTTATTTATTTATTTATTTATTTTTTATTGTAAACAAATGGGATACATGTTGTTTCTGTTTGTACATGGAGTAACAGCATACCATTTGCATATTCATACATTTACATAGGGTAATGATGTTAGATTCATTCCGTTATTTTTTTCCTTCCCCCCCACCCCTCCCACCTCTCTTTTCCCTCTATACAGCCCCTCCTTCCTCCATTCTTGCCTCCCTCCCACCCCCCATTATGTGTCATCATCTGCTTATCAGTGAGATCATTTGTCTTTTGGATTTTTTAGATTGGCTTATCTCACTTAGCATATTCTCCAATTTCATCCATTTGCCTGCAAATGCCATAATTTTATTATTCTTTATGGCTGAATAATATTCCTACATATATATATATGTATATGTGTATATATATATATATATATTCATATATATATATATATATATATATATATATACACACACACCACAGTCTTTATCCATTCATCAATTGAAGGGCATCTAGGTTGGTTCCATAGTCTGGCTATTGTGAATTGAGCCGCTATGAACATTGATGTGGCTGTATCTCTGTAGTATGCTGATTTTAAGTCCTTTGGGTATAGGCCGAGGAGTGGGAGAGCTGGGTCAAATGGTAGGTCCATTCCAAGTTTTCTAAGGAATCTCCACACTGTTTTCCAGAGTGGCTGCACTAATTTGCAACCCCACCAGCAATGTATGAGTGTACCTTTTTCCCCACATCCTCTCCAACACCTATTGTTGCTTGTATTCTTGATAATCGCCATTTTAATTGGGGTGAGATGGAATCTTAGTGTAGTTTTGATTTGCATTTCTCTTATTACTAAAGATGGTGAACATTTTTTCATGTTTGTTGATTGCGTGTAGATCTTCTTCTGTGAATTGTCTGTTCATTTCCTTAGCCCATTTGTTGATTGGGTTATTTGTATTCTTGGTGTAGAGTTTTTTGAGTTCTTTATAGATTCTGGAAATTAGTGCTCCATCTGAAGTATGAGTGGCAAAGATATTCTCCCACTCTGTAGGCTCTCTCTTCGCATTGCCAATAGTTTCCTTTGCTGAGAGAAAGCTATTTCATTTGAATCTATCCCAGTTATTGATTCTTGCTTTTATTTCTTGTGCTATGGGAGTCCTGTTAAGGAAGTCTGATCCTAAGCCAACAAGTTGAAGATTTGGACCTACTTTTTCTTCTATAAGATGCAGGGTCTCGAAAACTGGCCTCTTGTTTGAACTGCAATCTTCTCTTCATAATTCCTGTTGAAATTAATCTTGTTACAACCATTTAGGCAGTAGGTTGCCTTAAGAACATTTGTTACATTGTCTAGAAATTTTATTATGTACTGGTTTTCAAGTTCAACGATTATCTGTACCTTTTGGACAAAGGGCACTGACTTATACACCTATTCATAGGTGCCAGGGTTTTGGCATGCTCTAAGTAATTAATAAATACTGTAGTTGAATAAGTTCTGTCCCATGATTTTCCTACACTAGTATAAAAACAAATGTAAGGATTTAATCTAACAATACTAACCTTACTCTTTGATAAAGAATTCTGCCCCAAATTTCTAATTATTTCTGTATACCTTCCATATTTTCCACTTTGAACTGGTAGCAATTTTATTAATAAATTATTTTAACAAGTACTGAAATATTGTGTCCTATGTGTCAGATACTCTTCTATGTACTTTATACAAATTATCTTACTTAACCTTCAAGATAACCCTCTGAAGTAGGTACTAGTATTATTTGTATTTCATACATGAGGAAACTGATTTGGTAAGAGGTAACATAACCAAGGTCAAGAAGCTAGTCAATAATGGAGCAGGATTTGAACCTACATTTTTAACCACTATGCTCTAGGAATTTAGACAACAGCTTTCTCTGAAAAATAAGCTGTTTTTTGTTTGTTTGTTTGTTTGGTAATCTTCATGACATCCCTACAGTCTGGGCGTTAAATCATTTGAATAAAAACAACCATATGCATTTTAGTGAAAAGTAATCAAGATACATTCAAAGTAGTTATTGCATCAGTGCTTCTTTATTGGACATGGGAGAGAGAGAAATTCAAAGTCTAACAAATGGTCTAATCTGAGTCCTATGAGACTTCCCTTCTGATGACCATTTTGCCATGGATCATTATCCTGTTAATATGCTTTAGAGCCCAATGTCTTGTATAAATTTGTAAAATTCCTGAAAGCTACCAACCTACAAAGAGTATATATTATAGAGTCCTCAATGGGATCCCATACTGGTGTTTCATAGAAGCCACCTTTGCTAGAACCAACTCCTTTCATTGGATATATACTTACTTGGTGCCTTTTAATATGTGCATAAATTGGACCAAATTCCCCTGAATAATGAATGAAGTGATTCTTCCTCTTTTACTAATTAGCCCTTGGAATTATTTATAACTTCTGTTGGCTCATTCACCCCTTAAGTTCAGTTCAGAGACTTTCTGGGAGGTACATGGTAACTCACCATCCTTTAGGTTCAGACTGTCTCAAATTCTATTTTCCTCTTTTTTTTTTTTAATTTAGGCTTCCTTGAATTTTTAAACCTAGTCCTTTAATCTTTTTTAAAAGTAGTATTCCCTTTATGAATATGGCTCTTAATTGCTAGGGTTTCCTAAAGACTAAAGGAAAATTGCAATTTGATTTAGAAAATACTTTCATCCATACCTGCTGGCTATGTTAAAGCAACCAAAGTAAAGTGTGGAATTTAGAATTATTTGCAGTATTAGAGAAGTGCAAATACTAAAGGCAGTTAATTCTATTACCAGTAATGTTCCTAGTTTCTTCTGAAATTATCATAAAGTTTTAGGTCTAGATTAGGTAATTAATTTCAATGAATCTTCTTCTGAAGTTGGAAACTAATGAGGCTCCATATTTCTCTATGATTTTTCACCGATTTTGACAGTAATAAATAATAATGTGTTGCTATTGCCCTTCTCTTTACTTAAAAATATGTGTCACAATAGCTGACTTAACTCTAAATAGGAAAATAAAGAATTGGTAGATAATGGTCTACAAAGTTAACATATTGAACTTTTCTTCTAATAGCAATTATATGTTCATGAATTTGAAATTGTTCTATGTGAGCAGAATGGAGGAATGACAGAAAAGAAATTATTAAATATTTATGCATTTGAGCAAACATTGTTTCTACCCATTAAATTCTCAGAAGAATAATGTTGTATGGAGAACTGGAATAATGACTATAAAGTAGCGGTCCTTTTTTGGAACTGAAAGCTAACTCAGAAGGCATTTACATGTTTATCTAAGTATCTTTAGAGTGCACTATATTTTTGCACCTTGTGTGCAACAGGAAAAAATAAGACCATTATAGGAATTTGAAATTTTTCCTTATGACTTGTAACTTATATGCTAATTGTAAAATCTTCTCTTTTTTTCCCTGTTTTATTTCTTACCTCAGACAAGCAAACCCATTCAATAACTCCACAACCAGATTAGTGTTCTCCTACAGATCCTCGAAATTTTAAATAAAAACAGCATGGCCACTGCTTTCATGGAGCTTGCAGCCCTGTGAGAGATTTGGATAATAGTCAATTAATCTCATAATTAAATATAATTTTAAGTAACAGCTTAAAAAATATAGTAATATTAGAGTCTAGATAAAGGAATATTATACTTAGCAGGGTGTGTGTGTGTGCTAGGCAAAGGAGCTGATATTTAAATAACATGCAGAAATTATCTAATCAAAGTGGTAAGTATGGTGGGTGAGGAAGGATCTTTGGTGAAGATGGTGAAGCATGTGTATATATGTCCTGTAATGGATAAGAGGACAGAAGTTTTGAGGAAAGAAAGTTGTAGTCACAGCTCAAGGAGACAGTGAGAGAAAGGAACTCTGAAGCTGATGAAGTAAGTGCTGGGAGATCTCGTGGTATCTTATGCTTCCTTGCACTTAAAGAATTGAAAGTCACTTGGAACACGTGGAACAAAGTTTGTTGGGAGTGATGATACTGGAGAGGCAGGGAGGGGCCAGATGATGAGGGTCCTTTTGCATGAAGGACTGTGAGCATGGTATCTTAATCAGATGTGGAGCCTAGAGAAGTCTCCCCAGTGGTTTTTAGGGTGGCTTTTGTGGGGTGAAGCATGAGACATAAGAGATATTTGAAATTGAAGCAAAGGCCATGGACAGGGGAATGAGGGAATGAGAGGAGAAAGTGGATTTGTTACATAAGAAAGAAGTAGAGTTGCTAGTATTGGGCCACTGGTTACTTGTAGGAAGTGAGGGAGGGGGTTGCCCAGGATGAATCCCTGGTTTCTGGCTGAGACAACTTAAGGTGATCATATGCTTTCACTCAAATGGGCATCAGGGCAGAAGGAAAAAGAGTTTAGGAAGAAGGTGCTGAATCTAGACTTGTTTAAACTTCCTTTCTGAATACCTCCTCCCTTATACGTCCTTTTTCTCTGTTTCTCTTAATGAAATCCATAATCTGTTGTTTTTCTTAGTTGGCTCGATTGTAAACAAATAGACCTGTTCAATTCTTGCTCCATGCCTCTTATGAGATTAATTGAGAAACTGCTATTTTTCATCTAAGACTTTTAATTATCTTTTATTAAGCTCCCAGAGGCTATTGGGCATAGATGCCTCATAAGTAATTGTTAATAACCAGCATGATTATTTGGGGCATGGCAATGTGGATATTTATTTCTGCCAACTAATCAGTGCCAGTTTCAACCTGGCAGGAATGATTAGAGAATGGAGAGGGAGCTTTTGCCCCCATGAGGAGAGCTCTGTGGCTTTCCCTTCCTCTTACTATGACTCACTCAACATTGGCACACAGGCCCTTCGATCAATTAATGTGAATAATATGTATAATTTTCAGCTTAAAATGAATGTTAGAGGGTATTAATCTCCTGTATAAAGTCTGCAGAATATTTTTCTTTCAATTATATCTTCATATATATTATAGCCCTTGAGTATTTTTAAAACATTGAATCAATAATTCAAACACCTCTAGAGATCTAGCTACACATCATTTTTTTCTCACATGTTGATCTTTCAGTCATCTTCAGAAAATTTTCAAAAGTGTTTAATTCTAAATTTCTGTTGTACATAACTTGATTAGTAGCATGGTAAAAGTACTATCCATATAATTAGATTCCTGGTTGGAATCCCAGCTCTATTAACTACTGGAATTTTCATTATGGAATCACTATTTTAACTACACTGAATATTAATTTCCTCATCTGCAGTTTGGATTCTGTTGATGTTTAATTAAAATAAAAATTCAGCTGCGTGCAGTGGCACACACCTGTAATTTCAGTTGCTTGGGAGGCTGAGTCAGGAGGATCCCGAGTTCAAAGCCAGCCTCAGGGACTTAGTAAGACCCTAAGCAACTTAGTGAGACCCTGTCTCAAAATTTAAAATAAAATGGCTGGTGATTTAGTTCAGTTCGATCCCTAGTGTTCAATCCCATGGTTCAATCCCTAGTGTCAAAAATTAAAAATAAAATAATAAAAATTGAAATTAAGAATAAATAAATTATACAGCACTAAATAATCTACTCTTTAAGCATTGATGGAGCCCCTTCTACATGGAAGGTTTTATACCAGATTGACAAAAGTAAATAATAAATAAGTCTTCCCCCTTGAACTGTTGAGAGCTCTAGTAGGCAATGGTCTAACAGTGTTAGACAAGCTAGCTAAGGATTTGCACTAGGTTCTAAGGAGCACAGAGGAGAAAACCCTATTTCAACCAGAGAAAACTGTAAAGCTGGTGAATCTTGAACTAATTGAATCTTTTTTCTTCTCATAAAATAGGACATGTATTTGAACATTAATACGATTTATTTTACTCTTGAATGGCAAGGAAATAGATTCCAGAGGCAATCCTCCTAGCCTCCAAAAAACTTCAGTCAAATACAGATAAATTCTAAGTTAAATCTTGAAGATTGAAGTTGTCTCTACATAGAAAAGAAGCAAGAGTGTCTGTAGAAGATCAAAGGAGAAGGAGAGAAAGAAAAGATAAATCAACTGTTGATATAGTTGCTGATGTCATTGCTTGGTAGTAAAGACCAGAGAAGTGGTCAAAAGCATATTCTCAAGGGTTTTCTATTCAAATGAAAGAGTTTGTGTTTGTCAGATATCTTTAAATCCATATATCTAAAATCCAACAAATATACAGACCAAAGAGGCATTGGGGATAACTACTTCTATCTCAAAAAATAAACTTTTATTGCTAAAGGAAATTTTGTTTTACTTGTATGAAATGTGATAATATATAGAAGAGAATATTCTGAAAGATACAAGTTCTTCTTAAAAGTATAAGCAATGTAAGAATTCCTAAAATTATTGCCCTTATAAAAACTTTAAAAAAGAGAACACTGAGAGCTTTATATCACAGAGAATAGCTCAAATTATGCCTGATTGCTCAAGTTAATGGTTGTAGTTTTCTTTTCTTAAAGAACTACTTAATAAATAATTATTGGTATCCTGAAATGCTGAAGTCTTTAAAACAAACAGATGGCAACCCTAAAATGTTGGAGCTTATCCTGAAGGCTGAGGTATAGTGCAGAATATATATTAAGTCATATACAAACTTGATCAGAAAATGAGGCATCGAGAGGTAACAGTCCCATTTCTGGTTTCTGGACACCCTAAAGTACACACATGCTAGATGCTGTAGTTGGAGCTGTGTAATGCCTGTGCCCTACAATGTCAGCATTTGCTGGAAACTCCTAATCTTTGCTTTTACAACTCTTCCAGCCAGTAATATTAGGGGGAAAAAAGTGGCAAATCATGATTGATAAGTTTATTCTCAGCAGCCCCGTTCACTGCTTTTTCAACATTAGGCACTTTGCCTCTGTGTACCTTTGGTCACAAAGCATGAAGGGGATTGCTGACATCTCACATTGTATGCACATAATATATTTATTTAAAAACTTTTCATTCTTTTCAGATCTTATTGACTTTCAGCAGCAAAATGTTTAAAAAGCATTTACACTGGGGGTCAGTTTTTAAAGGAAGAGAAGGATTTTTACTGTCTCTAAGACTACATTCCTTGGGGGTTTGTCCATTACAGACTCTGCAAGATGAAGTAACTCATTTTTCTTTTCTAAAAATGATCTCAAGTGCTATAGAATGAAGAACTAAACAATTATTAATATTCATGTGTCAGAGAGTGTTTATAAAGGGGAATGGGGAATTGTGATGTTTGTGATACTGCTTCAGACAAGAAAAATTTTAAATAATTTGAATGGAAACAAAGGAAAAAAGGGTATAAAGAAAAGAAGAGGTTAACAGGTAGGGAAGGATGGTTCTAGACCAAGCACTTACCAAGTTTCATTCTATTTTTAGGTATCTTGTACTTTCCCCAAAGGAAAGGTGTTACAAAAATTTAGGCTAGGTTTTCTATCCAAAATAAACAAACATTTATGGAAAGAGGCAATAAGTTGTCTCAGTTCAGTACACCTGATACATCTAAAGATTAATTCAGATAGCATATTTCACGGATTTCATGGTCAATAAAAGAAAAGTGTGGCCTAATGTGTGGTGTTATTATTTACTACTAAAAGGACTAGATATAGATAGAGGTTACTTTCTCTACATCTTCTTTCAGCTTCAAATGACTTTTATTTAAAATACTAGCTACTCAGAGTAGAATTTAGAAAGATACTAGAGAGTGTTTTCTACCTCAAAGAAAATATGTTATTTAATAGTTTCAAACCTTTTATGATACCTAGTTTGATATATGCTTATACCACATGAAAAATCCAATGTATTGGTTATCTTGAAAGGTTTTTGTTTTCTGAAGAGATTGGATTTTCTAATATATTTAAATTATTACAATATTGATATTGTTCATTATTTTGGGGGGAACTGTACTTAACATTTTATTTCTTTGTAGAGATATTGATGAGGTATGCTTGTTCTGCAGTCTGAACTTGGCAAAACATTGCTTCTTAATTTGAACTCTGCCAGTGTAACCTTCAGGGGAAATGGCTCTAAATACCATTGCATCAACTCTTTTAGAAAATTGTATTATTAGATATCCATTTATAACTTACCCTCTAAGTGATCTCAGTCTAATCATTTGATGTCTTCATTTCACTTCTATGAAAATTTCTCTAGCAATTGCTGTCCTTGGTTGTCTCATGGAACTGCAGTCTTAGATGGCTTCTCTGAAGTTTATTTAATCCCTCATGAGTGGATTCTATGTAACTAGGAAGGAGTTTTAGCAGATTTCTCAGTTTAGTTTGGGAAGGAGGTTGTGTCAACCTGAAGTTCATCAATAAAAAATCATTGGCTTGTAAATAATGCAAGAAGTGAGCAACTGGAATGGGAGCGTGGAAGAAGTACCTGCACACATTGAGCATCAATCTATACCATGTTCCTGATTCATACTCTTCATGCATTGTCTCTGAAGTCTGAATATTATTAGACATATATTTTGAGTAACTTGCCCAGGACACTTTGTACAATCAGTAAACGGTAGAATTTGAATTTGACACAAGTCTGACTGGCTCCTAATTACTTAGCACTTTTCCCATAAATACTGGAGAAAATGGAATATTGAGTATATCTTAGTACACAGATTAAAGTATCTTAGTTTTCTTCTCAAATCAGTTAAAGTCTAAAAAGAAAAATGGATACGTGAATTTTGTGTGAACTGGCTAGTGTATAGACCTTATGGCTAAAATAAGTCACAAGTGCATATCAAACCTTGATGTCCATTCCACTGTGGGAAAGAAATGCAGTCCCTGCTTCCTATGTGCCTCTATCATATTGTGTTGAAATCTGAGATAACTATCTTATCCATTTCAAATTGATCTCTCACTTTCTAAATTAGGAAAAACATAAACCATTGACTTTGAGCTCAAAATAGCAAAAGTTATGAATAGAACAATCAAGTAAAGTTTTATAATCTGATTCTTTGTTATGTTTTAATTTCAATAGATTTTAGACCTTGAAATAAATCTGGCAAGTAACCTTCTGATATGATGTGACTTGCCTATAATACAGATGTTGGATTATTCCCACACCAATTCTTAAATAATATCTTCTATGTTCCTCTTAGATAATAGTCATAACAAAAATCATAGAATTTTACAGCTGTATTCCTTGGTCTTCACCCTCATTTTAGGTACAAGAAACAGAGGCATTAGGAGATAAAGTAATTTATCCAAGGTTACTCTGCAGTTTATATAAAAATATTTACATCCTGAGCTAAGATTAAAAATCCAGTTCTCTAACTTTCATTTCAGTGCTTGTTCCCTTGTATCACACTGCCCAAAGTATATCAACTATAATGGTACCTGTACCACATTAAGAATCACTCCTGCCCTTTGTCCAAATGTTTCTGTCTTGGCTTTCCTTACTAAATAGGAGGAAGGCAAAAACTCTCCTTTCTAGGAACAAATGATATTAACTAGTATATCTAGATTAGTGCTTTGCATAGATGGGTATTGCACAAATAAATGAGTAAATGATTATTACTGGTGATGGGTTGTTACTAAGTTTTCAGAATTTGACCATAATTGAAGAGACATGAGTTCCCTGAGATACCTTCCACTCCCATGGTCTTCCAGTGGAAAGTACTCAACCCATAATGTCTACCAAACATCCTGCTCATATGGCCTCCCCTAACAGAGCATTGGTCAAGAGCATTCACCCAATTACAGCAACTTGGTAGATTGTCCAAATGTTTAAAAGATAGCTTATCATGAAAATTTCTACCTAAAAAAGTGATGTGGTTTGACTCTGGAATGTCCCCCAAAATTTCATGTGTTGAAGTTTTGGTCCTCCATACGGCAATGTTCAGACGTGGGGCTTTGGGAGTTTTGGAGGAAATGATTGGATTGTGAGGGTTCTGACCTCATCAGTAGATTAATCCATTGATAGTTGAATAGACTACTGGGAGATATGTCCTTGGGGACTATATTGAGTCCCTGGTACACAATGGACTATATTGTGTTCCTCTCTGTCTGTCTCTCTCCTTTCTGACTGCCTTGAGTTGAACAGCTTTCTTCACCATGATGTTCTGCCTGATCTTAGAGTAATGGAGCTAGATGACCATGAACTGAAACCTCTGAAACTATGAGCCCAAATAAACCTTTCATCCTCAACAAGTTGTTTGTGTCAGGTATTTTGACCACAGAGATGAAAAGCTGACTAACACAAGAGGGATGATGAATAATTAGCTAGGTCAATCAAATTCTATTTTACTCTGGTGCTATAAAAATGCAAAAAGAAAGGAAGAAATCTGAGACCATGATGTAAGAGGGACCATGAGAAATCACACACAAGTCAGAATGGTAAGAAAGCAGAAGAGATGAGGTAGAGAAGTTAATGTACACAGAGTAAAGGAGAGCATGGATTAGAAGCAACAGCTTCAGGAAGATCAGAGATGCATTGAATGTAACATATCACAAAAGTGGTGAAATAATACACACATGATTTTTAGGGGATGTAAGTGAGCCTACATACTTGAAGTGCCTGAGTCCTGTTTTTCCAGTTTCACCTCCCAAGTTCACTTACCCTTCCTATAAGTTTCCTAAATATACTAATTTTTACTACATATTATCCCTGTCATTCCATTTTTAAAAGATGACTTTCTCCTGTTTACCTAATAATATACCTGGATGCAAAAGAGAAAATCTTAATAACTTTTAAAATATGTATATATATATATATATATATTCTTTTTAATTAATAGATTTTTCCACATTTTTATTGGTGCATATAGTTGTGTATGTTGATGGGATTTATTAACAGGGATGTCACATTCCTGGTGCTTACTGTTTTTTGAGTATCAGTCATATGTGCTGTGATCCTGAGTAGCAGACGTTTTATTTTAGCCTAGTCCAATTGGTGTCATCTTTCACATAGCTTAAAGCAACAGTGATAGAAATAATCTCTAGAGTATTCTCCAAGTACCTTTCCAAAGCTGTTATTCCTCACACATTTCCTTTAACCTTTATGTATCTGCCTTGCATATGGTCCTCTTGGGCCACTCTTGGCAAAATATTTAGAAGTAGATATGGAACTTGATTATTTTTCAATGAAAAAAGAAGAATATGCACTATAAGGAATGTTAATATAACTTAAGGGTTCCATTGAAAACCCCTCTGCCCTACTATTACTTCCAGGACTCTTAAGAGTGACCCCTTTCTCTCTGATATATTATCTTTGGCAAGCCTGATTTTCCAGGACAAGCCAGTGAAGTTGGCTCAGTATGAACTGTTTTGGAAGATTGGATTGTGATTGACATTTCTTTTGTCTGTTCATAAATAATATGCCATGCTGGACTCTCTGCTTATGTGAATTCTCCATATCTCAAAGGTATCACATGTAGTAAGCAAAATCTCATGAATAATACCCACACAGTTATGTTGTGAATATATTACAAATTTATTCATATTAGTGCTGTTCCATGCTTTGATTTGTTATCCAAATCAATATTGTCTGGTGACAAGGAAATGTCCTGATTTGTGTGGCACTGTGCCTCCAAGGAGTTTATGGTACTAAATACACATTTATTTTCATTGTGCCCTATGTCATTTTCTGAATCAGACTAAAAAAGCATTGTTTTACAGATTGGAAAACACAGAGCCGTTAACTTGTCCTTACTAATAATGGAAGTGATTGGTAGTGAAATGGATAGAAACTGCACCTCCAGATTTTTTATCTTTTATGCTGTCTCAACAAACAATGTTGTGTTTGAATTGTGAGATACCCGTCTTAGGTTGCATTTACCAAATAGGTATTATATACCAAATCACAGGCTGCACATTTGAAGATTTTTTTTTTATTATTATTACCCAGAAAAGAGTCTTATAGGTGTGGTAAGTGGAAATGCTTATACAACAGAGGACTGAGAGCAGTTAACACCCAATTGATTTATTTTAGTAAATACAGATAATATTACTGTACCTTGAGTTTTAGAAATTAGCAGGAAGTTACTAGTTGCAGTATAGTTGTGAAAGGAAGTAATGAACAAGAAAAATATGTAGGAAGAGAATAAGATGTTATCATTTTCTTTTTGTCATATTTAACATAAGGCAAAAACATAAAACTTCTAAAAATAGCATTTTTTGATAGACACTATCCATCTCTTAAAGAACATGACATTCAATGGTATCCATTTTCTTATTTTGTGGCTACCCTAACCCTGATCCTGAATTGGATAGGATTGAAGTAGCAGCATGAAGTGAAATAGGTTCAGGTTAAAATCTCTTTAGGATTACACCATTTATTTTTTTCAGGCCTCATTGGTCGATGAGTATCATACATGGTTGCCAAGTCACTGAAGAGACAACATTAATGTGGGGACCCTTGTGCAGAAAGGAAACTGCAATTCTTTCTTACCTATTCCCTGCAGATTGTATGAGGCTTATTTAAGCTGTAAAGGGAAAATTCTCACCAAGAAGAAGTACTATTATCCAGTTGTTTTCTGAAGTCAGCCTGATTCAATAGTTTACATATCAATTTATAAATGGTAGTAGCCCCCATCATCTTCACAGTCAGATGCTGCTTTAAAAGGGATGTGGATATTGCAGTAGCTCTAATTACAGGAATAGGCAGTTTAAGACACTTTCAATGCCTTTTAATTTCATACTTGGTCATAGACTTCTCCAGCTTTAATAGCCATAGAACAGGGTTCTCTCATTTCTCTGATGATGAACTCTCTCTAAATTGAGAGGGTCTCCTAGAATCACTCTATCTAAACTTAGATCCTAGAACATCTGCCCTTTCTGTCCTGAGAGATTATTTTATACACTGAGAATAATTTTTTTTACTATTGAGGACACAACTTCTGCTTCCTACCTTAGCAGTGATTGCTTCCCATCAATGAAAAGTTTGTTTCATTCTAACATTATCATCATCATCACCATCATCATCATCATCATTTCATTGACTTGTTAGTATTATTTTGGCTAGGCATGGCCTGTAATCTTTACAAATATTATCCTAATCTTCACAATTCTTATTACAAGGGCTAGGATACAATAGTGAGAGATGGGAGAAGTCAGGCTCAAGGTCACATTCTGTTGGAACTCTGATTTGACACCATATCTCCTACTGTAGAGCCCACACTCTGCCCTCTGCCATATCCTGTGAATAGCATCAAGTTTTCTTCCTTTCCCGTGGATAGAAGACCATCTGTTTGTCAAATTAAATCTGTCTTTCTTCCTTCCTTCCTCCCTCCCTTTTTTCTTCCCTTCCCTATTGAAAATGTCTCCATGCTTTCACCCTGGAGACACTTTATGCCAAAGGAAAAACAACACTGACTATGCCCTTCCCCTTGTAGAGCCAGCTAGGGGCAGGAGAAAGCTAGGAAAGACTCAAATTTGATAACACAATGAAGCTCATCCAAAGTCTGTCCAAATAAGGGCGAGAGAGATGATTTGCTTCAAAAAGAAAATGGGAGGAATTCAATTTTTTTTCATTTGAGAGTATTAGATTCCTGAAAGAAACTACCCCCAAATGAAGATGGTGTTGACCAAGAAACATGGTGCACTACCTAAATGGCATTTAAGAACAAAAATGTCTGCTATCAAGTTTAAAGATGCCTGTGTTGCTGATGTAACTGCTACTGTATGATACTCTAACCACATGTGTTCAGAACTTCACACAGGAGAGAATGAAGGGTGATTGACAAGAAGCTTTTGATATTAAAACTTAGGAGTCAAGAGCAGGCAAGGAATGCTGTGGGAGGAGAAGAACTAGAGTTGAAAGGATGGAATTTTCCATAAGAAATATGAAGATTTCTGATATCTGACTCCTACTTAATTTTACTGAGAAGACTCATCTTTTGTGAAAAACATTCTAATCATGTATTGCTCACTTTAGTTCCACAGTTGAGAACAATGTTGTCTCTAAATCACCTATACTTTTCCTGATTTCAGTAATGAACAAAAGATACTGAGGAAAACAGTACATTTATCATACTCTTTGGCAGCTATATGCATCAGTTTTATTATAAAATAGGATTAAAACTGAGTGTTCAATGTTGTCAGATGTAAAACTTTTTTTTCTTAAAATAAGTATCAAAGCATTTGCAAGTCTCCAAAACTCAGAGGCACCTAAATGAGTACTTGTCCAAGTAATAGTACTAATATGTTATTATTGTGTTATTTTGAAATATATTCAATTAACCAATCGGTCAGCTAATTAACATTTATTAAAGCTTAGTCTCCTAATCAACGTGGAATACAGAAGGATTATAAGAATTAATATCCTCTCTAATGGAGCTTATGTTCTAACATGAGGAATAAAACAACACATGGTATCTTAGGTTGGACTAGTTAGTTACCAAAGTTGTGATATTGCCTCAGTAGAACGTGGTTGATCAATTAGGGTATTATGAAATTAAAATGAGAACGATTCTATAATTCAGAGCTGGCAAGAGAAAGAATGCAGCTTAAAAGGCCAAACAGCAGAGGAAAAGAGACACAGTACACAACCAATTAAGGAATCTCCCTGCTGCAAGCATAGGCTCCAGAGAGCTTCATTTGGAATCGCTGGTTCTGCATCCTTTCATTCTCCGACTCTACCATGGACCTTTGGACCAAGACTTCCCCACAAGTCACCTTCCTTATTACTATCGTTATGTGGTGTAAACACAATTTGCTCATCCATACAATTGCCTGACTGCAGTGCTCCCTGTCTGATGACAGGGACACAAAATAGTCTACAATGAACATTATTAACTAATTGACTTCACTAAAACAAAAGATGATTGTGGGATAATCCAAATAGAGTTAGGGTTCTAACCCAATAGGTAATATGCAGAAAGAGTTTCTGATTTAACTGACTTAGAAGTTCAGTTTTTGTGACTTTAAAAGTAGATATAATGGTTCAATTTTGACAGGGTCTACTTGGTTTCTTAAAGCAAGGTATATGGTCCTCTTTAGAGCATTTTGCAACAACACATAGAAAAGTTTTGAAGAGCATTCCAAAATCCACTACACAAAAGATGTGCAATGATACAATTCATAATATGTGTATCTGTAGGGTGTACTTGATTATTCCAAAGAGTGCTTCAGGCCAGGAGAGGGGAGTAATCCATTAAGAGTGGAATCAGTGGAGGAATACTGGGTCATGAATGTCAATGCAATGTTAGATGTTAACTTAGATAGTGTCACCTGCAGTGATATGATCGATTGAAGAGTACTCTAAATGGTTCACCTTTGAGAAAACTAATTGGGATTGCAATTTTTCTTTGCTTTCATGCAGAACCTTCATCTTGCAGTATAAGAGTTGACTAGTCTCACAATTCATCTGAGTGAAGGAATGTGAACCACTGGGACCCAAATTTTTTTAGAGGTGGGAAGACCTCTGAGTGAGATCATTAATTGAGATACTCCATTTTAAATGAAAATATTAGATTATCACCAGTGTAATTAAAAAAAAATAACGATTGGCTTTTCTTTTGCCAGCAGGACAGAGATCCAGTGTTTCAAGTACTGCATTGGTTTAGCTGAACAATTTCTGAACATCTGAGTTATGGGTTATCTAATAATTTCTTTTTCTAAGTTTTATTTCCATATTTTTATATTGCCAGAGAGCAATGTACTGGGATAATTTTACTTTATATCCTAGTATATTTTCCTTCTCAGAGTTACAATATAATGTTTTGTCCTCTGATTTTTTTTAAATTGAGATCAATATAAGACATAGTACAGGAAGAACCTCTTCTCCCTATTGTCCTTTACTGTACACAGAATTAATCCCTTACTCTTCCTTGTCTGTACTCTGATTTATATACTCTGCTGTTATGGCACTTAGGACATAATATTGTAGTAAGGTATTTCTTCTGTTTTAGATAAGTCCTTCTCACTTGTCCCCCTTTATTTTATTCTGAAGTCTCCAATTATTAACATGTTCTCATTAATGAATTTAGGCATTATTTTTCTCTAAAATAAAGATCAGACTGAACTCATCATCTGCTGTGTGTGTGAGAAGCCCTAGGAGCTGGTTCAGGTACCAAGAGTCGTCTTCACTGTGCCTCTTACTGATTTCATGACCAGATGCTGTTTTAAGAGACTCACTTGGAGAGCGACGCACTGGGTTTTATTGGAATGTTGGAGTGTAAAAGCCCTATCTTTTGCACTTGAATTTGCCTTATCTTCCTGTTTCCAGATAATTTACTTCCCTCTATGTTTCTTATTTTCTGAAGATAAAGGTACCATTTTCTTAGCAGTGGACTTGGAGAGAAAACAGATATAGAAACAGTCTAATATTAATATTATTATTACAGTCATATAATAATATGAACCAATTTCCCCCTGGTTGGTTTTTTTATTCTTTCATTTTATTTACTTTTGTCTTGTCCACACCCCCCTTTTTTTTTTCCTATTCTGTTTCCCTTCTAGATTATCCTTTTTCTATTTGCATAGTTCCTATGCCCATTTTAAATGAAATATCATTTCATTTAAATGAAATCACTTTTTCTCAGTGATATGTGCATGTCCCTTTCCTGTTCTGGAGCCCATTTCTCACATTTTTCTCATCAAACATGCATGTTCTTTTTTCATCAGCACTGTTATTGTATCTTTTTTTTTCCTCCTGAACTTTTCTCTCTCCTCTCCTTGTTTAATAGACCTCTTTTTCTAAGAACTCCCTTGATAAGATTCACTTTTTTCCATACATACAGTCTTTGTCCTCAAGGGTACAAACACCTCAGGAGACCACATCTTTTGCATGTTCTTTCTGTTGTCACCCTAATTAAATCAAAATCCATGTCCAGATGAAGGTAGGAAGCCAGATTAAGTGCACTGAAGCAAAAGCCACAATAAGTATGAATGACTGAGAGTAAATCATGTTGTCAGTAGAAGAGGCATCCAGAGAAGCAAAGTGACAGATAAAGAAGAAAGTGATTTCTCACCTTCTTGTTAACACACATACTTAACTCAATTGAGTAAAAATCGAAATGAAAAATATAAATCTTTCAGTTTAAAGTATTGGATTGATTGAGTGAGGCATCATTTGCCCGTGTTTTACAATTTGAACTATTGTATGAAAGACCTGTGGGAGCCATAGTTGTTTTGGGAGCAAGCTCCCTCACCCCAAGCTCCACCTCTAGGAAGTGTGGGTAAAGTGCCAAAAGAGTCCTTCTCTTTTGGATTATATAAAATAGTTCCAATAATTATCTGAAATTCCATTTGAAATGCCATATTTATTAAGGCAATCTGTTATTTCTAGACTAGTTTCATTGTTAAATAAAGATGAAAACCCAGAAGTTTTATATGTTGGTGAAAATTGATTTCTCTTACTTTTAAAATAACTTGAAAGAGAAAAATCACAGGGATAATTTTATCACTTTCTTAAAATGGGTTGAGAAAATACTATACTTTATATGGTAACTGTCCTTCTACTATGAAGGCATTAATTTTATTTTATTTTTAGTGTTTGCTTGCAATTCACTTTCAAGACTGTCCTTCAGGCTTGTTAGGTTCAAAGGAAAGAATATATTTCCTATTGATTTAAAATGTCTGTTGCCACCATTGGATGTTAATAGTAGAACTAATAACAGAATTGCCTGGCACAAACTTGTACTATCCTTCTCCCAGCTAAGAAAATGTTCCTCAGTGTACTTTTGATGTTGAACTAGCAATAACTCTTCACATTTTACAACATTATGTTTCACAAAGCTTTTTCATATTCATTACCTCATTTAATCCTCAACAAACAATGCTGTGACCTAGGTATTACTTTTCATATTTAAATGTTATGAAATTGATGCTCCAGGAAGTAATTACTTGGCTGATGGCACAAAGTTAGTTAGAGCCAGGACTTAAATCCATTTCTTCTTACTTTCACTCCAGGGTTGTCCTTATTACATCACTGCACTGTCTCCCTCTACCTTGCTTTGTTCTGACCTACTGAACTAACTAGCTAGTGTCTTCAACACAATACTTTGGAACAGCTAATATTTACTGAGAACCTGCTCTGTGCCAGACCCTGTTCTCAGTTCTTACATGTATTACCTGATTGAACCTTCACAGCACATATAAGGTAGGCAAATATTGTCTCCATTTTACAAACAATAATCATAGAGCTTAAGTAACTTTCTCAAGATCTCATAACCTATAGTAAGTCCCAGATCTGGACAGTATGCCTCTAGAAACTGTATAGTCAACCAACCATCCTCACTTGCCTCTTAAATTCCCAAAACCCCTAAAGATTTTGTAAATGACCATTCTCATGAATAGCAGAACCTGTGGTGAGCTTCTCAATTGCACTCACATCCATAAGTATTTCAACAGTTATCATCTTGGTGAACTTTCCAAAAAGAATGGGCCCTGATTGACTAAAACAAATTGATATGTGTGTTTAGTTAGAAACCATTGTTTATAGTCTAGTGAGGTGTCAAGAATGGTGCTGTTGGAGGAAGAGCAAGACGGTGGCAGAGTAGGGTCTCCATTGATCATCTCCTTACAGACACACCAATTTGAACAGATATTCTTGCACTAAATTATCTTCACAAGAGCTAGGTGAGAAACTATAATGATTGTTTTAAGAAGAGATTGTCATAAAGATGCTAATTTTAAGACAAACACCAATGGATTTTTGTCATTCAATGAAATGAAATACACATATTTATTGAACATTTGTTATTTTCAAGGGTTGTGTTAGGCATCTGGATAATACCCCTATGAAGCTTACACTGTAATAAAGGACATGATTCTTCATGGAAACATTAAAATTCTTTAATACATGGAAAGCAATGAAGATTTACATAAACAGTAGCATTAAAGCTAGTCTTTGGGTAACAGTGAGGAAAAAGTCAAATTGTAATGTATGGTATAACTGTATAAGGGTTCTTTAGGGAACATTTCATCAAATACAGACTTTTTAGAACTTAGTCCATGAGTCAGTAGGGATTTTATGTGAAGGTGAGAATGAAGTGCATCTATCTTAAAGCACACTATGTAGCCATAAGAAGAACCTCAAGTAATACTTGTTGAAAAATATTTCTGCATTCACCCGACTCTTCCCTGCACTTGGAAGGGAATTGGGGACCTTAAGAAAGATAAGGCTCTCCTGTCTCAAAGAATCAATTCTTAGAGTTATTTACATCTACTTTTTGTGGAACGTGTGATATTCATTTTGATTATTATTAAAGCAATACATCTTCCAAATGAATTTCTCTGACTTTTACATTGCTTATTAAACTGAAAATTCAAGGGCAATGCAGATAAGAATGTCAGATGATTTTATTAAGAGAGGTTTTGGTCAGTAACTTTCTAAGACCTCAAGCAGGTTCAGTGGTTCTTTCTTTTAGTGAAATCAAGACTGAGGATTTCTTTTCTGAAATGTGTCACCTTTCATTTGAAAAGATGACACTGGAAGTATTTTCAGTGGGAACTGACAAATAGAGGAATTGATAATAAAGGAATATTATTAGACTGCCAAGAATCATGACAACACTATCAATACAAAGACATTGTATTTAAATTTTTGTTTTCAGTTCCTTCTCATTAAGTGTCCTGGTTACACTTAAGCAATTCAGCACTCATTTCTTGTGTGGACTACCTGTGGCAGCTGAGCTGTAAATGTAAATAAACCTAAATTTTATGTCTTCTCTATAATTAGGATTCTTGTCAGAATCAAGTGGTCCACTAGTTTTCATTCAGCAGGAGATATATATATTTTGACACTTACCAAAGATGAAGTACTGTTTAGATTCTGAAGTATGTACTAAGTGAAAAATACAGTTCTGGTGATATGCCCAGCATTCACTCTTATGGAATTCAGAGTGGAAGGATACTGGCCTATATATTTGACTTCTAGAAAATATAAGTAGATAACATATACAGCATGCTTAAGAAAAGTTGAAAAAATAGGTTTGCTGGTAACTTCTTCACAGACATCTACTTCAGTTTATTCAAATAAAGCAACTACTTTGTATAAGGCACTGAATTGAAGAGGAAGTAAGAATATGGAGGTGACAGACAGTCTTTCCCTCTGGGAGCTTACAATGACATGAAGAAACATGTACAATATGATTATATTATAGGGACTTTAAAGATCATACATTATTTGTAAATCATCCTTTTTATAAAGGATGATTTACAAAGGATGATTTGTAAATCATCCTTTATTTGTAAATAAAGGACTACAAGAAGAAAAAAATGGTACTTTTTTTCCTGACTGGCAAAATGGAAGTGGATTTTGTATTTTAGCTGGCAATTGAACTATGCATAGGATTTTAAAAACTGGAGAAATAAAGGAAATATTATTAGTGAAGAAAAATGTATGAAAAAAGGAACAGAAGTTTGTAAGGTAGATGGATGCTGGTATAGTGGAAGTACAGATATGCACATAACAGGGAAAGAGATAAATATGAAAGTTTTGTTGAAGACAAACTGATTGTAAACATCTTTTAAGCCCTAATAAATGTGTGCACGTTCTTCTGTAAATGATGTCAGAGATAAAAGTTTTAATCTCTAAAGATGTAATCTGGGACAAGCTATTTAGAATAAATATTGCAATTATAGTAATCATGGGTTACTATTGTCATGTGCCCAGGATTATTTTCTACTTTTGCAAGGTGCCCCTCAACATCCACAGTTTAATTTTCTGCAGTTTCAGATAGCGAAGGTCAATCGTGGTCTAAAAATATTAAATGCAAATTGGTGCAGCCACTCTGGAAAGCAATGTGGTAAATCCTCAGAAAACTTGGAATGAACCCACCTTTCCACCCAGTTATTCCACTCCTTGGTTTATACCCAAAGGACTTAAAATTAGCGTACTATAGTAATGCAGCCACATCAATATTTATAGTAGCCCAATTCACAATAGCTAAATTGTGGAACCAACCTAGATGCCCTTCAACAGATAAATAGATAAACTGTGGTATATATACACAATGGAATGTTATTCAGCCATAAAGTAGAATAATATTATGGCATTTGCAGATAAATGCATGGAATTGGAGAATGTCATGCTAAGTGAAATAAGCCAATCCCAAAAAACCAAAGGCCAAATGTTTTACCTGATAAGTGGATCATGATATATATAATGGGGATGTGGAGGTTGGGGGTGAGTGAAGAATGGAGGAACTTTAGAATTATGTAACAGGAAATGAGAGGGAGGGGTGTATGAAAAATGATGGAATGAGACAAACATCATTACCCTATGTATATGTCTGATTACACGAATGGTATGAATCTACATCATGTACAACCATAGAAATGAAATGATGTACCCCATTTGTGTACAATGAATCAAAATGCAGTCTGTAAAACATTTAAAAAGTGTAAATAGTCTAAGTGTATGGTGGAATGATACATCATTACCCTATGTACATGTATGATTCCATAAATGGTGTGAATCTACAATGTGTACTACCATAGAAATGAAAAGCTGTACCCCACTTGTGTAGCATGAATCTCAAAATGCAGTTTATAAAAATTAAAAATTAAAAAATAAAATAAATTAAATTGAAAATTTCAGAAATAAACAATTCATCAGCTTTAAATTGCACACCATTCTGAGTAGTGTCATGAACTCTTAAACCACCCTGCTCAATTATTTTCACCTTTCACCTTTGTCCAATGGATCCATGCTGTGTATGCAACCTGCTCAATAGTTACTTAGTAGCTATTTAGGTGATCAGATCAACTATTGCAGTGTTTCAGTGCTTGTGTTCAGATAACCCATTTTTAACTTAATGGTGGTCCTAAAAAAACAAGAGTCTTGATGCTGAGGCAACTTGAATATACCAAAGAGAAGTCATAAAATCTATCCTGTAAGTGAAAAGTTACAACTTAATAAGGGAAAAAAATCCTACGTTGAGGTTGCTAGAATCTATGGTAAGAGTGACTCTGCTATCTATAAAATTGTGAAGGAAAAAATTAATGCTAGTTTTGCTGTCACCTCAAACTGAACATTTATGGAAGTGGTGCATGGTAAATGCTCAGTTAAGACAGAAAAGGCACTAAATCATAGGGTTTGATACTCTTTACAGTTTTAAATCTTGGAGGTCTTAGAATATACTCTACTGTATTTTAGTGAACTATCTTAAATACACTTTTTTCTTGAAATAGAGATTGACACCCTCAACATCTTATTCTTCTTGTAACAAATTATGTTTTCTACAAATTCACATTAATGTGATTAAGATGAAATAGTGCAAGCAGATTTACATTGAAAAACAAAATCTACTGTCTCTTTTCTGGTTCCATTCCCCAGAGGAAACTACATTTCATCATTGAACTGAAACATCATTTGCAATGAATTAAAAAAATATATAAACTAATAAACTATTTTTCATATCAATGAACCATCTTTTATTTATAATTTCTTATTGGATATTAGGGTTACTTTATTTGACTATTACAAGTAACATTATAATGAATATTTTTGCATTGACAATTTAAAAAGTAAACCTTATTTTTAAGAACAGTTTTAGAGAAAAATTGCAAAGATGGTACAGAGGATTACCATATCCTATATTATTAGCATCTTACATTAGAATGGAACATTTATTGTAATTAATGAATAAATATGGACTCATGATTTTAAATGACAGTCTATAAGTCATTTGGATTCCTTAGTTTTTACCTCACATCCTTTTACTTCTACAGGGTTTCATCTAGGATGCCACATTACATTTAGTCAGTGTCACTTTACCCTCCTCTTCATTATAACATTTTCTCAGACTTGCCTTGTTTTTGAAGACCTTGCCATTTTTTAGAAATACCAGATCAGGTATTTTGCAGGATGTCCCTCTATTGGAGTTTATCTCTTGTTTTTTTTCAGTGGTAGGCTAGAGACGTATGTTTTAGAAATGAAGATGACAGACATAAATCACTCCTTTATGTCTGAGTGGACTCCTGGGTATTTGTTTTGCATTTTGGGCTACAATACAATATAAATTATTTTGTTTCTCAAATTGTACCAACTTTGATCATGAACTCCTATGTCCTTTTGACATTCCCCATCAAGTAAGTGTGTGTGTGTGTGTGAATGAGTGTGCCTAATACTTCCTTGTTGTCTGGAACTTCATAATTCTCCAAGTTCATCATATGGAGAACATGTTTTTCAAGGAGCCCTGATTTCTTTCATAGAATGATGTTAGAAGTCAAGATTTGAGTACTTGATGTACTTGTTGCTACTGTGTGCTTTTATGTTTAGGCATGGTTTGCTGACTAAGCAAAGTAATATATGTGCATGAATGTGTGTGTGTCTCTACTAGCCTGTGCATATATACCAGTCTACACATATTTTGTATGTAACTATGTATTTATAAGGCAGTATATAAGTTCATATTGATATGTTCAACTGTATGATCACCTGAGTCATTGAGCCTACTCCCATTATTTATCTGTAAATCCCTAGTCCAGAAGTGAGGAACTTGACTTCTACTATCCTCATCCATTTTGAAATTGTTGAATTTCAACATATATATATATACACACACATACATTATTATATATATTGTTCTGTTATATATGTAGAACAAAAAATTTAACCCAGGGGACTGGGATCCTAGCTCAGTGGTAGAGTGCTTAAGTTACCTCCTATGTGTGAGGCACTCGGTTGGATCTGCGCAACCATATAAAATGAATAAAATAAAATAAAGGTATTGTGTCCATCTACAATAACAACAACAAAATTTAAAAATTTAACCCATATTGCTATGGCAAAAACGCTTTATCAACTAAAGTACAGTGTTTATGTGCTGTTCCTTTTGCCTTTAATCTTATAGACTCCGCTTATTTCCAAATTACTAGTAAGCAACTTTTGCCCCAATCATCTTTGGTGTGATTATATTACATATTACATATGTAATATAGTTAGATTACTTTGGCATGGTCTGCATCCCATCTCAGGAAGAATGCATATTGCATACTCTAGAGTAACAACTAAAAAAAAAAAAAAAAAAAAAAAGAAGAAGAAGAATGCAATGATGTAGGAAAACAGTAAGGATATAATTTAGTAAGTTGACCTCAACATCTCTGTCAATCAGTTTAATCTAAATGACAAGTATAGACTACTCCATCCAACAACAGCAGAATATACATTCTTCTCAAGCTCACAGGGAACATTCCCCAAGTAGACTTAATTCTGGGCCAAAGCTTATACTTTAAGAAATTCAGAAGAGTGGAAATCACTTTGAGAAACTCTTCCAGAAAAGATAAAGAATAAATGAAACATATGAAATGAAAGAAAAAGTGAAATGAAGGAAAGATATTAAATTGTTAATATGCATAAAATATAAATTTCAGAAGCAATGAAAAAAGAAATAAGTAAAAGGTAGTAAATATAAACAATATTATCTTCCAATATATCTAATAATTTTTTAAATTATGTAACTGTAAGAATTAAAGTAGAAGGGCAAAATAGAATAAAAGAGCATATACCTCAATACCATATTGTGAATTTTAGCACATCAAAAACAACCATTTCTGGTATAGAAAAGGAACGAGAATTAAACTGCTGCCATATTTCTTATCAATTATGCTGGATGCATGAATACAATATATTGTTCAAAGAAAAGTACTTTAAATATGGGATTTTATATCTTGATAAAATACTGTTTAGATATAAAGGTTAAACAAATTTATTCTCAATTTTATGGCTCAAACTATGCTTTGAAGATACCACTGTAATATATTCAGTGATAAAGAAAAATGAGCAGGCAAGCCACGAAAACCATGGAAGATCCTTAAATGTGTATTTCTAAGTCAAGCAACTAGTCTGAAAAGACTACATACAGTGTGATTCCAACCATATGACATGCTGGAAAAGGCAAAACCAAAGGGACAGTAAAATGGTAAGTGGTTGCCAGGGGCTTAGAGGCAGAAAGGGAGGGATGAACAGGTGGAGCACAGAAGATGTTAGGGCAGTGAACCTGTGTCTATGATACTGTAATGATGGACACATGGCATCATGTATTTATTAAAATCCATAAAGTATACAATGCAAAGAGTGACCCTTACAATAAACTATGGATTTCATAATGATAATATGTTGATGTTGGTTCTGTTTTTAAAACTGTAACAAACGTGTCACACTAAGCAAGAAACTATGTGTATGTGTAGGGGGAAGGAAGGGATACATAGGATCTTTTCATATTTTGTATTCAATTTTTCTCTAAGCCTAAAATTTTTTCAAATAAAATATATTATTATTATTTTTAAATTTTTTGTATTGTAAACAAATGGGGTACAACTTGTTTCTCTGGTTGTACATGAAGTAGAGGATACTATTTGTGTAATCATACATTTACATAGGGTAATGGTGTTTGATTCATTCTGTTATTTTTTCCTTCCCCCCATCCCTCCCACCCCCATTTTCCCTCTATACAGTTCCTCCTTCCTCCATTCTTGTCTCTCTATTATTTTTTTAAAAATCATACTCCAGAAGAAAATTAAGTAAAGAAATTCAGGTAAGAAAAAGAAAATATGGGAGTATGAATGAGAAAACTTTCAGCAAAGTTCATTTTTTGTAAACAGTCAATAACCAAAAGAGAAAAAGCATATGCAAATCAACCTATACCAAAAATTCTCAAAGATAAAACATGATGTGGAGTTTTATCTTAAAAACTCCATACAACCATAGGGGGTGTAACTCAGTAGCAGAATGTGTGTTCAGTATGTATGAGGTCCTTAATTCAATCCCCAGCACCAACTAAACAAACCCCACCCCCCAAAATCATGATGTAAGGGAATGGGGTGAAAGGTTGGGCATAAGGAAACCTCAGAGAGGTGAGAAGGTGAGAATATTATAGGATACTTGTCTTGGGGGCAATATGGAGCCATGTAAATATACATATATATGTACGTATACACACACACAAAGGGAAATTAATACAAGTATTGTCTATACAGTGAAAGTAACTAAGGAAGAATACAATTTGAGGCTACACTTGTCAAACCAGAAAAATAAAATTTGGTATGTCTAAGAGAAGAAAGAAAAGTAAAGGACTGAAGGAAATATAAAGAAAGAAGAATGGAAAGTTGTAGGAATGAATGGAAAGGAAAACAAGAAGATAGAGTGAAGGGAGGGAGGGAGAAAGGGTGAGGCAGAACAGAGGATGAGAGGTTGGTGTCACCATCATGTAGATTGTGTGAATTAAGGGAAGATGCTAAAGCTTTCTGTTTCTTCACAAATTCTTAGGTCTCCCCCAAAGTTCATAATGAAGAGCCAATGGAAGCCATCTTAGAACTTCCCTTATGTGTTTTGTGAAAGTTTTTTTGTAGTATATAGATAATTACATGTGTGCTGCTTTTGTAAAAATGGTTTGATTGGTCAAGAATGAATGAAAATTATTTATAGGAGGAAAAATAGACACAATAATCTTCAAAGTTTTCAAAAATGATAACTGCTGAAAGACATCTTTAGAATCTGGTGTAACTATAGTTTCAAGTATTGCTATCAAGTTATTGAAAGATGGTTCTCAAAAGATATCAAAAGCAATTTTGCACATCAAGATTTTTTTATTTCATTTCACCTAAAATATTTCAGAAGCAATTGGTGTGATGCTTTAGACACTTGACTGACAGTAAAAGTTTTTACAGTAATTCAAATGCTTCCTCAAAGTGGATGAACAGAAACAAAATGTTCAGTAAGATGAGTGTTAAATTATTATTATTTAGTAGAAAAAATGAGCTGAGCCATTTTTTGGTTGCTTTTATATAATCTATAAGCTAATGTCAATCTCATTTTATTCTTTGTATTTATGCTTAAATTTTCAAAGCAATGTAGGTCACTTGTGGGAACATAAAAAGGAGTTTTGATTTGAGTTTCCATTCATTAGAAATTTCTTTGTTCTAGTTACTTTGCTTAACATATTAAAATTATCTCACTTTCTCACTGCCTATCCTATTTACTACCTTAGCCTAGAATTTTATATTTTAATACTTTGGAGAATGCACAAAGGAAAAGGTATGGAGTTTGGGGGGAATTATTCAAATAGCTATCCAAAGTATAATTAATCCACATTTGAGAAAGTGGAGTTTTATTTTATATTAATTATATATCTTGATTACTATATGAATTACATTCTTTGGATATTCACTGAACTCTCTAAGTTGATTTTGGTCGTGTGAACATAGGTTAAGTTACTTTTGAGGCATGCTTTGACTGTGTGAAGTTGAACTGGGAGCACTTGTTAGGAGTATCCATTAATTGTGGTCAGATCACAGAAATAACCAGAAACCCTGAACTGTAAAAAAAGAAAAGACACTCACTTATTACAGTTGCATGGATAAAACACTTTATTATTCATAAAAATCTGTATTATCTTTAATAGCCTAACCAAAAAAAAAGGATATTACTGTTTAGACCTTGTGACTTCCAGAAAAGTATGACTAAAACATATGTTAAGCAGAATTTTTAGGAACAGCACCTCAAATTCCATGTAACTGATATCCAGAATGTTTGACTGTGGTGAGTTCTCTCTCCCATGATTGCATTATTGTATATGTCACCATTGACCTTAAAAAGGGGTATATTATCTTGGTGAACCTTATTTAATCACATAAGTTTTTTTAAAGCAGAGAACTTTCTTAAGAGGAAGGCAGAAGGGAAAGGAATTCATGGAGGAAGGACTTGACATGCGGTTGTTGCTTTGAAGATGAGGGGCCAAATGAGAAGACATGTGGTCAGCTGTAGTTTGCTGGAAATGAGGTTCACAGCTGACACACAGCAAAGGAAACCAGAGCTTCGACCTGGAGCCACAGGGAGCTGGATTCTGTCAACAACCTTGTTTTAGTCAGCTTTTTTACTGCTGTGATTAAAGGACTGACCAATGCAACTGTAGAGGAAGAAAGGTTTATTCAGGGGCTCATAGTTTCAGAGGTCTCAATCGATAGCAGACTTCATTTCTTCCAGATTCAAGGTGAGGCAGAACATCATGGCAGTAGAGTGTGGTGGAGGGAAGCAGCTCAAATAATTAGGAAACAGAGAGAGACTCCACTTGCCAGATACAAATATATACCCAAAGACACTCCCAATTCCCATCTCCTCCAGCCACACCCTACCACTTCAGTTACCACTCAGTTAATCCTTATCAGTGATTTAATTCACTGATTAGGTTAAGACTCTCACAACCCAATAATTTCTCCTTTGAACTTTCTTGCACTGTCTCACATGTGAGCTTTTGGGGGACACTTCAAATCCAAACCATAACAAACTTGAAAGAAGCAGATTATTTCCCACAGTCTAGAGATAAGGACCCAGTAAGTTATCACCTTGACTTTGACCTTGTGATATCTTGACAGGACCCAGCTGAACTTTCCAGGACTTCTTATAGAATTATGAAATAAAACAGGGTGTTATATTAAATTGCTAAGATTTTGGTAATTTGTTACACAGAAATACACAACAAATATAGCCTCCCAAACAGGTAGCTGTTGTTGGTCTCAGGTGTCAGAAGGGATCCTATTCCATTGTTGATATTTCAGAGGGTCAGGCCACTGCCTCACATGTCATTGAAATTACTTTTGTTTTAATTTAAACAAATCAAAATTCTATATCACAGCAAGGACTATAAACTTTTTCATTAACAGTTTCAGTTGCAATCCTCTAATGTGTTAGTCATGGTGGCACATGCCCTTAATCCCAGCTACTTGGGAGGCAGAGGCAGGAGGATTGCAAACTCAAAGCCAGCCTCAGCAACTTAGTGAGGCCCTAAGTGACTCAGTGAGACCCTGTCTCAAACATTTTTTAAGAAGAGCTGGGAATACAACTAAGTGGTAATGTGCTGCTGGGTTCAGTCCTCAGTACCAAAAAAAAAAAAAAAAAAAAAAAAGAAAAAAGTTTCAGTTGCAAATACATGAAAAAATGCTCACTATCATTTACCATCAGGGAAATGAAAATCAGAACTTCAGTGAAATACCATCTTACCCCAGTTAGAATGCTCTTATCAAATAATAATAATAATAATAAATGATGGCAAGAATGTGGAGAAAAAGGAATGCTTCTTCACTCTTGCTGGGAATGTAATTAGTATAGCCATTATGGAGAACAACATGGAGATTCCTTGAAAAACTAAAAATTGATCTACCATATGATCCAGCTATCCCATATTGGGGTATATATTTAAAGGAAATGAAATCAGCATACCAAAGAGATACTTGTATACCCGTTTATTATAGCACTATTCATAATAGCTAAGCTATGGAATCAGTCTAGGTGCCCATCAATAGATGAATGGACAAATAAAATGTGGTGTAACATACACAATGGTATATTATTCAACCCCATAAAGAAAAATGAAATCTTATCCTTTACAGCAAAATGGAGAGAACTGGAGTGTATAATATTAAGCTAAATACACCAGGTTCAGAAGGACAAGTATTGTACTTTCCAATGTGGAACCTAAAAAAAAGTCAACCCAAAAGTAGAATAATGGTAATAGAGACTGGAAAGGGTGTGTGGGGAGAGAATGGAGAAAGGGAGATTCTTTGATCACTGCACACTGTATACATGTGTGGAACTATCATACTGAAACCTTTTAATATGTGTAACTAATACATTTAATAAAAAATAATTTAAGAAGTTTAACTTGTTGAGATATATAAAGTGTTTTTTTTTGTTTTTTTTTTTTTTTTTTTACAGTGAGGAATTCTCTAAAACTAAACACTTGCTAAGGGAATTTTAATGTAGGTATGCAGATAGCAGGAAGCAAAACTGGTACTAGAGGCCAAGATGCAGGATTTATGAACTGGTAACCTCAAGCCACACAGGCTCTGACCTTCATATTTTAATTGACTGGACACATAATCTCAACCTCTCCAACCTTGTTTGGTCATTTAAGTAATTCTGTTCAGAATCCTCTTTAAATATCTACTGAAGGCAGGGACATTAACTAGATTCAAAACCAATATCATTAGAGTATCCCTAATAATATCATAAAATATAAATATAAGAGCAAGCTTACTTTTAATGGATAATTAAATGAAGTCCACAGGAAATAAGCAGCTTGTCCAAGGTCACTCTCTGCAACTGAGAAAACTGGGATCCAAAGAGATTCAATTATTAGTTCAAATGTCCTCAGCCAGTTTATGGCAAAGACAGAACTGCAATCCAAGTCTCTTGATTTTTGTACACTGAGTTGTGCCAACATGCCATTTCTACAGCCTTGGCTGCAGATTAGTTTAAGAATTAAAATCTATTCCTAATTTTGCTGGCCAGAATATCCCTGACTTCGAGCCAGACCATGATATTCTCTTTTTTGAGAGCCATTTTAACATCGATCTGCCTCCAGATAGGTGTTGAAATTTGCTAAAAGGCAAATCTGGTGCTATATACCTGAAGAATGGAAATGGGTGCTTGTGATGGCTATACCCAGTCCCGCTAAGTGTGACTAAACCGTGATTTATTCCCTTTCTCACCACCCACTTCCCAGTCACAAACTCTACGGAGAAAAACTACTGGAAGATATGCTACATCATGAAAGCTAAAAAAAAAAGCTCTGGGAATAAACACCTCACTTGAATCAGTATTGTTGGGACCAGTGTATTTCTGTTGCTCTTTCCTCCACCCATTTGGCAGTACTTAAAGAATGTGTCTATGGCTTCAGTCCCTTGAACCATTAAGACATATCCTTTCTTGGATGAATAGGCCGCTTAGCAAAGATGAATGTCAGCTCGCTTTTGTTCTTTCACATATTTATTAGAGCATGCTTTCCCAGTGGGTGTAAAGCATGATTTTTTGAAGCTAGTTTGAACTACGATGTTTTCCCCACTGAATCTGAGACCCATTGAGGGCTAGATACCAGGAAGCTGTTACACATGTATAACTATCCCATTCACACTTCTTCAGGAGTTTCAAACAAGTTTAATTATAAGAAAAACACTAGAAAACACTTCATCTCCATTGCTAGAGGAAAAAAAAAATAGTTTTATTAGGAGGAAGGATTCATTATAAGCTTTTATCTAACTTGTTCAGTTTCTCAGTGTGAATATTTAAAATATTAAGTATCTTCTTGATTAGAATATCATGCATCTACTTATATAATAGATAATATTATATACACTGATATATGTGGATTTAGACAAGAAAAAGGGAAATATTTTCAATGACTCCTAATACAAAAGTCACAGTATTCAATTGGCCAGAATAGGTCAGGTTCATTATTTGTATGGTAATAATTAGCCTCAGGATAAAAAGAAGAGGGGACCCCTGTGCTAGTTTCCTGCAAACTTGTATAAGCCTTGAAAGATGGCTTTTCTCTTTCTGTGACTCAGAGTGCCAGAAAAATCTGCAAAGTTGAATATCATTTGTGCCTGCTAATCTTGTGTCCTGGTTCTTTCCATCACTGTCATCATGTCAAAGGAACACTGTGAAAATACGCTTACTACTCATTCCTCCTACTTTATCCATGTATATTCAAAAATTCAGAAGGTCACAGGCAGGATGTTTTCCAAGACACACTGTCTTCAGCACATGGTTTAAGATTAGGTGGATCTGTTGATGATTTTCAGGTCCAAATATGGTAACCTTAGTCATACCGCTTAATTTCTTGGAGCTTTCTGACTCTTGTAAACTCAGTATGATAAATGCAATCTACTGAAGAGTCTCATAAAATACATAATGGATAATGTGATTATATAAGACCCCAATAATTACCTGATATTTGATAGGGGCCAAAATATATCCTGTCTTTCATTGCTTTCATTACTCCCTTATGCAAGCCATTTCATCTTTCTCTCCTTTTTGCAGAAAATAAAGCTGAGTATACCAATAAGGTACATTTTATTGCCAGTTGTGTATAAACTGGCCTATTTTACATTCATTAATTCAATCAATAAATCATTAGTTATTTTATACTCTGTCTCAGATATTTTTATAAGTACTAGGGACTCAGCAAATGAACAACAGGCCATTTACTGAAACTAAAATTCTAGTTGGAGGAAAAAAACAATAAATATAAGTATATAATATAAGTTAATAAACACTAAATGAGAAAAATAAAGCAGGAAAGGGGATAGAATTGGAGGGAGGTAGAATTGATGACTCATTGAGATAAGGCATTTGAGCAAAATTGAGAAGTAGGTGAAGGAGTGAGGATGCTAATAGAGAAAAGAATATTCCAGGCAGAGTCAATGGCCAGTGAGGATGCTAATGTTTAGAAAAGAATATTCCAGTCAATGACCAGTGCCAAAGCACGGAGGTGGAAACATGCCAGGTATATTTGAAGAACTGTAGGGAGGTCAAGTTGGACAAAACAGAATGAACCAAGTATGGGGAAGAGCAGCAGGAGATGCAGTTAAGAGATTGAGGGTGGTGAGGGAGTGCTTAGACTGTACAGGTCTTTGGAAGCCAATGGAAAAATGGAGGAGCCATGGGAAGGTTTGAGGAGAGAAGTGACATGATTGTAAAGGAACATTCTTTTGGGCATGTTGAGGAAAGAGTGTTGGAACAGGGTGAGGTAGAAAAGGGAGGCCAGTCAGGAGGGGATGCATCAGTTCAGGAGAGAGCTGAAGGTTTAGACCTAGGCAGTAGCAGTGAACATGATGATAAATAGTCAGATTATGGATATTTTGAAGGTATACCCAAGATTTGCTGATGGTTCAAATATGAGATTTAAGCCAAAAAGAGGAGCCAAAGATGACTTCAAGGTTTTTGGCTTATTTACTAGAAAAATGGAGATGCCATTAATGAGATGAGGAAAACTGCAGTAAAACACTACCATTCATTAAAAATTACTTCCAGTCAGTGTCTGAAAAGCACTGCAACAAGCCCTGTTGGAAACCATACACACAAAATTGCATATGCTGCTACCAACTTTATAGAATCTGGGAACTAAGAGCTTATTGTACTAGCAGCACTTTCTTCATCCTGCTGTCAGTATGTAATGTATCTAGAGTAATTGTTCAACTTGGGATTTTATTAGGACCAGTCTCTTGAGACTGGCCAATTCTCTGTTAATATAGCAAGTTCTAATGTAAGTGTAGTTTCTCTTCACTAGGAATCTCAAAATAATTCTCCTATAGTTTGACTCTAGTGTCCCTCCATGGCCCATGTATTAAAGCCTTGTTCCTCCAGAGCAGTTTCTTGAGACGATGTGGAAACGTCAAGAGTCGTGGCCAAGTGGAAGGTTTTAAAGGTCATTGAGTGATATGCTCTTGCAGGGCATTGTGGGTCCCCAGTCTCTTCCTCTTTTCCTCCTGGCTTTGCATCCTGTGTGTTCCCCATGGTACTGCCTTGTCACATGCCCAGAAGCAATGGGGCCAATGAGCCATGAACTAAAATGTCCAAAATTGTGAGCCAAAATAGTCTTTTTATCCCTATAAATGTATTTTTGATAGTGATTAACTAACAGAAATCCTAAACTACTTGTACATAATGGGACAGTTTTGGTCCAGTGTGGTCTACTTTTCAGGTTCTGAGAAGTCTTTCTACTCTGATTCCCAGGACTCTGATATCATGCTTTCTGAAGCAGTATGTCAGCTTTTATTTCAGACTCTTCATATAAGATCTTATGCATTGTATAGATTTGCTCAAATACCTAAGCCATTTTTAGCTAATTAAATTTATTGTCTTAATAACGAAGGCGTTCTATCAATGTCAAAGGCCTAACTTATTTATTAGAGAAAATCACTGGGTAGTGGTTCAGCTTATACAGCCACTCACCTGCAGCCCTCCACTCTGTTCTCCTCTGACTACCCATAACACTAAGAACAAACTCCTATCTGATAGGGGAAACCCAGAAAGAGCTCTGGGCATCAGATTATGGCAAGGATCAACATTTTCTTGGCATTCATGATACAGAGGGTGATGTAACCTGCTTATATTCAAAGCTGAAACCACAGTCACTCAATGACTAGCAGGACGTGTGATTTCCTAGATACCTTCATTTAAAAAGTCTCTTAAGACAATAGCTTGGGTGTTATTCTTAATTACTTCATACCAAGTTAGAAGGGTTTAATGTATTTTGTTATCACAGTAAGAGAAGTGCATTATAATTAGCACAAAGCCAATGTCATCATAGAGTTCAACATGTAGTGTCCTAAAAGAAAATAAGGTAAGGAGTGTGTGTATAGTACCATGTACATTGAATAAACCCCTAGGTTGTCTTTCAACTTCATGCAGTTGATCCCAAAAGAGAAGATTTACAATATAGCTTCCTTCTCACTTCATTCTCCTCAACCTTTCTGCATTAGTTTTTCTTACACCTAGAAATAGAGCAATAAAGGAAGATTCAGTATACATATCCTGCTTTCTTTTAAATCAACTAACATTAAGCAAGTTGAGCACATGCTTGTTATGTTACTGTTACTTTTTAATCCTCATATTGCATAATAGAAGAAAATGGTCATTTTACCATGCCTTTAAAGCCATTTTTTTTTCTTTATTGCTTAAAATATCAGTCTCATTTAAATAAGTTATTGTTTTGTTTCCTTCTGGGTTTCAATGGTTTGATTTGGTCAGCATTGCCCATTGTTATATGTTCTCCAGGTGATTGATTTTGTTTGAAAATAATTTACCCCTTAACATTGACATGGTATTTGTGATATTGTTAGGTGTGGCTGATGGTATCTTCAGAAAGTTACAATTGTTAGATAAAGAGAAATAGAGGTGGTATTCTATTTTTGATTCCTTAATGTATCAAACCTCAGGTCCTATCATGTTTTAGAGAAATGATGAAAATCACTTGCAACTGGAAGTTGAATACTCAGCATTGTCAAAAGAAGAGTCTTTTATTCAATTAAATTATTAAGTGTTTGCTTTAAAAAGTAGTATTGGATAACTAATGAGTAAGTACTCTCTGAAATCACTGGTTGACCAAGCCATGATACTAGGATGCCAAAGTGTAATGGGTAGTGAAACATGGTAAAGAGATTACACATAAAAATTGACTTTGGGTCGGGTATCTCTGTAGTTCCTAACCTAGGATAACATTAAGGTAGTTTGAAGAAAAATATGTATACATCTCTTGCAGAGCCCATGAATTGTTTTTTCTTTAGTATAGTGGGAAATTTTCAGGTATTTTTCAAGTTAGGACCATAGAATCCAACTATTAGATTTTCTTGCAGTGGCAGCCAGTGTAGCAAGGCCAAACTTCTAAAGTATCTTTCAAGATTTAGGTTCCATTTGCACACTCACATTCAAATCTCAAGACAACAGCAACAGCCTCTACACATTGCTAGATTAATGCTTCACCCACCATTCTATTCTGTAAGGTTAGATATTCATCAAAACCTTAGAACGATAACAATAACAAACGTAAAAAACTCTTTGATCAGACACTTTGTTTTAATATGCTCTTTTACATTGTTGCATACTGTCTCTTTTGCAATTGATTGTTATTAATTTTTTTGTCAAAAATTTTTACTATTATCAATATTGTCCAAATTCTTCTCCAAGAATATACAGTGTCACTGGTGGATGGTTCTGACATTACTTTGTCTTTCCTTTTTCAGACTGTATAGTTGAAGGAAGCTGTAGGAATTTTGGAGAACTTGGAAGAGTTGAGTCTTCCCTTACGTTTATGCCTCTTGGCTTGGAAGCCAGGAAAGTCTACCTGGCAGCCTCCAAGTAATCAAACTTCTGAAAGGCATTAAATGAGATTCTCTCCCTATTTTGTTCATCCAGTGTCCTTTATTTTGCATTTGTTTGCTTCTGGTATGGGTACCAGGGTTTGAACTCAGGGGCACTTTACCACATCCCCAGCACCTCACCACTGCCCCACGCTTTTTGGAGATAGGGTTTCACTAAGTTGCTGATATGGGCCTTGAACTTGGGATTCTCCTGTCTCATCCTCCTGCATCTGGGATTGCAGGTGTGTATCACTGTGCCAGGCAACTGTGCTTACTTTTAGAAGAACTTTTGTTTTCTGAATGAATTCTGAAAATCTGTGGCAGCTAGTATAGCATCTCTCAGGTCAATCACATGTGGAACAAGGGAAAAACAGGTAAAATTTCCAGAAAATAACATGTTTCTATAAAAAGTGTGACAGAAGGGGGGAAAATGGTGGGCAAAGACATGTATGTAGAAGGCTATAGAATCTTTTCTAGCAAGTCCTATTTCTGGATCACAGTAATAGTAGGTCAGTATTTGAGGAAAGAGAGAGCTTTATAAGAGGGGAAGCAAGCAAACCTTTCTTGGTCAGTTTCTTTGCTGTGTGGTTTTCTGTAAATTCTGAAACTTAAACTGTTCCTCATTTTTTAATTGAACCTGCTGAACACCAATAGGTTATTGATGACAGTTATATGCACTAGGCACAAACAATGCTTAGGCAATGGGGTATCGATGGGAGTAAGTTTTGTATTGAGAAAATGACACTCTTCAGTGGAAGAGTTGTGGTTGATATTTAGGAGCACAGTGACATCAAGGGAGAGGGTAGCTTGTGGAATTGCTGACCGCAGAAAGTTCCAGTCCTGGTAGAAATCTCACATTGGAATAAAAGACTACATATCATTGCCTTACAAGAATGTCAGCTTCTTGAGAATTACAATGAGACCTGAAGGTAAGGTGCTGCTCAGGTACTTATAACTTTTTAGATTGAAATTAGAAAAATAGAGAATTACCTAGGTTTATTTTTTGACTATTTGTAAGTAACTTACAAATAAGTAATTGAACATGGGGAAAAATGATGTCTTTCTGCTAAACCTTAGTTTTTTCCTCTGGGAAACAGGATGAAAATGTCCCACATTTCAGAATTGTTGCTAAGATTAAATGACATAATATGTGTTAAGTGCCTAGTGCCATGTTGGGCACTTACTTCATGCACAAGAAGTGGTATAGATTATTACCTAATGAAGATAACGTTTGTTGGGTTGTGTGTGTGTGTGTGTGTGTGTGTGTGTGTGTGTGTGAGAGAGAGAGAGATACTACCTGACTTGCTCATAAATGAGCTGAAGCATCCATCATGGAGAAAGTTTATTTAGGATTGTTAATGGAGATGTGCAAAGAGAAAGAGAGATGAAATCCTGCCTTTAACATCCCGAGTGGGGAATTTTCAGAGCACAGATAGACAGGAGGCATGAAAGCCAGACTGTCAACAAAGGAAAAGCTTTATTAAAATCACCATCAAGATGACTGGTGGATAGACTAGATCATAGAGTTTTATGTAAGGGATGACCTGCTTAGAAAGAGAAAGGAGGGAAGTTCACCCCTTCTGATCTGAGAATAGAGGAAGATAGGCAAGACAGGACAGTCTTCCTTCTCCAGTCTTTGTCCAGGACTAGAAAGACATTTTATATTAGTCAAAAAAAAAAAAAAAAAAAATTCTAGCATCAGGAAGAGGAAACTACTTTGCCCCAATTAAGCTGTAAGACACTGGCTGCCAGACTCCAGATCGGATCCCTGGTGGGCCCTGTTCAGGAGTCTACCCATACCAGAGACATTTCCAAATTTGGAGACCCTGTCTGCCCATTCTCATGTGGTCCTGAAACTTGCTATATTCTGTATGTTCAGTGCAATCTTCAGGAGTGACAGAGGAATTGGGGGAAATGTGAAGTGATTGAAATTATTGGGTTGCACTAATTTTAGTGCAATTGACCTGATTGCACTAATCGTAGTCCTACCCCTGCCCCTTTCAAGACCATTATTAATCCACCTATACCACACAATAAGAGTCAAGAGAAGGATAAAATGCACTGTAGACCAAAAGAAAGCTGCATCTTCACACAGCCAGCCTGAAGGAGGAGCAATTAATAATCCTGCTCTGATTACTATTACTGAAGTATTAATAAAATGTAGATGATAGCAGTACACTCTCAGACCTCATATCACCAATTTCTTTTACAAATTATCATGCAAAATTCTGGTGTAAAATGATCTCCAAGAGAAACAGTCACATCTGTCTCTACCTCAATTATCTATATTCTTGATCTGGCAAGCTGAGTGCTGGAGCTATTGGTACAGCTAAGTAATAAGAAGGGTAGGTAGGAGGAGAAATGTCCAAGCTGAGCTGGAATAAGAAGATACAAGGAAGCTTGCATGGTAGAGTAGAAAAAGCATGGATTTTGAAGGCACGTGAATGTGATTTATTTCATTTATCCTTTCACTTCTTGTGAAAGCTAAATTATGGGTTGCATCATGTTACCCTAAAAGATGTTGAAATCCTAAACCCCAATACTGGTAAATGTGGCCTTATTTGGAAATAAAATCATTGCAAATGACCCACTTCAGATGAGGTGATTAGGGTTTATCCCATTCCAATACGAATGTGTTCATATAAAAAGAGGAAATTTGGATGCAGAGACCAATATGCCCACAGGATTAGATAAAGACAGAGATCTGGGTGATACATCTACAAGGATCTACCAAGCAAGAAATGGGGGATGTATCTACAAAGCAAGGAATGCCACCAGAGGTGGTTTGAAAACCACAAGAAACCAGAAAAGAGGACTGGAACAGATTCTTCCTCATAGCACCCAGAAGGAACCAATCCTGCCACCACCTTGATTTAGGATTTCTGGGCTCCAGAACCGTGAGATAACGCATCTCTGCTGTTTAAGTTGCCTAGTTTGTTATAAAGCTTTAGCTAGCTAATACAACTTCTTACCTATTTCTCATCAACAAATTGATTATTTCTTCACACCTCATACCATAAAATATTAGGTTTACACAAACTCTCAAGCAACAAAACTATGATGAAATTAAGGATCACTTAGGGCTATGGAATATGTAACTATAAATAGAAAAACTGTATTAGGAAAAACTACAAAAGTCTATTTGGTATAGTTGACCTAATTTGTCTCTGAGCTTCCTGAAAACAAAAATGAAAAGAGTTATGTGGTTGGACACATAAGTTTTATTATTACAGAGAAGAAAACATTATAGTTCCTTGGGGGAAGTAAAACTTTTTCTTAGTCCCGAATTCTTTTTAAATGAAAAATTTAAATTTAACTTCAATTAAAATTTTTAACTAATACATAAAAACATGATCATTATACATATTAATGGGGTACCATGTATTGTGTCAATACATGTATGTATACATGTGTAGTATTTAAGTCAGGCTGAGCAGGTCATCTCAAACATTTGTCACTTTTTATAGTGAAATCTTCAAAATTCTTTGTTTTAACTTTTTGAAATGTACAGTAAATTATTATCTATAGTCACCAGAGACTCTTTTACTTGCTAAATTTCACAGTTGACAATGTACTCAATGATATTTCTTTATCAAATTCAGTACATAATCCATAATCAGAAGTATGTATAGATGTTGCAGTTGATATTTATATGCATGTAATTTCCTATTTCTTAGAGTTATTACATCAAATCTTCTAAACATAGAAAGTTAAATAGGCATGGTAAGAAATGAAGACTATGGATGGCTTATTTTCATGATGATGATCTCACGGACTTCAGTGATCCATGTATTAGACATCTTTCTCCGCTACTCAAATGCCCAAAAGAATCTGACAAGATAAGTCAGCTGCTACCTCACACGTAGAAAAAGATTCTTGTTTTTCTTTTGATCATCCTTAGTTGGATCTATTAGTTAAGTTTAATCTAAACTTGTATTTCATTTTTAAATATGAGAATTTTATTGAATATAATGTTTAATTAATTGTGACTCTATAATTCTGTCTGATGTAGGACAGTGTGTAAAGACATGGGTAGAGCAAGGACAAGTCCAAAATGAAACAATGTTTTAGTTTCTTTGGGAAAGCCTAATCCAAAATATGAAAGTGAAGTAAGCAAAATATTATGATGTCCAGCGGTTGAGGTACTGTTTTGAGAGAGAGGCTGCTTAAGGAGTAAACAACTCTTATCAAAGCTTGTTGTTAGAAAAAGCAAATGCATGTATTCCTTTTTGATTCCTCTTGCCAGAGCTGTATGAAATAATGTATTTCTTTATTTAAAAAATACAAATCATTCAACTGTTTTAAGGAAAATTTGCACAAATAATTATCAAGCTGTTTTGAGCAATATAAATCAGATCCTACATCAAAATTTCAAGGGATTTCCTAAATTATTTTGTTAGTCTAAAATCATAACAAACATATGTTTCACAATTGGTTGGGCTCTATCAGTCACTTGTTAATGCTCCTGGGATTATAACAGGAAATTTTTCTTGAGAATTTCTCTTCTTACTACCAAATACCTACTTTCCCATTGTTTATTCTGAGTCATTTCCATTTCCTTATTAATTTTTTAATGTTGGCTACAATAACCAGCCCAATTAAAGTCCTGATTCTATGAACAGCAAATATGATAACTTTTTAAGAAAGTGATTGAGAGATGGAGGTGGATAACTGAACTTGGTAATAACAATAAATGGCCACAATCAAAAGCTATTGTGAGTGTGGCTTTTGCAATTATCCGTCTCTGCAGGGACACACAGTCACAGTGCTTCCACGGGAGTTATTTGATGATTTGTTATTTTATATTTCTCTTCAAGATTTCCAAAAGAAATGACATCAAATATACAAATACTTATTTGTAGGATTTCAAACTCTAAGAAACATCTTAATCCAGAAGATGCTAAGATGTCATAATAGAGGGGAGACAATTAGAATCATGAATATTTATGAGTAGCTTCTGTTCTGTCTACTGAAGATCCCAGCTATTTCCTTTATCTTAGAGTTGAGATTCAGAAGAGGGAAGTAGAAAAAGACTTATCTATGCACATTTGCATGTATGTTTGTGTGTGCAGTCTTGAAAGACTAATAGAAATAGAGTTGGTACATTTAGGCACAATATATCTTATAAACACATATATTTGTAATTCAGTTTTCCTCTGCAAAATTTAAAAGTAATTCAACATAAATTGTCCTATTCTTTTTTTGTTCTTTCCCATAGTTCTATAATGTAAGTTAGAAGAACATTGCAGGAGAACAACTTTTGCATGATCAGAGGATTAACTGCACTATTTATTTCCCAAGTTTACAACTGGAAGGTGGAATTATTGTATTTCATTTTTTGCAACTTCTTCATTCTTAATGGTGTCATTTATATTCAATCTATGCACTGATATTAAGTAGTACATCAGGAACTTTTTTACATATTTACTCCTTTGTAAATACCATGCAGAAAATAAGGAGCAATATCATTATCCTAGATGTTACTGTATGTTCCTAATATCTCTCTTTGAAAGGCAAATACTAGTTCACCTTATATTCTCTACTCATTTTGTCTATTGATGAGCCAAGAACAAATTGATACTTTTCTCTTGTAGTCTTCCTTTACCATAGGGTTTTTGGAGGACATTTCAGATCAAACCATAACATAGATTTTCTTGATGACTAATATTAAGCAGAAATCTATTTATAATTTATTAAGTAATTTTACTAACCAAAAAAAGAACAAATTGATTCAGAACACATACATTCTTTGTATTTTATTTCTATTTCTGAGTATGGTGTCTTTTGAAAAATTTCATCTGTATTCTTACATGTGTAATAAATTTTTGTCATTCATTTTTACATGTTCTTGATATATATATATATACATATATATTACAGTAGAGTATATTTTGACATATTTATACAAACATGGACTATAGCTTATTCTAATTAGGATTTCCAGTATTGTATTTGTACATGATGTGGAGATTCATGGTGGTATATTCATATATGTACACATACATGGAAATTTGTCAGATTTATTCCACTGTCTTTCCTGTTCCTATCTCTCCTCCCTTCCCTTCACTTCCCTTTGTTTAATGCACTGAACTTCAGTTCTTAACCCCACCCTAGCCCGGTTGTGGGTTAGCAGTCACCTATAAGCAAAAACATTCTACCTTTGATTTTTTGGGGATTGGCTTATTTTGCTTAGCAATATATTCTCCAGCTTCATCCATTTCCCAGAAAATGCCATAATTTCACTGTTCTTTATGGCTGTGTAATATTCAATTGTGTATATGTACCATATTTTCTTTATCCATTCATCCATTGAATGGCACCTAGTTTGGTTCCATAACTTAGCTACTGTGAATTGAGGTGCTATAAACATTGATATGGCTGTATCACTGTAGTATGCTGATTTCAGGTCCTTTGGGTATATACCAAGGAGTGGGATAGCTGGGTCAAATGGTGGTTCTATTTCAAGTTTCCTAAGGAATCTCCATACTGCTTTCTATAATGGTTGCACCTCTATATCCTAGATTAATGCTCTGAGGTGCAGGTGGCAAAGATTTTCTCCCATTCTGTAGGCTCTCTCTTCACATTCTTGACCATTTCCCTTGCTGTGAATAAGCTTTTTATTTTGATATCTTCCTCTTTATTGATTATTGATTTTACTTCCTGTGCTTTAGGAGTCTTGTTGAGGAATTCACTTCCTATGCTGGCATGATGGAGAATTAGGTCTACTTATTCTTCTAGTCAGTGAAGGGTCTCTCTCTGGTCAAATACCTAGGTCCTTGGTCTACTTTGAGTGGGGTTTTGTGCAGGGCAAGAGATAGGGGTTAAATTTTATTCTGCTATACATGAATTTCCAGTTTTCTCAGCACCATTTGTTGAAGAGGCCATCTTTCTTCCAATGTATGTTTATAGTGCCTTTGTCTAGTATGAGAGAACTGTATTTATGTAGGTTTGTCTCTGTGTCTCCTATTTTGTTCCTTTGGTCTTTATGTCTGTTTTGGTGCCAATGCCATGCTGTTTTTGTTACTGTAGCTTTATTAGTACTTTTTTTATAGCTTTGTTGTATTCCATCATATGAAGAAATGACACATTGCTTATTCACTCTTATGCTTGTAGAGATCCTGGAATGATTTTAGCCTGTGCTCTTAAAATACAACTTTTATAAACATTCATGAACATGTCATTTGGTGGAGATACCTATTTATTTCTCTTGGGTCTATATCCAAAGATGAATTTCTATAGGTAGACATATATACTTTGTTTTAGTGGATATTAAAATGTTTGCAAAGTGGTGGAACTGGTTTAAATTAGCATTGATGATGTATGAGAGTTCCAGTACTCCATGTCCTGACTGATGCTTAGTATAAATAGTGTTTTTCATTTAGTCATTCTGGTAGATGTAAAGTAGTACATAGTCTGTTAGATGTAAAGTAGGGTTACATATTCATGACAACTAATGATGTTTAGCACATTTTCATGGGCTGCTCTTGTTGAGTATATATTTTTGTGAAGCCCTCACCAAATTTTTGTCATCACCAAAATTTCTATTATATGTTCAAGACAGTCTTGGCTTCTCTAGATCATTCTCATTTTTATTTAAACTTTTGAATCATATTGACAATCACCTATCTCTCAAAAAAAAAAAAAAAAAAAAAAACACCTTCTAGGGTTTTGAATGCTATTTTGTGAAACCTGTAGACAAATTTGTTAGAAGTTAACATCTTAACAACATGTCAAGTTCTGCAATCTGTGAGCATGAATAACATTTGTATTTATTTAGTTCATTTCTCTTACTAATGTTTTTATTTTGGAGTAGAGATTTTAATGCATTTGTATTGGATCTGTTCCTAGGTATTTGATGTTTTGATGCTATCCTAAAAGGTATTTTTACTTTCCAAATTTTTTTGTTATATGAAATGTAGATGATTTTTGTATATTTACCTGGCCAGCAACCCTTTTAAATTCACTTTTTTATTGCAGTTTCTTGTGCATTTTCTATGATTAAGTCATGTGTGAATAAGAATAGTTTTGTTTTTTTCCTTTACAGTCTTTATACATTTCCCCACTTCCCTTGCTTTTTGCAATGACCAAGACCTTGAAGTGATGTTAAATTGGAAATAATGAACATCCTTGTCTTATTCTCAATATCAGGGGCTTACTCAATCCATGTCATCTTCTTGTCAATTTTCTTATCAAACCATACCTTATATTTGGTAAAAAACAACATTATATGCCTATTTCAAATTTAATTTAATGTATTTGATCTTCATGTGTTTCCCCCCAAAAAGTTAATTTATAAGAAATGTTCCATAGATTAAAAACAAATATTTATATTTCAAAATGTTTTTGTGATTCAATTTTAACTTTAGAAAATATTTTATAGGGAGATATAATTTATAAACTCTTATAATGCTTTAATGCCTGTATACTTATTTTGAATTCATCATATGTTACTTTAAGTAATAAGCTGTTTTTTAAAGAAGTATTTTCTTCTCCACATTGAAGATATAAATTCAGAGAAACAAATTGTCTTAAATTCCTTTGAATCTCTTAAGATGTCTAGTACAATGCCTTATCTTAATGAATGCAAATTGGTTTAGCTAAAAGTTTATTATTATTCTTAAAATTGTATTATATATTAAAACTACACTTGAGCAAGACTGTATTTTGCAACAAACATTCAAAATATATTCAAAATTGGTCTTTCCTGGAAAAGTATGATTTAAAAGCTCTATTAATAAAATCATTACTAATGTGTAATCAAGCATGTGGACATGTATAAGTCACTGCAAGATACTAGAAAACCTTGAGAATCATAAAAAATGTATCTATTGATCTCAATATTTTATTAACCAAAATTTTTATAATATCACCATATGCACTTAAGAACTCGAGTCATTGCTTAAGTTGGAGAATGTCCTGGATCATCTGACTCCATATAATTTTGTCGTAAACATTTATTAATTAGCATGCCCAATACATAAATGGTACTGCTTCCAGCCAACATGTTGGTTATATTAGCAGAGCCTTTATTTCTCCCTCTGTGCCAAGCTTAAAATCAGATTATTTATTTAATAAGTGAGAAATACACAGATATATTTGTAATGCTGAAACTTTGACATTTAAGGGTAAATCTAGTTTTAGAGTGTTCCACTAGGTATTCTAAAGTATATTCAAACTGCAATGTATTTGATTTATTCTAAAAATTAATGCAATCTACTTACAGCAGAGGAAAGGGATCTCTCAGAGTAAATAGAACAATGTTTGTTTACCTGAAAACTGTATTGACATATTATTTGAGTAAATTCTATTTAATATGATATCTATAATCATCTGGTCTGCAAAATGTCAGTACTCAGATTAAAGTAATTGTAGCTGTAGATCTTATAATTGCATATTTTTTTTACTGTACCTGGTATAATAATTTCTTGTGTGAAATGAATGAGTCCACAGTATGTCAACGTTTGAACTCTTTGTTTTAATTCATTTAGTCTGTGCTAAATGCTATTACCACTATAACTCAACAATAAAGAGATTTAACAAAATCATGGCTTAATGTACATTGGGAGCATAGCTTTCAAAATTTGTTCAGTACAACCTTTTGGATTATCTTGTTCCATTTGTATGTTATAGTTTTTACCATGTTGAGACAGATGCATATGCATATAATTATGCACATATTTTCAATGTTGGAAAATCATTTATGGTCACGTATATCAAGGGACTTGAATGCTTAACTGGGTCACATCTCAGGAAATCTTTAGAAAGTACATTTGGAACATTTTAACTGATTTTAGTTTTGTAATCAAATTTTACACATGCTACCTGATATTTTTCTTAGAATTCCTTTAGAATCACATTGCTGTGTTTTCTTGGTCATATAGTTAAAGACATGTCTAAAAGAAAAAGAGTGAAAGGATGTTATAAGACATAGAGTTTTCCAGTTTTCCTAAAAATATAGAAAGACCAAATTCCACAATATTAGAATAAAACTTGATTTATAGTGCAGCAAAGAAAAACCCTGGAATTTGCAGGAAAGGAAGCAAGCAAATTTGGTAACAGCTGCAAGTGAGTATGATGGACTGCTCTGCCTTTGGCTGGCAGTTCATCTGTTCTCTGTGCAGCTTCAGCGCAAAGCATCTCCAGCTTTTCTGCAGAAACTGTTCTTGGCATTTTAATTGCTGAGGTGAACCCACTGGTGACCAGCTGCTGGGATTTCAAACCAGGAGCCACTCCAGTCCTTCCAGATAGTCAGGGAAAAGGTTGAGAAGAGAGAGGCTGTGCCTTGACCCAGAGAGTGACCCATTGGTCCTGAGATTCCAAAGGCACCTGGAGAGAATGCTTTCAAGTAGAGAAACATTCAGAATTCTCTGGAAAACTGAAAATGCCTGAGGCAGGATTCTTGAGCTTCACTTAATTAGGGTGAAATCAGAGACTCAGATGGAAGAGTGTAGCTGCAGATTAATATTAGACTTTCTGTGGAACATAAGCTGTTGGGGATGACCTTGGAGCCACCACTGATTTCACATTAACCAGTCTCCCTACTTGGTTGGAATGCTGTTGGGTAAATTTGGAACCAAAGATACAGAAGTAACTACTTGCGGGAGGCAAAATAGAGCACTTATTGTCCAGTGAAAAAGTACTAGATGCCACCTCTTTTATTGCTGTCTTTCAGATAATCTCTGAGCATAATGCTCTGCTTTCCTATCTACCCAAACTGTCATTCCTGAGCTGTTTCTTAAGCAGCTTCTGTTGCATTCTGTGATCCAGGCTACTATAGCAATTTCATTCCAATTGGAAACTTTCATTGCATGAGCTTCTTGAATAGAGAAAGCTAAAGCCTCACACCTTTTCTCCTGCAAAACTGTAGAACTTCACTGCCATATTAAAGGGAGTGAATGGGAAGTTCCAAACTGCGCCTTTGCATTCAAGAAAACTGATGAAAATAAGCCCAAGTCTTGGAACTGCAAATTCTAAGTGTTGGATGGTGGGAAAGTAGGGAGACCCTGTAGCATGCAAGAAGGAAGGAAAAACAAAGGAATGAAGCGAGGTTACAGTATTCTGCTGTTCTGTTGTGCTTTGGCATGGAATGATCATGAGTGGAACTAATGGTACATAATGCCCTGTATGTTTTGGAAGATTCTTGGGAAATAACACTGGAAGCCAATGGAGATTTATTAAATTAAGGTTACCTCAAGCTTAATTTTCCATCTTTACCAAACCACAAAGTTAGTTGACACTGAGACTCTTGTGGGACCCAAAAGTCTGGAATCCACAATTCAGAATCACAAAATTAAGAAAGAACTAAAAATCTGAATGAAGAGTCAGTTACAAAAAGATTAAGAAATAAAATCTTCTTTAATATACATATTAACTCCTACAAAAGGAATTTTCTAGCATCTTGTCAAAACTGTGACTGAAAGTGATACAAAAAGTGTTTGGAAAATAAATGGCGGTAAATAAATTCACTTCACAAAACGTTTTTAACTTGTTTAGAAAGAATTTGAGAATTGTTTGACACTACTTGTATAAAGAACATCTACAGATGTGTGGTCAGTTCTTTTTTTAATGAGTTTTCATATCCATAAATCCAACTAACCATGGCTTGAATATATTTGGGAAAAAATTATAATTGTACCTGAATACATGTGGACTTTTTTCTTCTCTATATCCCTTAAACAATACATTAAAACAATTTATTTATACAGCATTTACATTATAGATATTATATGTAATCTGGAGATGATTTAAAAATGCATGAGAAGATGCACATAGGTTGTTCACAAATTCTTATGCCATTTTGTGTAAGAGACATGAGAATCCATGGATTTTGGCATCCACACTGGAGTTCTGGAACCAATTTCCCTTGAATACTGAGGGATGACTGTGTATAGTTATACATATATACAAGATTTCCAGAAAAAAAAAAAAGGGTACACAACAGTGGTAACGTCTGTGGAATGGGAATGGGGTGTTGGAGAAGACAGGAAATCTGTGACTTTGCATTCCATATTTCTCTGCTAAATTTGAGAGAATGTTCTATTTTTAAGTGTTAAAAATGCCAAAAAAAATACACAGATTAAAATATAGTGAATCCATATTTCTATTTTTCAGGATGAATCTTATCATGCTGCATGTTTATCTGCTTTTTATTTTAGAAAATTTACTATGTTATTTTTCTAAACGCAGTGTGAGCGATACATAAAACTAGTTTTAAAAATGCCTTAAATCGAACCATATAGAAAAACTCACAAATTAACTTTAGATACATTAAATCCTCAGACACATTAATGTGGAAATTTGTGGATAAAAAGATGAAAATATGAATGGATGAATACATATTTATGTATAAAGAGATAGATGTAAGCAGATAGGTCTAACTTCATGCACTAAAATCATTGTATAATTGACATTTTAATTTAGCAGAAGAATATAATTGAAGTTTTATTTACTGACAAACCCTTTATTTCACCTGAAGATAACTTTTCTCAAAAACATAAACTTAAACTTATCCTGTTATTATTATTAGTGCTAAACTATAGTAACAAATAAGCCCCAAATTATAGTTGCTCAAAAAAAAATTTTTTAAAGTTTCAATTATTTTTCCTTTAATTTGTTGTTACGACTTTTAGGAAGCAATGGCCTTTAATTATGGTTCTTAATGAACTAGCATGCATAGTTGTCTAAACTATTTTAAATAATCCAGGCTTTCACTACTACTTTTATGTTTATAATTAATTAAATTCACTTAAAATCTAATGAACATGGCTCTCGTGATTGGAGAAGGAAAACTCTAGAAATGACTGTTTTATCAATATGGTTTGGTCTAGCTATTTGTGAATATGGCTCCTTTCTTCCAGTGAGCAAACACAGAGGGACCAGGACTGTGCATTTCAGAATTAAAATGTTCTCCTGATGTATATGGTTTATGGTTCAATGGAAAAAAGTTGTAAGGATTTGTCAACTTATTTCAAGGAAGCACATAATGGCAGGACAGGAATTTTAAAGAAAGAATGATAGCATCAGCTCCTACATTTAATGTTTGATGTTGAATTCAGTTTCCTCATTTGTATAAGACATTTCCCTACATGCTTTCTAAGACCACTTCAAGGGTTTGTATTATTTTGATGTTTTTGGAATTTGCATTCATATTACAGTGGTGTACTGCATAGTTAGTTGTTAATGGCTATCTAAAATAAATATTGAGTTGATAAAGTTGAGTGTTGGAATAGCATTACCTAAAATTTTATGTAAAAATTAAGAATTACAATTTTTTTTACCAATTATGTTATTAAATAAGTTACAAAGGTAGACATACTAGTGCAATATTAGGTTTTCTAAATGCTATAAATTGCTAGACCCTTCCCGTAGTAGAAAAGGTCATAAAGTATATTTGCAATACTAAAATGGTGTTCACCTTCAATAGGTCCACTTAATGATGTCACTTTCTTATTCATATCTATATAAATGAAGAAAAAAGTTTTTCAGTAAACATATTTTACTAGAACTTAAATAGTTTTGTATCAGGCTTCCTCGTTTAGGTATAACAATTTAGGAATGTTATCAACTCCTGAAAATAGCATCCATCTATAAGGACAATCCTTTCAGCAAGATTTTTGTTAAGCTTTACCCTTCATTGACATAGTACTTTAAAGAAGAATCCTCTAAGTTTTCTATCAAAGTTGGTTGTTTTTGAATTTTATTAAAGGAAGTAAAACATTATTTTATTCTAACACATTTTTCTTTGTACTTTTCCTAGCCTTTATTATGTCTGGAGCAAAAATGATTTAAATGTTATGCATGATTTTAGAGTTTTTCCTGCTAATGAAATTTTGAGTTACAAAGTTAACTTCTGCCATTATTAATTTATTCTTACATGTGTGAAAATTCCTAAGCAGGAATATTTCTTGAAAGTCTCATGACCTAACTGGTATAAAATACTTAATAATGGAAAATAGTTCTCAAGGGTAATTATATTTAAACTTACGAATTCTACATCATGGAAAAATTCCACAAATCTCAAAATTATGATGTAATCTATTATTTAGCTTTGTATTATTTTATTGACTCTAACTGCTTTCTTTTGGAAGTTATATACATTAAACACTTTATATTCATTTTAACAGTTAATCTATTTTCCTACTTATTTCTATTGAAAGTCTTAAAAATTTTTATAACAGCTTTCACAACTATCATTATTTATAGCATTTTAGTGCTTGAATAATAAATATACATCTCTACTTTAACTCACTGTTTTCACAATGTAATAATGTATCTAGGAAGGTCTTCACTCATCAGATCTGACATACTACATGTGAATGTGACACACTCTGATAGTAGCACTAATCCTAGGAGCCACCTTTTTTAAATTACTGAGGTTATGCTGTTATTTTGATAGAATCGTGAACTGTGTAATTATATGATGATGTTCAAGTGTGGGAGTGTCAGAAATGACAGCAGTGTAGAAATGGGCTGTTGTGCTATCCATAGGCTAAGGATGGACTTGAAGACAAAGAACAGATTTTTGGCAGATGTTAATCCTAATGTCAGATTGGTACTACCCTTATTTTTCAAGTATGAATTATCTTATATTTTAGTAATTTGTTCAGCTTTTAAATGTTATCCCTTACTCAGCCTCTTACACATAGGAAATGAAATATTCATTGACAATTAGGGATGGGGTTTTTAGACCCACTAAAATATTCTCCATCGCTAGAGAGGGGATGACATCTCTCTGAGACCCACTTGGGAGGTAATAATATGTAGAATTACCCTGGATCTTTGATTCTAATCAATTCCCTCTTCTAAGTATATGGATTATGCCAATGAAAGTCAATGATACTTTCATGGTGATAAAGCCCCCAATGTACCTCTATCATACTTTAAGCATCCTTTAATAGTTAACATTTAAGGGTGTGGTGAGGGAAGGGGGAGGACCAAACAAAATTCTCCAAGTATCTCTCCATTTGAAGAGCGTAATTCTAATCACTGGAATATTTTAATTCTCACATGCAAGCCCCTGAAACAAAATTAACCAACCAGATGGTTACTAACAAAGTTCAGCTACAGATATTTCTTCAGGTTAATCAATCTGTTAGGACCAGTTATTCTGTGTCTCTGTAGTGCCCTTCTAGCAGGGTCCCAGGATATCCAAAGCATAGAATAACTGTTTCCGGACTCCTAGATTGTTCCCTAATGCCAGCAGCCATCTCGCTGGGGAAATGGTGCCATGGTCTGGGCCTGGGTTAACAGTACCAGTTCCTGGTGCCAACACCATTATTGTAAACTTTTCATGACCACAACTACTGTCCAATCACCCCAGCTCTGTCCCCAGAGGCAGTAGCCTCTGTGCCCAGGCCAGCCTTCGGGCCTGGCTCTTTCCACAAATAGGCAGGTGGCCTTTCCCAATTCTTTAATTTTTGTGACCATGTAACTGAAATCCCTCCGGGGATGATGAGGTCGGCAGCTGCACCATCCTTCCACATTAACTCCTAACCTTGGTGTTTGGTTGCTGCAAGTCATAGTTCGTGAGGAGTATTTCCTGCCCTTTGCTCCAAGCAGCTGTCCGTCACACACTGTTTATTTCCCCCTTTCTGATTTTTTACAACCACATGTCCCAGGGTGGCAGGACAGTCTCTGGAATCTCTATTGTAGGGCTTTCATTTCCAACAAGGCAGCGACTTTCCTTGTAGTTAAATGAGCAAGCCTGATTTGTATTTACATTGCAAACACTGCTGGAAGCAGAACTGAGCAGTCAAGTGATAAGAACTTACACCATGATGATTGTTTTTGTTTGTCGTTTCTCATATCATTTTGTTGTGCTTTCCAATAGAATTAAAAGGAAATAAGAATGTTCAGAAAATGTTTACATCATCATTAATTATCCCTGTAGCTTTTGTTTTAAAAATGTGATCCCAAGTTTTGAAATTTCCTACTCAGTGTGGACTTTGGAAGGATGTGAAATTTAAGAGCTCAGAATGCTGTCACTGAGGCTTGGGGCTATAAAGTCTTGTTGTCTAACTGAGCAGCCAAGCCTGTAAACAGAACCTGCATCCTGCTATGGACTGTTGTAAAGGAAACTAGCCCCACCTGTTGTTCAAATTCATTTTGTTTGCATGCAGGAGGAATTTTTCCCTGGAAGCATCTGAGTAGACGTTTCTCCTGTTCTGGGCAATATCACAAAAATGATCTGGATCCTCTGAGAATCAGTTTAAGGGAATTCACATCTAGAAATATGCCATTTCATTGAACATTGCTTAAGGAAGTAGGCTGGGATTGTATAATTGTATTCACAAAGCATTGCCAGGTTGGAGGATGTTTGTTTTGCTTTTGTGTTATAATTGCTGCTATGAACACTAAAAAGGAACAGTTTGCTTCCTCATTAATTTCCCATTCATGTTCTAGAGCTTCATTTACTAGCTGTTATCTCATTTAAGCCTAAGTATCCTTATTTGTAGCATCATATTAGTAATAACCTACAGGCTTACTTGAGGAATAATCATATACTTTACATAAATAACTATTTGTTTACAAAATGGAATTCATTCAATAGATTTCTGGTCTTCTCCTTTTGGATGACTTAGCTTGTGACTGTTATCCTAGTATTGTTCTCAAATGACTTGACTTTAATCATTATAATTTGTTTTATTTCGTCGGACCAAAGTAGAAGAAGGAAGCGATAAAAATCTTACTGGGTAATGCCTTAGCACACATCTACCCGCAGAGACCTTCAAATGCATACATAGAGGTTTTGTTTTATAAACATAGTTCTCATAGTAAATGTGAATGGTTTCTGTTGTTTTCAGAGTTTGTGATGAGGTAGGAAAGGGAGGCACATGATGGATATAGAAGCTTGTGCCAAACTTAAAATTTTTAGAAAGTGATCAAATTTACCAAACATTATTGAGCACTTGTCTGGCCCAGGCACTAATCTTCATCTGAATTTTCTCATCACAGGTGAAAAGCAGAGTCTCTCTAGATATTATTTTATCCCATTACCTAGTACCTAGACAAAGACCAGGGTTCAGAATTGAGTAGCAAGTCTGTTTTTAGAGAAAAATATTTTTTTTAATAAATCCTTATCATTATTCTCATGATGTTAATAAATTCTAAGGAAGGAAAAAGAAACAACTCTGAGAATAAATTCTAAGAACTAGCCAGAGGTAATTGCAAATGACCTTAGAAGTTCCAGATCCTTAGAGCTTACTACCTGAGCAGCTCTTAGCCTATATTTGTTTTGATTTAAATTCTCATAAATAACTACTCAAGTCATAGGTTAATTCTTTAGAGAAATTCAAAACACATCATTGTGTTTTAAAAAGATAAATGTTGTCAATTCATAATTCAACCCCACATGTGCTTGTCTGTGCCATGAGATGATTTTCCATGTATGTGGTACCTGCTGTTTCCCTTGTTGCTATGCAATAAATGTTAAGTTTTAGGCCTAAGTATCAAGAGATTTATTTAGCCATGGATTATTTCAGCACTGAAAGTGTTTCTAAGTCTTTGTTAGTGTTAGGCTTTATTTAGAAAATGCTTGGGTAGAGGATGAAGACAGATTTTTTTTTTCTTGGTGAAATACAGGAACATTAAAAATTGAATCCCATTTCATCTGTTGTTGTTCTTAAATGCTTTCTGTATCCACGTGAATGATCTTGTTGCAAAATGCCTAGTATTTGTCAATGTGTAGCATCCTACATTAACTTCCCAGTGCTAAGAAATAATTTTATAATATGGATAACATAGTTGTTTAGGAACTGGTCATCTAATTTGTAATTATTTTTATAGGAAAAGGGCAAATAAAGCTTGCAATGACTGAAGTTGATAAGTGAAAGTTAAAATCAGGACTTGCATAATGTATTTGTCTCTCTTCAGTCTCTTTCTCCACAAACAAAACTAATGAATAGCAAGATTATTTCTTCTTACCATTTTTATTATGGTATAACCCTATTCAAGACTCTTCGGTGAGGCCCAATTTTGGGTAAGATGAACAACTGAAACCTGTCTCTTCCACTTAATACCACTATCAAACTTGGAAAAAATGCATGAATTAGGTTTTTAAAATTTCTAAAAAAGTAAACTAGTAACAAGATAGATTGAGGGAAAACCAGAACTGAAAATAAAGCAAAAGCAGGCCTATGTTTACCATGTTTTTCCTCTGGAGGTATGTGGCCTTGATGGGGAAACTCTGAAGTGAACAACACTGTGAATAGAAAAAGCTCTAGGAGAAGACCTATGCCTGAGTCTCAAAGAATGAAAAAGGTCTTCTGGCATTGACAGTGTTGGCAGCAGAGAGCCCTTAGGTGCCTAAATCTCTCAAGAAGAGAAACCTGGTCACAAGAGGGTAGAAAAAACTTTTTTTTTTTTTTCTTTTCTTTCTATGTTTTCCTGTTTGGCCTCAAGCATGGATATAGTCACAGGGAGTATACAGCAAAGAAGAATGAATAAAGCCCGAGGTTTCTGTCTAGGGAATTCAAAAGAGAAGCTTTAGGTAAAAAGGAAAAGAAAAAATAGATATATAACAGAGAAAGAGAACTTTAGGAAACCAGCCTCATAAAGCTCTATTTATGAATGTCTGTGCTCACCCCTAAATTATAGAAGAATGGATAGCATTCTTTTTTTTTTTTTTTTTGCGGTACTGGGGATCGAACACAGGGCCTTGTGCTTGTGAGGCAAGAACCCTACCAGCTGAGCTATCTCCCCAGCCCAGATAACATTCTTAATACTTGAGAAATAAACTTTGATATATCACCACTCAGGTTACATACTGGTTATTGGGTACACAGCATACAGGGTATAACTTAGTAGTTCTAATAAGATGTTGAAAATGGAACTGATGTTAAAACAAAAAAGAAAATAGCACAACAGAATGACAACAATAAAACCCAGAAAACTGGTAGAACTTGTGGGCGGGATTGTCCTGGATTAGTTACCTGGTTTGAAAACAACAACAACAAAACTAAAACAAGACTTACAGACTTGTTTCAAATCATCACTCAAAATATCTGGGATACCAAATTATTAAGTATATGAATATGCAAATTTCAACTGGTATAAAAAAATGTACATGAACACTGAGATAACAGATTTTTGAACAATCTGACTTTAAAATATCTACTATGAAAAAGTTCCAATGAGTAGGTATCTCTTCAAATGAGTCAAAAAGAAAATTTTCTCAGCAAAAAAATAAAAGATATATTGAAATTTCATGATAATTTTAGAAGTAAAAAATATAATAACTAAAGTAAAAATTCCATTGGAAGACTCTATAGAATGAAAATGATCAAATCAGTGAATTTATAAATAGAGTCAGTGCACTAATCGGTTTTTTGTTACCTTGACCAAAATACCTAATAAAAAAGAACAGCTGAGAGAAGGAAAAGTTTATTTTGCACTCACTGTTTCAGAGGCTTGTTCCATGGTTGGTCAATTCCATTGGTCTGGGCTTGAGACGAGGCAGAACATCATGGTAAAAGGGCATGGTGGACAAAACCTACTTAGCCTATAGCAGTCAGAATGAGCGAGGGAGGGAGAAAGGGGGAGAGAGAGAGAGAGAGAGAGAGAGAGAGAGAGAGAGAGAGAGAGAGAGAGAGAGAGAAAGGCCAAGAACAAATTTTAGGAGTCAAAAACAAAATATAATTCCCAAGGACATGTCCCTAGTGACCTACTTTCTCATATGCCTACAGTTACTACCCAGTAATACATTGAAATTATTAATTCTTCAAATGGCTTAATCCATTGATTTGGTCATAGCTCTCATAATCTAATTATTTTATCTCTAAACATTCTTGCATTTCCTCATGGAAATTTTCAGGGGGACATCTTTTATCCACACCCTAGCAATCAGCATATAGAAGCTTTCCCATATAAACAACATATTAAAGCATGATTTGAAGACATGAACACAGACAGCTTCAGGAGCCTGTGGGACAATATAAAAAAGTTTAACATCCATGTCTTTGAAGATCTGAGAGAGTAGCAAAAGTATAAGGACACATAATTGTCCTTATGTTTGGGACACAATAACTGAAAACTTCCCAAATTTACCAAGTTACATAAATCTAGAGATGCATGATCAACAAGCCCCAAACAAATAAAACAAAGAAATAAAACAAAGAAATTCATGCCCAGAAACACCATAATCAAATTATTGAAAAGTAAAGACACACACACAAAAAAAAAAATTGAAAGGAAACTGAGAAAAATGATTCACTACTTGTAAAAGATAAACTATTTAAAAAACTTAAAATTTCTTGTCTGATCCAACACAGGCCAAAAAGAAGTGAAGCAACATTTTTAAGTATTGAAAAATAAGAACTGTCAAGCAAAGCATTACATCCAATGAAATTCTCCTTCAGGAATTAAGGCAAAATAAAGATGTTCTCAGATTTAAAACAAATCAAATCAAACTTGAGACTGTTCTAAAAAATTGTTGAAGAAATTCTTCAGACATAAGGAAATAAATCAAAGAACAAGTTCCATAGTGTAATAATAGAAATGGTAACTATCTGAATAAATAAATACAATATGTATTATTCTTCTTTTTAGTACTTTAAAATTCATGACAGTCAAAAAAAAATTATGGCATTGTCTGATGCAAGTTTCATGAAATATGTGGATGTAATTCATATGTCCACAATAAGATAAAGGAGGAATGGGTAAGGAACCTACATGGTTGATGATGGGTAAGATTTCTACATTCCCCAAAGGGAGAAGATTTGGATTCTAAATATAATATGAAAATTAAGCATTCCCTGGAGCAACTAGCAAGTATATTTTATATCTACATAGAGACATATTCAAAAACACAATAGATGAATTTAAATGTAATACTGAGAGAATCCAATAATACAAAATTAATCAGAAAAATAAAAGCAGAGGAAGAAAAATCAGAAAGAATAGAAAACAAATAGTGGAATGATGAATTAAACATATTGATACTTACATTAAATGTAAATGGTCTAAAGCACCCATTAAGAGGATACCAAACATCAGATGAAATAAAGAAATATATATGATAAAATGATCTGCTGTGCACAAGGAACTCACTTTGAAATAATGATGTGGTTATTAAGCAAAAGAAAATTTGAGTTGCTACATCAGTATTAGACAAAGTAGATTTAAGAATAAAGAGGTACTTAAAAGGAACAATTTATTAGGAAGATAAAACAATCTTTATGTAGGTCTGTGATGGAGCTTCAAATATATAAAAACTTAAAGAACTAAAAACTGAAAGAACAAAGTTCTATTCACAATTGTAATTGAAGGATTCAGTAGTATTCTCTGAAAATTTGATGGACCTAGTAAACAAAATTTTTATGATGTAGAAGAACTGAAGAAAAAAAAGTGAATATAATTGACATTTTTGAATACTTTATTCCTAAACAATAGACAACACATTCATTTTAAGTCCACATGGAATGTTCATCAGTAGGCCACATTCAAATTTTTTTTTCTCCTTTGGATAAATATTTATTCACATCATATGTTTCACAGAATTTAAATCACACAAAGTATGTTCTTCATTCATGGTAGTATTAAATTAAATCAGTGACATAGAGATACCAGGGAGAGGTTTTCAAACAGTTTGAAATTCAGCAATAGACATAACTACTCTGCCATGCAAGAAGTATCAAAGAAAATAAATGATTTTGAACTACTAAAAATGAAAGTACAACATATCAAATTTGTGGAATCCTTATGAAGAAATAGTTAGGAGAAAACATATTATGTAATAAAACAAGTCCTTAAATCAGTAATCTATATATCCACCTTAACATCTTAAAGAAGAGCAAGAACCCCCAAACACAAAGCAATCAGAAGAAAATATAATGAAGATAAAAGTAGAAATCAGTAAAATTGAAATCAGAAAAACAGTAGAGAAAAATTAACGAAACCAAAAGCTGATTCTCAGAGTAGATCAATAAAATTGATCAACCTCTAGCAAGAAGGGGCTGACATGATGCATTTCTAACTCCTTCTCATCTCATTCACTTAATTTTCTTTATTCCCTAAAGTTCCAAGTCATAATACATTATCTCACCAGTACTCGGTATTTGAGACCAGCAATATACTGGAGCTATTACTTGGCAGATGCGATTGGTTACATCTTGCCCTGATTGACCAAAGGCACATTGAGTTTTCAAGGAATCAGTGTTTTCATCTATGAAATTTTGAGACCTCTGTAGACAAGGGTGAATTTCATCCTACTAACATTTTGATCATTTTTGCACGATTCCATTAACCTGATGATGAAAGCAACTGGGAGTATTTTAACCCAGAAGAAAGATGGTTGAAAGGAGGTTAAAACCATTTATATAAATGGGGAACGGTTGTTTGTATCTTACAAAGGATACAGGAAAAGGAAATACTCACCAGTACTACTAAGAAGGATTAAGTAGTACTCTAAGGTAGAATTTCCTACCAAAACACATGTTTATTTTGCTGGAAAACATGGCTGGGAATAGGAGTAGAGACATTCTTCAAATCTCTTTAAGAGAAGGATAGATTCTTTTTTATTTTTTGCTTGACAGATTAGACTATTTTCTATGTACAGCATGATATCTTGAAGTATGTATGTGGAATGACTAAAGGTAGGTAATTAATATATACATTTTCTCACATAGCATTTTGTGATTACAACACTTTATATCCATTCTCTAAGAATATAATATGTTATCAACTATAGCCATCATGTTGAATTTATCTCGCCTATTTGAAATTTTATATCATTGGACCTATATCTTCACTATCTTCTTCCAATGAACCCAGCACCTGTAAACCACCATTGTGTTCTCTACTTCTATGAAATCAACATTTTTAGATTCCACATGAAAGAAGGCAGTATTTATCTTTCTGTACCTGGCTTATTTCACTTAACATAATGTCTTCTGGGTTCATTCCCATTATCTCAATAACAACATTTTTTTCATTTTATGGCCAAAAAAATTCTATTATGTTTGTGTATGCATGAGAAAATGTAGTATATATTATATAGAATATTATATATTATATTAATATTAATATATATTATATTAATATAATATATATATTCATAATCACACACACACACTACATTTTATTTATCCATTCATCTATCACTGGACACCTACCTTGATTCTGTAACTTGGCTATTTTATAAGCAATGTTCAATGAACATGGGTTTGCAGATAACTTGTCAACATACTAATGTCATTTCCTTTGGATAAATACCCAGTAACAGATATATTTTAATTTATTGAGGAACTTCCACACTGTTTTCCACAATGTCTATAGAATTTATATTCTCATGAACAGTGTGCCAGATTTCCCTTTTGTCCATATCCTCACCAACTCTTGTTATCTTTTACCTTTCTAATCAAAGTTATTCTATCAGGTGGGAGGTGATAGCTCATTGTGGTTTTAAATTGTATTTGTATTTCCCAGATGATGAGTGATGTTGAATATTTTTCAGCAACCTGTTGACCATTTGTTTTCTCTTGAGACACATCTAATCGGGTCTTTGGTAATTTTTTATCAGGTTACTTGTTTTTTTGCTATTGAATTGTTTGAGTTCCATATATATTTTGGATATTAACCCCACGTCACATGTGGATATTTTCTCCCATTAGATAGATTCTTAACTGAAATAGCTTAAGAGAGGCCTAACAGAATTTGATAAGCATTACATAGCTCCATTGGGAATTCTGGGTGCTTATTTCAGGATCAGGCTACTTTTCTCCACGTCAATATTTAAAGAACTTGGAGATGCAAAGCTTTTTCTCTTGAGATGAGAGGCAGCTTCTCCTCCATTAATGATCTGAATTTAACACTTGATCACTTAGGGCCAGATTCATTTGCAAAATATTTGCTCAGCTTTAATGCTGCAAAAGACTGCAAAGTTAAGGAAACCCTGAGAAATGGATTATTCATGTGACTCTACAAAACTTGGTATCAGATATAGTCTGTTTTTAATCCTTCCCTAAGTATTGACATTCTGGACTTATAAAAAATTTGTGACATATATTAAGTATATACCATGCAATTATGATTAGAATTTAGTCATCCGAGTATAAGATCCCTTTTCCTTCTATGGGAATTTAAAGCCCCCATAAAAGCAAATGGTAATAAAAAGCTCAGAAATCCTGACTCTTCTTTTTTCCCCCCTCCCATTAAGCTCCTAACTCATTTCTGATGAGATGTCACAGATTTAATTGGTTTTAACTTAAATAGCAGCTTGAGAAAAAATTATCATCTCTTCATTACTATTAGAATGAAGTCTTAAAACTGAATTTTGATTTCATGAAATGATATTTAATGGCAAATATTTATAATTGATATATCCTAAATAATTTGGAATAGAAAATTCAATATTATTTTCTTTAAAAGGAAATCTAGAATGTCAAAAGAAACAAATTCAAGAGGAAGATTCTGACAGATGGTTTTGTATTCTATAAGGATAGAGAAAACTATAATTTATAATCCAAGTCATGAACAAGAATGGAGAATTTCTGAGATGAAGTGTCATTGCGACCCTCTAATCAGCTTGCACCTGTCTCTGCATTGCTTGTAATCAGCTCTCAGTCTTCTCAGGGCTATGTAATGTTTACAGCAGAGAGAGGTGGCTTAGGATTCAAAGTTTATCAGTTACAATATGAATGAGGTAATGGCATTACACGCATCTTAGAGGATTCCTCCATGCAAATGTTATAAAAAGAAAGAACTTGGATTTAGTTAGGAATATAGATTACAGAGAGTCCTTTTATCTTGAAGCTAAGATAATGTTACCATATATTTTACAAATTAAATAAGGAGTTGGCATATAGCAAACTGATGTGAGAAAATGTGCTTTATAATGCAGGGGAAAAAAAGAAATATTTAAGGGAAAAATAAAAAGGCATTAGGTCAATCGGTATCTGTTCTCATTAAGAAAAAAAGACAAATAAAATGTGTTTTTCTCGTTGCTGATTAAAAAAAAAAAAGGTTGAGGAAGTAGCTGGAAGGCAGCATGTCTACCTTCTGTGAGATTATTCCTTCAATGAGCTATGATTTTATTGTGCCTTGGGACCCCCACTGCAAAGTGGTATTCTGTCACATCTGAGATTCTAGGGATTTCTTTTCCTTGTATATAACTAACAAGTAGTATTTTTAAAATCATAGGAGGTAAGAGTGGTGCTTACTGATTGAAAAATGAAACCCAAAGTGGTGAGCAATTCTTTCACAAGTATGCTTAGAAATGCCTACCATCTTTGCTCTTTCCCCAACATACCCACACAGCTTCTTTTAAACACTTCTTCCCCTCACACCATACAGTTAAGAGCTTTCTCTTTGCTGAGAAGCAAACTGCGTGCAGATCACATGACCTTAGCCACCTTCATTGTCCCCAATGCTCAAGGCTGATTCTCTGGTGGCCAGTCATTTGTCAGCTTGCCAAGAACTTTTGGCATGGCCTTGTTTGAAAAGAGAAGATGTTATCTTTGGAGAATTTGACGTGGGGCGAACAAAGCAGTGAACAGTGAAGTTGAAAGTGCACAATGCAGACAGAAACCAAGATAAGCATCATGGACCATGAGTTAAGCTGAAATTGTATAAAAGCAGAAATTATGAATATGAATGAATGTGACTTAGAACATAGAGATGGCCAATCTATAATGTAGAGAAAAAATGAACAGATTAGAAATGAGAAAGTCAGAGTAGATAGAAGAGAGAGGAGTAGATTTGAGGGTACTTGGGGAGTGGATAAATGCATGAATTCTTTGCCTTTAGGAGCGTTTTATACTCTAGAGCTTTCATTTAAGAATAAGAAGTTATGATTCTGTTGAATAAGTATAATGTGGAATTTCTCCATATTCTTCACTGTGAAATTCTCAAAGCCTCATGACACCTATGAGAAAAAGAGCTGCATTATGTTTTCATTCACGCATTCCTCCCTCAGTTCTCTCTTTTTTAAAAATAAATGTATTTTCTAGAATAAACATAAAAGAATACTTCATTTGTTTATATATTTAAAATATGTATTGGCTACCAACATAATACCCTCTGTCAGATCTAGTGCTAGTTCCAGTCTGTCCAGCCAGGATCCAGGGACCCTAATAGGAAAAGTCCACCATCTTGGGGTAGGAGACAGAGAAGTGAGCAGAGAATATAGTCCCTAGAGTGTTGCATGCTCTGTTAATGACAAAAGCAGGGTGCTGTGGGAGCTCAGTGGTGGGTGTCTAACTCAGTCTAGCAATGGTGTGGAGGAGAGGGTATGGAAGTTTCCTCAAAAAATTGTGCTTGAGCAGAATCATGACTTCTCAGCAAATGACCAAGGTGAAGGCTAAAGAGAGATGCATGTATGATAACTCTCAGGGAGAAAGAGAACAGGTATTCAGGAACTGAAATATTTTTTTCAGCTTCCCTGGTCCACAGGATATGAGAGAAGGAATGATGGGAAATTTGTTGGGGGTAGGAAAATGGATTCAGAAGCAAGGACCAGGACCATAAAATGAGAGCTATTTTATGGTATTCTGTGTAGTCTGGATTTGATATGGACAGCATAGGATTTTAAGTGAAAGAGAAATATATTTATATTTGCAATGGGGAGTTGGAGAAGTGGTCATCCTGGAGAGATAGTAAAAGAATAGAATGTACTGGACTTGGGAGACCTAGCTTGGTACCTTGATTTTTGTACTGGCATCTCAGTTGATTGAAGCAGCATGAAACATAAGAAGAGTAGCTCTTATTAATGAAATGCAAATGGTTTCCACCGGTAGAGATGAGGTGTCCATGGGATACACACATTAAGGACAGGGTGTCATATTAGGAAGTGGGATACAAATAGGTATAGAACATTGGAGAGAATCCCAAGAATGAGACAGAATATCAGTTTTCATACCTGTGGCAGTCATGTGGCTAGTTTGTTCCCCCCCCACCCAAATTTATTTGTTGAAACCTAATCAACAGGCATTGGTAGATGAGATTTTTGAGATGAGAATGTACTATTTATGAACCAAGAGGTAGATCCCTACCAGACACTGAGTTATCTGGTAGCTTCATTTTAGATTTCCCAAGCTCCAGAACTGTGAGACGTACATTTTTGTTGTTCATATGCTACCAAGTTGATGATTTTTTTTCTAACAGCCTAAATGGATTAAGACCATTGGATATATGATTAACTTTGTGTGATACAACTAATTCAAGTTCTTTATAATTTCAAATCTATAAAAACAGATTAGGAATTATTTACCTAGCATATCGCTTTAAGTGGCTGTATTATAGCAAGTTGCATGGTCCAGAAATCTGATTTTGAGTAGGCAAACAGAATTATAGCATACTCTGTATCTTTTAGAATTGTGGAAAATGAGAACACTTTGTTTACTTTGCTTTTGTGCCCAACAGACAGTGTTAACTCTTATAGGTTATTGCAAAATATGAAAAATTCTAAATCACAGTCACTTGGCCATAATTTTAATCGCTGTGTTCCATCATATTTCTGTGGATAGCATGCTCATTATAAATACCCTGAGACTCAGAAGTTCTCCATACATGTTCATATTAAGTGCATATTGATCACAACATTAGATTTGGTTGATTTAGGTAAGAATAACCCACTGGCAGTAAACACAGAACAAACTTTCTTAAAACAGTATTTGTTAAAGCACATTAAAAAAGAAATAAGAAAAAAAAAAGAAATAAGAAAAGTGTTGAATGATAGCAACATAGGAACTGATAAATGTTAGTTCATTTTAGAGACCATTTAACAGCTAGGGAGATGGATTGCCTGGTCGACTGAACTGAATATAACAAAAGATGCTCTGAGGCTGCTGAATATACATATTTGATCAAAAGACATGTGACGTAATGTGACTTTCATGCTTGCTTGCTAGGAATCCTCAGGGTTGAGCATAATGTTTGGCAGATACGTGCTTCACAAACATGTTGAATGGGTGAACGAGTGAAAGGGTATTTGCACTAGTAGTTAATTTCATTGAGGATAAAATTAATAAGAAGAGCCTCAGGAACTGTTAATTGAGCTCTCTTCCCTGGGTCACTCAGTGGCTCTGCTTTGTGTGATAACTGCAGTACCAGAATTGAACTGAACAGTCAGGATGAGGGAGGGGGTCACGTTTTGGGGATTAAGCCTCTTTTCATCATGAAAGCTCCTGGGTGGCCTCTGACATATGTGTTTAGTTATCAAACATGTCAGCTAATACCACAGAGAGACCACATGTATTAAAAGTGACAGACATAACAAGGGTCAAAGATTAAAGGTGAATTGCAAAGGGATTTTGACTGCATCTCTGTTGTTTCAGTGGTTTCTGGTCGGTTGTGCACATGAACAGAAAGAGTTATGAGGATTCATGGTGAGCATAAGTTCTCTTCTAAGGCTGTCCAGAAATTTTTTCTCCACTTTGAACTAAATATACTTTAAAAAAAAAAAAAAGCTCTGTTAATTGCTATATATCTATGTTACTTGTGGGATAGAATGTTCACCAGTTTCTTGTTAACTTTCATTTATCTAACATTTTCCTGATTACAGACATAGTATATATTCATTTTATCAAATTAATGAACAAAAAACACTAAATAGAAAGTTAAAATACTATGAAATACAGCACCCCAAATATGACCATGTTTGTTGTACATTTCCCCAAGTATAATTAAAGATGTTTTAGCCCTTAATCAGACACAAATAACTGTTAGAAAACTTCTTTGGTGCCCATCACTTCATAGTACACTACAGTACATACAGAAATTTCCCATGTGGCTGGAAATAATATATAAACATAAGGAAAATATGGCAGTGCTACTTCATGTCCAAAAGTCTAATGAAGTACTATCCTGTGCAGGGGTATTTAGAGCCTATGGTATGATTGTGAGTCCTTTGAGTGCAGTGGTCAACATCTTTATCTTAGCATCCTCAAATATATTAGCTAAAACTTTCAACTAGCACTTTGAATAAATGAATGCTTGTCAAGTGAAGGACCAATTGCTTGTGACAATAAATGCAATGAGAATTACTCAAGAGAGGCTCTGGGTATGGCCTGCAGTCACTAATAGAAACTTCGAGCTCCATGGATGCACAAATCCCTATACTAATAACATCTTGTAAGTCATAAAAATGATGAACTTTGGAAATTGCATGCAAAACAAGGTTTGGAAGTTTCATTCTACTCTCTGAATTATCCACTATTTGGGGCTTTTGCTGTTCTACAGGTCAATACTACCCTGTAGCAACTAACTAACTAATTAAAGGAAAAAGTAATTAGAAACACTCTGACACATCAAGAAATTAGTGTCACCTACCCTGAGGTTTCTTTGTCACTTTAATATAATCTCTGTCTCAGGGAGACCTGAATTCAGGTGTTTCCTGACTCAGAAGCACCATTTCCATTGCAAAGCAGATTTATTTCTAAAAGAAGTCTCAATTCCCATTAGCTGATTAAAAGGTTGTTATCTTTCTCAAAAGTTTTGGAGGAAACAATCCATGATAATTTTGAGGCCAAATGTGTGTGTGTTTGTTTGTAATATTTGAGTTGCATTGATTTTTTTTAAATCTGTCTCTATATTTCAATATCTATTTAATGCACTAATTGCAAGAATTCTCTGTTTGACACTGGTGAGCTCTACTCAGAATTAAGTCATTTTCCCCTGGGAATCAATATAATAGGTCTATCATATGCTTAAGGGGCTTGACTAAACTCTGTCCCACTCTGTTTCTTTAAATGTAATTCTACTGGAAAGCTAGATGCTGTTTTAGAGATTACAGTAAGGCAAGAATTTCTCAGAAGACAAATATAGAAGAATGTAAGTTACTCTAACCACATTTGGCAAATTATACAATCTATCATTTTTCTCTTTCCTCTCTCCTCCTTAGTCACAAAACCAATACTCATTGCATGCAGGCTACATATTTTGACGTGTTTTCCTGCTTGAAGAAGCTATATACTCACTTGTCTTCGTTATATCTTTGAACTCATAGGTATATTCAGAGACTGGAAGACCTGCCTGGGGATGGATGCCTAGATAGATCCTGCAAGGTAGTGTTGTTCTTGGTGATAAGATCCAGGACCATGTTCCCTTAGGACTGCAGCAGAAAATTGTGACTTTGTTAGCAGACTGAATAGGGGTTGGTGCGTCTCTCAGAATCAGATTCATGCTAACATATTTCACATATTATGCTAAATATCAACCTGAACACCAAGATTTTTTATTTACAGTGAGAAAGATAACTGTTAAATTGGCCATGTGCTCAAGTCAACAACAACTCACAGAATCCTCTTTCCCCACAGACAAGCAACATGGGAATCCACATTATAATCAGAATGCCAGATGATCAATTTATAATGAGAAATGCATCTGCCAGATGAGAATATACTGGAGTTAGCCTGACAAATTCATTCCCTCCCTGTAGATCAGAGACATGGATGCCAAATTTTCTGAAAGTTGCTAGAGAATATGAATTCGAACAATGGGAACACGTTGATCTCAAGTTTTGTTTTCCAACTAGGATGGCTTTGGCATATTTACCTCTAGCACACTGTGCTAACCAAGAAAATTATATTACTCTATTTCAAAGTGGGTAATTCAGTGTTTACTTTTTTCCTTTTATTTTTTTAACCAACCTCTCTCCAAAAAGGGCTTGATACAATCAATTAGGCTTTTGTCTGTCACAGTATTGATACTTCCAGTCTCAATCATATTTCAGCCCTGCGACCACACAATTACCTCTTTATAATCTTTATTGATGTTTTGAGTATTTCCAAATGCTCAAATAAAATATGTTTAGTTTATTGGTCTAACCTACATTTGTTTAATCATATCCTTTACATTCAAATCCTATAAATCAACTTGTAATAACCCCTGGCTCTGAAAATATCCTTGTTTTTTTTTTGCCTCTTTTATTCAGTTTTCCAAATTTGCAAAATGATGACTTGCAGGGAAGAGAATAATGTTCTCTGCACCTAGTGTACAATACTAATTGAAGTAAGAATTGCTTTGAAAAAATAAAAATTGTTTTTTAATTTTAAAACTAGATTCTATTGTCTTAGAGATAATAAAGAGATGGTTTCAGGAATGAGGATATTTTCAGCATTAATGAGTAGACTGACTTCCAACAGTGCCTGGATGTATCTGTGGAATGGATCTAGAATTCTTTCCCATCTTCCACCACACAACTGGAAACATAAAAATGGTTATCCAGAATAGTTTCTGAGTGCCCACCTCCAAAGATGCCAAATCCTTCACAAATGGCAAACTTCAGAGTAATCCCACTCTTTTTGTCTCATGAGCAAACATGATTCATTTATTTTTCTGACCTGATATGACAAGCATTTATAACTTGTGTGAAAAAAAAATCTCTTTACAGAACAAGTATGTTTATGCACAATGACTAATATAATCTGGAATTCTGGAAGTGCAACTGTATAAGAATGTTCTCCATGATCAGTTGTTGCTTTTTTATTTCTCATATATTTATTTCATATCAAGCCCTATACTGGTGAAGGGCCTGGGGCTTTACGTGGAGTCCTGTCTGTTTGAACTTCGCAAAAGTTCAAAGGTTTGCACATGGCCTAGAATAGTAAACATTTGTCCTAAAGCCATTCTTCAGCTTCTGACTTGGCTTGTGATTTAATTGTCACCTCATTAATATGGGCCACTGGGTACAAATTTGTCAAAACAAATACATCAAGAGGACTGAGTGAAATGGTTCATGGTTAGGGATTTTTACCACTCCTGTCTCCATCCCCTCCCCCATGTTTCTTAAACTTCCAACTTTAAGAGACTGGTTTCATAAACATGCCCTATCCTCTAGGTCAGTAGGTTAAGGATCAATTCAGTCTTTTTGAACTTTTCACTTTTTCTTTGTAAATATAAGCTAAGTACTTATTGGATCTAAAACTAAAAAGTCTAGGAAGATAAAGGACCTTGTTGGAATAGTGAAGTGAAGAAAATGTCTTGATGGCTCCTTGCCTCACCTTTCTGGACTTTTTACCCTCTTTTTGGTAAGGAACACCTCGCCCTTAGTATTCCACTTTTTATGCCTTCTAGAGTTTTTGCATTTAAAAACAATACAGATAGACAAGACTCATACTTAACCCTGATTATTTAATTTTTGATCATGAAATTTTCCAGGGAAAGAAGAAGAAAAACTTAAGGAACTAAAAATCCTAACTCAAGGGAAGTGCAGGTACAAAAAGTTGCATGCAGTTTATAAAATAAATAAAAGAGCACTCAATAATTGCTGTGAAAAGTATTGCATATACAAATACATATTGATGTTTTTTGTTTTTTTTTTATTGTAAACAAATGGGATACATGTTGTTTCTCTGTTTGTACATGGCGTAAAGGCATACCATTTGTGTAATCATAAATTTACATAGAGCAATGTTGTTTGATTCATTCTGTTATTTTTTCCCTTCCCCCCACCCCTCCCACCCCTCCCACCCCTCTTTACCCTCTATACAGTGGTTCCTTCCTCTATACTTGCCCCCCTCCCTAACCCTAACTCTAACCCTTCCCTCCCCCCCATTATGTGTCATCCTCCACTTATCAGCGATATCATTCGTCCTTTGGCTTTTTGAGATCGGCCTATCTCACTTAGCATGATATTCTCCAATTTCATCCATTTGCCTACAAATGTCATAATTTTATCATTCTTTATGGCTGAGTAATATTCCATTGTATATATATACCACAGTTTCTTTATCCACTCATCAATTGAAGGGCATCTAGGTTGGTTCCACAGTCTGGCTATTGTGAATTGAGCAGCTATGAACATTGATGTGGCTGTATTTCTGTAGTATGCAGATTTTAAGTCCTTTGGGTATAGGCCAAGGAGTGGGATAGCTGGGTCAAATGGTGGTTCCATTCCAAGTTTTCTAAGGAATCTCCACACTGCTTTCCATAGTGGCTGCACTAATTTGCAGCCCCACCAGCAGTGTATGAGTGTACCTTTCTCCCCACATCCTCGCCAACACCTGTTGTTGCTCGTATTCTTGATAATCGCCATTCTAATTGGGGTGAGATGGAATCTTAGGGTGGTTTTGATTTGCATTTCTCTTATTACTAGAGATGTTGAACATTTTTCCATATGTTTGTTGATTGCTTGTAGATCTTCTTCTGTGAAGTGTCTATTCATTTCCTTAGCCCATTTGTTGACTGGACTATTTGAATTCTTGGAGTAGAGTTTTTTGAGTTCTTTATAGATTCTGGAGATTAGTGCTCTATCTGAAGTATGATTGGCAAATATATTCTCCCACTCTGTAGGCTCTTTCTTCGCATTGCTGATAGTTTCCTTTGCTGAGAGAAAGCTTTTTAGTTTGAATCTATCCCAGTGGTTGATTCTAGCTTTTATTTCTTGTGCTATGGGAGTCCTGTTAAGGAAGTCTGGTCCTAGACCAACAAGGTGAAGATTTGGACCTACTTTTTCTTCTATAATCTGCAGGGTCTCTGGTCTGATTCCGAGGTCCTTAATCCATTTTGAGTTAGTTTCGTGCATGGTGAGAGATATGGGTTTAGTTTCATTCTGTTGCATATGGATTTCCAATTCTCCCAGCACCATTTGTTGAAGAGGCTATCTTTTCTCCATTGCATATTTTTGGCCCCTTTGTCTAGTATGAGAAAATTGTATTTATTTGGGTTTGTGTCCGTGTCCTCTATTCTGTACCATTGATCTACCTTTCTATTTTGGTACCAATACCATGCCGTTTTTGTTACTATTGCTTTGTAGTAGAGTTGAAGATCTGGTATTGCAATACCCCCTGTTTCACTCTTCCTGCTAAGGATTGCTTTAGCTATTCTGGGTTTCTTATTCTTCCAGATGAATTTCATAATTGCTTGCTCTATTTCTGTAAGGTACACAATTGGGATTTTAATTGGAATTGCATTGAATTTGTATAGCACTTTAGGTAGTATGGCCATTTTGACAATATTAATTCTTCCTATCCAAGAACATGGAAGATCTTTCCATCTTCTCAGGTGTTCTTTAATTTCTTTCTTTAGTGTTCTGTAGTACTCATTGTAGAGGTCTTTCACCTCTTTTGTGAGATTGATTCCCAAGTATTTTATTTTTTTCGAGGCTATTGTGAATGGGGTAGTTTTCCTAATTTCTCTTTCTGAAGATTCATCACTTATGTATAAAAATGCGTTGGATTTATGGGCATTGATCTTGTAACCTGCTACTTTACTGAAATCACTTATGAGTTCTAAGAGTTTTCTGGTGGAATTTCCTGGTTCCTCTAAATATATAATCATGTCATCAGCGAACAGGGATAGTTTGAGTTCTTCTTTTCCAATTCGTATCCCTTTAATTTCTTTGGTCTGTCTAATTGCTCTGGCCAGAGTCTCAAGAATGATGTTGAATAGAAGTGGAGAAAGAGGGCATCCCTGCCCTATTTTTTCTAGTGTTTTGAGCATGAAGGGGTGCTGTATTTTATCAAATGCTTTTTCTGCATCTATTGAAATAATCATGTGATTCTTGACTTTAAGTCTATTAATATGGTGAATTACGTTTATTGATTTCCTGATGTTGAACCAACCTTGCATCCCTGGGATGAAACCCACTTGATCATGGTGTACTATCTTTTTAATATGTTTTTGTATGCGATTTGCTAAAATTTTGTTGAGAATTTTTGCGTTGATGTTCATTAAGGATATTGGTCTGAAATTTTCTTTCCTTGATGAGTCTCTGTCTGGTTTAGGTATCAGTGTGATATTGGCTTCATAGAATGAGTTTGGGAGGGTTCCCTCCTCTTCTATTTTATGGAATACTTTGAGAAGTATTGGAATGAGCTCTTCCTTAAAGGTTTTGTAGAACTCGGCTGAGAACCCATCTGGTCCCGGACTTTTCTTTGTTGGTAGGCTTTTGATGACTTCTTCTATTTCAGTACTTGAAATTGGTCTATTTAAATTGTTTATGTCCTCCTCATTCAGTTTAGGCAATTCATATATCTCTAGAAACCTGTTGATGTCTTCAAAATTTTCTATTTTGTTGGAGTATAGATTTTCAAAATAGCTTCTAATTATGTTTTGTATTTCCATCCTGTCTGTTGTGATATTTCCTTGTTCATTCCGAATTTTAGTGATTTGGGTTTTCTCTCGTCTTCTCTTTGTTAGTGTGGCTAAAGGTTTATCAATTTTGTTTATTTTTTCGAAGAACCAACTATTTATTTTGTCAATTTTTTGTATTGTTTCTTTTGTTTCAATTTCATTGATTTCAGCTCTGAGTTTAACTATTTCCTGTCTTCTACTACTTTTGGTGCTGTTCTGTTCTTCTTTTTCTAAGGCTTTGAGCTGTAGTGTTAGGTTGTTCATTTGTTGAGTTTTACTTCTTTTATTAAATGCGCTCCATGAAATAAATTTCCCTCTAAGTACTGCTTTCATAGTGTCCCAGAGATTTTGATATGATGTTTCTTTGTTCTCATTTACCTCTAAGAATTTTTTAATTTTCTTCCTAATATCTTCTGTTATCCATTCATCATATAATAGCATATTGTTTAATCTCCAGATGTTGGAATAGTTTCTGTGTTTTACTCTTTCATTTATTTCTAACTTCAATCCATTATGATCTGATAGAATACATGGTAGTGTCTCTATCTTCTTGTATTTGCTAACATTAGCTTTGTGGCATAATATATGGTCTATTTTAGAGAAGGATCCATGTGCTGCTGAGAAGAAAGTGTATTCACTCTTGGTTGGATGGTATATTCTATAAATGTCCGTTAAGTCTAAATTATTGATTGTGTTGTTGAGATCTATGGTTTCTTTGTTCAATTTTTGTCTGGAAGATCTGTCCAGTGGTGAGAGCGGCGTGTTAAAATCACCTAGTATTATTGTGTTGTGGTCTATTTGGTTTCTGAAATTGAGAAGGATTTGTTTGACATACATAGATGAGCCACTGTTTGGGGCATTGATGTTTATGATTGTTATATCTTGCTGATTTATGCTTCCCTTAAGCAGTATGAAATGACCTTCTTTATCCCTTCTGACTAACTTTGGCTTGAAGTCCACATTATCGGAAATGAGGATGGATACTCCAGCTTTTTTGCTGAGTCCATGTGCATGGTATGTTTTTCCCCATCCTTTCACCTTTAATCTATGGGTATCTTTTTCTATGAGGTGAGTCTCTTGCAGGCAACATATTGTTGGATCTTTCTTTTTAATCCAGTCTGCCAGTCTATGTCTTTTGATTGATGAATTCAGGCCATTAACCTTCAGGGTTATTATAGAGATATGATTTGGTTTCCCGGTCATTTGGTTCATTTTTAAAATTTTGTTTATTTATTTGTTTGACACAACTTGTTTCCTCCTTTATTTGACAATTCCTTTAGGATAATTCCTCCCTTTGCTGATTTGCTTCTTTGTTTTTCATCTCTTCCTCATGGAATATTTTGTTGAGAATGTTCTGTAATGCTGGCTTTCTTTTTGTAAATTCTTTTAGCTTTTGTTTATCATGGAAGGATTTTATTTCATCGTCAAATTTGAAGGTAAGTTTTGCTGGGTATAAGATTCTTGGTTGGCATCCATTTTCTTTTAGGGCTTGAAAAATGTTGTTCCAGGACCTTCTAGCTTTTAGGGTCTGGATTGAAAAATCTGCTGATATGCGTATTGGTTTCCCCCTGAATGTAATTTGGTTCTTTTCTCTCACAGCCTTTAAAATTCTGTCTTTATTTTGTATGTTAGGTATTTTCATTATAATGTGCCTTGGTGTGGGTCTGTTGTAATTTTGTGTATTTGGAGTCCTGTAAGCCTCTTGAACTTGATTTTCCATTTCATTCTTCAGATTTGGGAAATTTTCTGATATTATTTCATTGAATAGGTTGTTCATTCCTTTGGCTTGTTTCTCTAGACCTTCCTCAATCCCAATAATTCTTAAATTTGGCCTTTTCATGATATCCCATAGTTCTTGTAGATTCTGTTCATGATTTCTTACCATCTTCTCTGTTTGTTCAACTTTGTTTTCAAGGTTAAATATTTTGTCTTCAATGTCTGAGGTTCTGTCTTCCAGGTGTTCTATCCTATTGGATATGCTTTCTATGGAGTTCTTAATTTGGTTTATTGTTTCCTTCATGTCAAGGATTTCTGTTTGGTTTTTTTTCAATATCTCTAACTCTTTATTGAAATGATCTTTTGCTTCCTGTATTTGCTCTTTTAACTGTCGATTGGTGCGATCATTCAATGCTTGCATTTGCTCTTTCATCTCATCGTTTGCTTCTCTGATCATTTTAATTATGTACATTCTGAACTCCTTTTCTGTCATTTCTTCTGCCATGCTGTCATTGGGTTTTATTGATGCAACATCTAGATTTGTTTGCAGCATTTTCTTTCCTTGTTTTCTCATATTGTTCAGATATCAGTGGACTGCTGAGATATTGCAGATTTCCTCTGTTGATTTACAATGTCCCTGAAGATTTCTATATATATCCCCTCTTAGCCTTCAGTAGGCTGAAGTCTTGGAGGAAGTTGATAATGCGGTGCTCCGCAAGGAAGCTGCCTCTCTAGGAGTGGTGGCCTTCAGGTGGGGTATATTCCCTGCTAGTGGGCAGAGGTGCCTCCACTTATTGACCAATGGTCATCCAAAGGGGACCTAGGCTGTGGGCTGAGGCAAGGCCTGTTTGGGCCTGTGTCTCTGGTTTTACCGTCCTTGTGGGGAAACCTCACCAGGCAGGGAAGACTCACCCAGTGGGGAGGTCTCGCTGGTCAGTTTCCTCCTAGAGGTTCCCCTCAATTTCCAGCTACTGCCTGGGCTGGGCTGCCTTCCTCTGCAAAGTTTCCAGGGGCCTGGCCCTACCTCCTGGGCCTGGGAGCCTCACCCTTCGCAGATGAATCTCCTTAGGCTGCCCGTCCTCAGAGAATTTGCCCATAGGCCTGGAACCTTCGCTCCGCCCTAAGCCTGTCTCTGTGCGGCTCTTCCACCCAGAAGCCTCCTAGATCCTGGGACCCTGTTCTGCACCTAATCGCCTGGCTGCGTGGCCCCTCCTCTGAGCAGCCACCTGTGGCCCCGAACAATCGCTCTGAGTCCCAGAGACCCGCCACAGGCCTCTTCCTCCAGACAGCCGCCCAGTATGCCGGTGCGGTCACTAGGAGTCCAAGAAACTCACTTCGTGCCTCCTCCTCCCACCAACCACCCGTAGCCCGGGGCAATCAATCACTCCGAGTCGAAGTGACCCTCCCCGTTCCTCCTCCTTCTCCAGATAACCCCCCGGGTGTTCAGGAGCAGTCCCTCTGAGTGGCTCTGAATCCACGTGACCCGCTGCACGGGTCCTCTGGGCACCGCCCGGAGCTCTGGTGCGGCCACTCAAGACCAAGCGTCCCACCACGCTTCTCCTCCAGGCAGCCCCCCTGTGTTCAGGACCTGTCACTTTAAGACCAAACAACTCACCACTCGCCTTCTCCTCTGAGCAGCCGCCTGGAGCGCTAATGCCCTCACTGCGCTCCTTCTCCTCCTTCTCCTACTCCTCTGGGCAGGCCCCGGGGTTCAGAAGTGGTCAGAGTCCAAACAGCTCGCCACGCAGCCCCTTCTCTGGCAACTGCCTGTAGCTCCGGTGTAGTCACCCGAATCCAAGCGGCCGCTCCTCTTCCTCCTCGTCCTCAGGGCAGGCCCCGGTGTTCAGAAGCCTCGTTCTGATTCCAAACAGCTCGCCGCGCAGCTTCTCCTCTGGCAACCGCCTGCAGCTCTGGTGCAGTCTCTCCGAATCCAAGTGGCCACGCTCCTCTCCTCCTCCTCAGGGCAGGCCCCGGTGTCCTGAGTCCACACAGTTCTTCCCGCCACTCCTCCCCCGGGCAGCCGCCGGTGCCCCAGTGGCTGCTCCGAGTCCCAGCGCTGTGCCGAGCGGCCTCCTCTACGGCGCTCCCAGCTGTCCGAGTTCACTGCTCCAGCGGGGGGAGGGGCGTCTCGCCAGCAGTTCTACTTCACAAAGTTTCCTGCGTCCCGGGACCCCCGTCCCATCCGGGATGCCCCCCCAGGGGGTGAGAGTCACCCGGCTGCTTTGAGTTGGTCCCAAGCGTCCCAATATCTCCTCTCTTGAATCCTGAGTCCTGGAGCAACACGAAATGCAGCCACCCTCTAGGCCGCCATCTTGAAAACCCTCCATATTGATGTTTTATTCAGGTGTTCCATAATAATACACTCATGAAGTGGTACTTAAGTGTCTGCTGAGGAGATGTAAGATTCTCCTGCCCCAGGTTCCGCAACCTAATTGTCATTCCCTAGAGGAGTCTTAAATTTAATTTTAATTTTTTAAAAATTTACTGGTTCTTTTAGGCAATCTAGTAGAGAGCTCAATAATTTCTTGTCTTTTTAGATTTAGACAATTCACTCTGTGATGGGATTTTGCTCATTTGTACTTGACTACCCTCCTATTAATCTTCTTCTACTAATATAACTGTAATAGAACTGTAAGCTGTAAGCCATTTTCTTATCCTGTTAATATGCAACATTATCTCTTTATTCCCTTCATGATGAAATGAGGATTTTTTGTCTCATGTATTTTCTCCAAATTTCCTCTCTCATTTCAGGTCCTACTCTGTCAACCCTTCTTTTTCTTGTTGATTGTTCATATTAGAAATGTATGCTAAAAAATTCAAGTCTTTGGCCAAAGGTTAATTTTAAAAGTAAAGCAATAAATAGCATTTACATTATTATGGCTATGTAAATATCATTTAATATCAGGTCAAGATGTTAAGATTACACACACACACACACACACATACACACACACACACAAACACATTAAGGAACCAATGTCATGACCTCTAGTTCACTGAAAAGATTTCTAGCATTCAAGTTCAAATTGTTGACATTGGCTTAAATTTAAATTGCATTTCTTTCATGTATTTTATTTTTCTTCATCACATCGTCATACTTTATAACTATCATACTTCTAGTCTGTCCCCTAATGAAATCCCCTTCTGGGAGTCTCCTTTTTTTCTGGTCCACAATCAACTCATAGCTCCTAGATCTGCCACAGGGCTGGGTTTAGTTTTATTGTTCTTCTTGATTAAATTCTGTTTTAATATCTTCCTATTTCTTGGCTGATACTTTCATTTTATTATAGTACATCATATAGTAACTTCCTAAGGAAAAGTATATAGGAAATAAATGTCCTGGTTCTTGCACTCTCTTAAAGTTGCATGATGCTTTGGCTGAGTATAAAATTCTAGGTTTATTAGAGTTTTCCTTTCAAACTTTGGAAGATCTCTTCCATTATTCTGTCTTTTCCTTTCCTGTTTTGCCCAGTCCTTCTCTCCTTTCCCTCCCATCCCCTTCCTTTCCTTTTCCTTTTCCGGTATTAGGAATCCAACCCAAGGCCTCCTTTTTGCTAGGCAAGCATGCTAACACTGAACTGCACTTCAAGCACTAGACTTGTTTCTTCTCTTTCTCTCAAAAAACTTTTGGGATCATCTCATCATATTAGGTATTTAAATGTTTTCAGTGGCATGCTCAGTCTTTTTGTACTTATGATGACGTACTTAGTGAGACTTCTTAAATCTGTAGATTAGTATATTCTTTCAGCCAAAGCAAGTTTATTTTAATTATTTCTTTAATAATTCCTCTTTCACTTTCTTTCTTCTCTTTCTGTATCTCCCAACTTGGACTCTAGATTTTCCAAATTTATCCTCTCTCATAGTTTCTATTGTTATATTTTAGTCTATACTTCTGAGAACCCTTTGGATGTTATCTTTAATTTCTCAACCATATTTTTAGTTTCTAACTACTGTTTCTTGCTCTTTATCTTCTTTGAAGAAATTTTTGTTTTACTTTTGGTCGTAATAGCTTCTCCAGTTTGTCCAGATTTTTCCCCCCTATTTCTTAACTTATCTCTATTTCAGCTTGCCAACCTTAGTCCTGATCCGTAACTCCGCTGGATTTGCTAACACGTTGATACACTTGATTGTCTACTCTAGTTAATGAAAAATGGCTGACTGCTGTGCCTTTTCTTTGTCTCCAGAACTATTTATCTTTCAAGTTTCTATCCTGAATGGGAATCCTAGGAATGGGGAAACAATCACTGTAGGCTTGTGAGTTGTGATTTGGTGTCAGTGGGTACTATGGTTTGGATACAGGGTGTGTCCCCCAAAGGTTTATGCATTGGAAGCCTGATTCTATTATGGTGATGTTGGGAGATAGTGGAAACTATAAGAGATGAACCCCAGTGGGAAGTCTTTAGATCTTTTGGGGTGTGCACTTAGAGGGAGTTAAGATAGTTCTCATGTGACCCCAGTTAGTTCTTTTGAGAGTGAGTTGTTATAAAGAGCAAGCCTGACCCCTCCCTGCTCTCTGGCTTCCTGTCTTACCACCCCATCTCTCCTTCTCACCCAAGTTCCTGTCATAATGCTATCTTCCATGAGTTTACACAGCCAAGGGGGCAAGATCCAACAGATGTTAGCACCATGCTCTTGAATTTCCAAAACTGTGAACTAAATTAACTTCATTTGTCTATTATGTATCTAGCCTCAAGTATCCTGGTACAGCAATAGTAAACAACAAATGCAATAAGTCTTCACCATAAGAGAATGTGAAAAATGTTATTCTCATGTGCCAACAACTAACTAAAGCTTTATGTTGCTTTTGTTCCTATAAACTTGTTCAATCTTTAAGGGAAGCACTACCCATAATGGGTTTTCTGTTTGATTGGTTGGTCAGTGGATTGGGTTTTGGTTTTATGGAATGGATTATTATTATTTTCTTGACACTAGTTCAACTGTTTGTTTCCTGAGATCTAGGATTAAGAAGATGGACTGAATAGGAGAACAGAATATCTTTCATATATGGAACTTATATTTGGTTTTGTCTTTACCCCTTTCAATTCTGTTCTTGGATACCCTGAAGTTCCTTTGTAAAATTTACCAGTTTGGGGGTTACCTTATAGTATATATTAAACTGTAGATTCTTCTGCCCATTAACTTTAAAATAGGGCAATAAACAATATTAACATTATTGTGAGCACATAAATATCATTTAATACTACGTCAAGAAGTATGTTAGTAATACTCCCCCACCATCCAGTTTTAGGGACTTGAACTTCTACTCTGCCTGTATCACCACTATAACAATACCTACCCTTCTGTCCTGTTATGCAATTACTTCTTTCTATCTGTTATATTTATACTATGTAAGCAGCACATTTATATGCTACTTATATACTATATTTATATATAATTAGAATTTATATAAGGATATACTATGTAAATATTTAGTAGGATAACTGAATGAAGTGAAGAATACATTTCCTTCTGGAACCACAATTGCTTAGCTAAAGCTAAATCTATAAATTAATGAATGGAAACTGCATTGTTATGGTTCAAACATGAGGTGTTCCCCCCAAAGCTCATGTGTTATACAATGCAGGAATGTTCAGAGGTAAAAGAATTAGATTATGAGAGCTATGACCTAATCAGTGGATTATTTCATTAAGTGAATTAATAATTTGAATGAACTACCAGGTGTTAACATAGGCAGGTAGAGGTTTGCTAGAGGAGCTATGTCATGGGGTATAGTCCTTTGGGGATTGTATCATCAAAGGCTTCTAGCATGCGAGCTCTCTCTGCTTCCTGTCTGCTTCCTGTCTGTCACAATCTGAGCAGCTTTTATTTATTTATTTTATTTTTTTACCACTCCCTTCCACCATGATGTTCTGCCTCACTTGGGTGAAGAACAATGGAATCAGCTGACCATGGACTGAGCCTCTGAAACTGAGACCAAAATAAACTTTTCCTCCTCTTAAGTTCTTGTCAGGTATTTTCATCACAGTGACAAAAAGTTGACTAACTCATGCTTCTTTTGGTTTTAAGTGTTTGAAGTATTCTTTAAAGCACCACACCAATAGTTAATTGTTACTACATTTACCTCTGATATTGTACTACCTCTGAGTGTATAATAAATTTCTTATCCCTAGAATTCCTCTTGCCTCACACACCTATTTCTCAATACATCAGTTTGTACTGACTGGCTTCTGAGCTTTCTTTACCTACATGACAGGTACACATTTTCTCTAAGATACTGCAACAATTACATATGATTCTGGGTTTTCCCCTTTCTCTTGTGATCTGTGAAAATACTTGCATTGGTTTGTCACATACAGTACACCTTTCCTGGTGACATTTCAAAATTAGCAGTGTGGACAACCATGCAGTATAGTAGACTAAGACTCCCAGTCTTCTGTTTGCTGACTTGCTTTTTTTCTTTCTTGTCATAACTAAGAAAGTTACACCCAAGTTCATTTGCTAACACATCTAACATCTAACACAGCTAGGTTAGATAAGGAAGGAGTTATAGCAAGTAGCTGTTGACTAGGTGAACTTTTGGAGGAGTCTTATAGTACAGAAGAGGGTATGGAAAATACCTCTGTAGCAAGCTCTACACGAAGGTAATAAATGTGAACCACATTCTGTTCTGTGTCATTTTAAAATGTAAATTGCAGGGAGAAATCATAAAAATAAAATTTAGCTCAAAGAAAAACAGGAGGAGGATACTAGAGTTCCTGGAAAATGATATTACATGACAGACATACAAGTACCCAAAAGGATGTGAAATTCTGAAAGCCTCCTACCCAGGTATAAGGCATGGGGGACCCCCTCTGTTCATGCACTTTTGAAGCATGTCCTTTGGAAGGACAGCATATGATGTTGTCCGTTTTACTGTTTTGTGCAATGACCTTTTAAAAAAGAAAGGTCCTTTCTGAGATATTTTGTGCTCACTCATGGATCTGTCATAGAATTTGCTTGTCAGATTGTGTGTGTGTCACCACAAACCTTTCTTCAGAGCACAGCCTGCTTCACTGTGGGAAGAAAGATGCTTTAGGGGTGTCATTCAGATGGACAGAAAGAAGTCTTCCTGGGCTGGTCTTGCTACTGAGTAGACAAGATCTTCAAAGTTTTAGAAATATATTAAGTATTTCCTCAGACTTCAAACTTGGGGGAAACTGATGTTGTCTAACTTTATACAAATTTCCAGCATTATTTGTATAGGTCTGCTGGAGACTCCTTTTCCTTCAGCAATCTGAGAGCCTCATGGAGTGTTCAATAAATGGTTATTGCCAGGACCACTGAGTGCTCCCTCTCATGTTCAAGAGACCATCAGATAGAGAGAAGTGCTTTTCTCTTAAAATTCTCTCAAGTATCTGCTACCCACATCCTAGCCAGGGAAGACAAATGCTATTGATACAGTTGAGAGACATATCTCATGTGCTGTTCTGGGTCAGGGATGGTGCTTGACTCTGGCCTGAAACCAGTGACTTTCCACTCCAGAGCTCCTTCTGTGAAGCATACCTGTCCTCAGGTGTTCCTCCACACTTCCCTTCCCTCTCCATTGCTTTTATTCTCCTGAAATTCCCCTTTTATACTACCTCTCATGTAGTGGTTATGATTGTTTTGGATATCTGTTTCCCTGAGAGCTGGAATCATGACTTTTCTCTCCAAACATCCTGATTTCTAAATGGTCATACCATACAGATGAGAAATTCAGTTTCAGTTTAGTGCTGTTAAGTGTAGCACTTTGATTAATCTTAAAAGTCTTGTTTTGTGGTTGAAGGGAATAACCTACATTTCTGGAAAATGAAGGAGGCATATGAAAAATGGTATGACTCTTGTACTGACTTTGAGTGAGCTATAAGAAATAAAATTTGAGCAAATTTTATCAAGTGTACCTGCCTAAGCTGAGTATACATTGTCCTTAATAAACTGTCTCTCTGTTAAGGATAACACTTGGCAGATGGAGTTTATCTGTCTTACAATTTGATGGTTCATCACCTTGAGAGCCCAGCAAGTCACTTTATGTCCATCACAGAGGCCGTGTGTCCTTGGGATATGCATGATTCTCTGTGGCACTCAGGTTTCTGACCTAAGGACTGGAGATGGCATCTGTCTCTCAGAGTTGTGTGTGAGAGTGGAGGTGTGTTTTCTTCTGTCAGTTTTGGAAGTGCTGATTAAATTTTGGTCCCTTTCCTTTCTTACTGTTTGACTGCATGTCCATCTAAATGATTCCTTCAAATCATTCTTTAGGTTTCATTAAAAGAAGTGTGCTGGTTCTTTATGTTTAACACAGACAATTTGCATTAATTTTAACTAACTCCTTTGATAACCTCTTTAATGAAAAATCCCTGAGTGCAGTTATAGTCTCTTCTGGAACCCCTCAAGAGTTGAAATTGCTCTAATTTTTGATACTGTGAATTAGGCTAAGATGAAGTCCCTTGAGGACAGTCTTTTCTTTATTGAATGCCTGGGAAAAGCTACTATGCCTGAAAGAGGTGAGAAAAGACTGCTGCACTATATGTAATGGAAGCTATGATTTTTGTCATTTTTGTAAAGGCAACTGTAAAAATGTAAATGTTCTTTATTTATTTTCAAATGTCAGATTTATGTTTTTTACAAGTGTTAATTCCAGGCTGACCCAGTTAAAAAGTTGGACACCTCCAGGCTGATTAACAATGCTGAAAGTTTTTTCTTCACATGAGGAAGAGCATCAGAAATGAAAACAGAATTATATAGGCTTCACTGAGTATCACTGAAGTCAACAATAATGATATAAACACACACAAGAATTCCAGGAGAAAACAGCTGCAATCAATGCATCTGGAGAGAGATCTCCATTTTAATGACGCTTAAATGAAAGAAAAAACATTTTGAGTGATCAGATAGTGTGACCAATGCTTGATGGAAGGATTCCACATTAGTGGTCATTTGTAAGGGGCAATTGGACAATATAAGGTATTGTTCAAACTGGTGCAAATGAAAGGGGAGCATTCTTAACAATTATCCTGGGATAACTGACTTAAAATGGAGACTATCTTGGGAAAGCCAGGAAGTGTGGTTCATCTGGCAATAATTCAGGCATTATGCATCTGTGTTATAAATAACAAAAAATATATTTTAGTGAAAGGAGCATTCAGCTAAGAAAAATTGCACTCAAAACATTTCAAAAAGTTGTGAAGACTCATTAGTCATGTTTTAATTTAGGATCTTTAAGATAGCCTAATCCCTTCAATAATTAGGAAAGATACACAATGGAAATAAAGATTTTATTACTTCCAGTTTCTGGGGGATACATGGCATGGCCAGAGGTCACACACAGAGGATTAGGGAGCAGAGAAGGGAAATCATAGGGCAGGGGCACCTGTTTTTATTGTGGCAAGGGGTGGAGAATAAAAGCATCAGGGGAGCACAGAAGTGGTTTAGCAGCTTAAAGTAAACAGGGAAGGGCTGGGGTATATAGCTCAGTTGGTAGAGTGCTTGCCTTGCAAATGCAAGACCCTGGGTTCAATCCCCAGCACCACCAAAAAAAAAAAAAAAAAAGTAAACAGGGACAAAATTTGAAGCAAACTGACCTGAACTGACCTGAAAACTCTTGCTAACAAGAAGATGTTATCTTGAAATCTCTCTGACCTCAAGGCTGGGTATGAGATTTTGGGGCCAGATCTACCTGACCTTGATCAGAGGGACAAAAATGGGAATTATCCCCTAAGTTAGATGATGAAACAAAAAGCCTGCTGATGCAACAAAAAATTGTAACTCTAGGTCAAGGTGGAAGAGATGTTTTGGACAGGTGCAAGAAAGTATTTCTCTGGAGAGAGGGAAATGTATGGCAAAACACTTCTAATATCCTCGGTTCCCAGGTTCTCTCTGGATATCAAAATCATCTGTCCCTTACACTGACATTTGACTGGTGGTTTCAGTTGGCCTCACCTTAGTAATGACTTAGCAAATGACTCTGGAGCCTCACATATTGCCACCTTTCATCTGTCCAGGTAGGAGAAATTCAGCCACCAGCTTGCACAGCATGTAGCAGATTCCAACCTCATGGATTTTTAAAAAAATTATTACTGAGGTCTGTGATTAATAGCTTGGTAACAAAACATGTATTAACTGAGAAATGTGTAGATTATTAAGAAGAAAACATATTTGCTAAGATCAGATTGGTCTAAACTAATCCTTTTGGAAATGTCCAATGGATCACATACATGTAAGGTCCTGCCAGCTTCTCTTTTCTGTGTTTGGAAAAAAGTGTTAAATTTTACATACCTATTAAATAAGAACAACATATTAAGTGTACACTTTAAGTACAGATACTGAAATATCAAAATAACATATGGGGAAAACAAAATTCTATGGAAAAATTGACTTGAAAAGTATAAAAAATGTATATGGTGCAACCAAAGCTAAAGGAAAAAATGAAATTAGGGGATATAAGTTTTAATTTTGTCTTTCTGTACCTTGCTTTATGACTATGTGCAAGTTAGATGTTTTTGTATTAAAAGATATGAAAATGCTCATGATTATTCCCAGGCCGCTCCTGCTACTTCAATGATGATTCTCATGAAGCAGAGTGCTTCAGATGGGAAGAGACTCTATAGCCACAGACTTTTTGACTCTGAGAGTGAAAATGAACTTTGGAGCAGATTGGCAGGCATTTAACTCTTGAAAGACTCCTGTTTAGATATGCAGTGTCCCCCAAAACTCATGTGTAAGACAATGTAAGAAAGTTTAGAGGTGAAATGGTTGGGTAATGAAAGCTTTAACTTAATCATTGAATTAAGCCATTGATATGGATTAACTGGGTAGCAACTGTAGGCAGATGAGGAGTAGCTGGAGGAGGACAAGGGGAAGTACATTTTGTATTAGTATGGAGCTTTCTCTGTTTCCTGATTGTCATGTCCTTAACTGCTTTCCTCCATCAGTCCCTTCTGCCATGATGTTCTGCCTCAATTAGATCCAGAGCAATGGGGTCTGCTTTCCATGGACTAAACCTCTGCAACCATGAACCCCAAATAAACTTTTCCTCCTTGTTCTTATCATGTCTTTGTCATAGTGATGAAAAAGCTGACTAAAACAGTTATTTACATACCTCTACACTCAGAATGTTGGGATATCTCACTTGGACAAAGATTAATCCAAATACTGCACATCCAAGATTAATGAGGAAATGTGGAAGTTTATTCATACACTGGTTAAATGGATCTAAAGAAAGGAGGGAAAAAATCACATTCATCCCATCAGGATTTAGTTTGAAAAAATTTTGCAGAACTTTTAAAGATGAAAAAACACCTAAGATGCATCTTTCTGTAAATTGTAGTGATTGTCATCTTTTTTCAGTGCTTGTGTAGTTTCCCAGAACAGAATCTAACCTTCAAGATGAGTCATTTGTTCCCAAACTCAAATTTTATTGATACGCCCTCCTTGGATTTCCTTCCCTTGCTAAACATGTTTTCTAAGAATGGGATGGCAAGGTTAGTGTAGATCCTGGTTCTATGAGTCAGAAAGCCTGGATTCTAGTCATTAATTAACTTTATGGTATTGTGAAAAATTAATTAACCTCTACAGTTTCATCTTCTAAAAAGTATGTAAGATAGGCTTTAAGCTAAAATTTGCTAATACTCCAAGACCTTGAGATATTTTATCTCAGGGACATCATGGCCATGGACATGACAGGACAGGACCAATGATTGCAAAGCCAGTGGTCATAAGTTGAAGGAACATGAACAGGATGTCAGACTTAGCCTGGGAAATAAAACCAGAGAATGTACCCCAAATCAGACATTGTGTTAGCACAGGATGAGGTGGCAAAGATGACACATCTAACAAAGATATGCACAGAGGTGCTGGGTGGGGTATCTCAGGTTCAAACAAGTGGTTTCAGTGATTAGAAAAGCAGAGGGACTAGCAGAGTGGAGGAGAGGAGTCATATTTCATTGTTAGAGGATCTGTTTGAAAGGTAGGATCCCTGATCTGCGTATGGCCTTATTCCTCTTGGGGTAAAAGAAACCATTCTCTACATAGTAAATTCCACATGTGTTCTGCCCTCTAGCTCCTTTTTCAACCTAGTTACTGGCTTTGTATCATGATGGCAGCAGTGGAGGCTTGCCACATTGTTACTGATACCCAGGTGTACCCTTTAATTGTACTCTGTTCTGCCACCCATAGCTACAAACATAGATCCAGTGTTATTATAGGTCCAATCCAAATGATGTCATTGAGAATCTTCATTATTGTGAGTTGGGACCCTGATTAAGATCTCTTGTAAAGTACTATTTGTCTTAGTGAAGAATGCATGTGTAGACTGTGGGATGCCCTTGGGGTGATGGCAGAACAAACCATGTAGAGGATGGCATTTGTGAGGAATGGTATTGAGAAATCTCCCCAGCTTGATAGGTTGGAAGTAAAGCAGAAGTGGTATGTGGATGGTCAGATGTTATTTCCTTAAAGAATGGATGAAGCAGGTCTTCAGGAACTGCCTGCCCATAGACCTCAGACTTACACCAGAAACTGCTGGAATTCTGCTAGAGTTCAAAGTAGATTTGTCTGAGTTTGACACATAATCCCCTACAGCAAGACAAAGATCTGTAGATGAATCACACATTTTGAATCCTTTTGAGAGAGAAGAGGGTGAGAGCCAAATTGGAATAAAGCATATTTTTATGGCCTGATGATGAATATTTTTGAGTCTGAATTTTAGGTGACCCAGTATTACAGTTGCAGTGAAGCCCCAACACATAATCTGCTTGAAATTCAGAGTTATGCCTTTGTTTGTGGCATTTCTCTAGAGGTAGGGTGCAGAAAAACTTTATAGCCTGATGGTCTATGCATAAAATGGAACTTTTATGCACTGGTTAATGAACTGGATATCAGAAACCAAGACTGTGGTTGAGAGGCTGTAGGGTGGGGAAACTTCCCTGGAGAAAAGGACACTTTGATGAGCTCACCAGGGTAGCCTAAATCTTGACAATGAATTGGGCCCCTTCTCCAAGGGAAGGATGCTCCTGACCCTGAGATCAGAGCCAATCCATAAGAAAAAACAAGAGTGCAGAACTTGAATTGGGGTTGTTTTTGAATAGTGAAGGCAGTTTTTAAGCCACCTGGGTAGATCCTTCATGTTAGCATGTATTTCTTAGATTCTTCTGCAAGTGATCTTGAGGACCTCAGTCCTAGTTGATATTCTTGTGATACCGCCTCAGTCCTATCAGTGTGCTGTGCCCACACATCTTTTTCTACAAAGGATTTTAGATATAGGACTATTTCTAGAGCAGCTCATTCATGATAGCGAGCTCTGGGTAGTTTTAAGTTGGGCACAGTCCTATGACTCTACTCAACTAGTGTCAGTACTTAAAATGCCAAATAGAAAAGAGTTCACTTGGGAACCTTTAAGAAACATCAAGCCATAGAGGAAATTGCATGTAGTTGTTTAGGTAATAAATGGGTAATAAGAGCATACCACATGCCAGATACTGATCTAGATATGGAACTTCAACTGATAGCCACATAAACATTAAATCCACCATTGGGGAGTTTAAAATCAAGTTTTTCAAAGTCAAACAGCCCGATTCTACTGATTTCCACACTGATGCCTTACAAAATTTTTTACTTGAATTTTTCTAAATGTCAATTTCCTCATATATAAAATGGTCATTATAATCCTGCTCTACAAGACTCCAAACTAGGTGACATAATATCTTTTAAGTATCTGGTAAAGTGTCTAATAATAGCTGGTAGATGCTTAATCATCAATGGACAGAGTAATTTTAACTATAGAAATTTGGACTCACAGAAAAATACTGCATTGACTTTTTCTTCTTCATAAATGGCACCATTATTCTCCTAGTAACTCAATACAGATTTTGATTCCTCACCGTCTTTTACTTTATGTATCCACCCTATCAGCGAGTCCTGCTATTTCAACTTAAAATACATCTCAAATCCATTCACCTTTCTCTGTTCCCTTCTGTAACGCCCTAACCCGAGGTATCTTCACCTCTCACCTATACTAGAGCAAACACTCTAGACTGGTTGGTCTTCCTGTCTTTACTCCTGTCTTCTTTATAATATATTCTCTGTGAAGCAGCAGCCCAAGTCGTATTCTTACAGCACATCCCATATCACAAGGGCCCCTTGCCTGAAAGTGCCCTATTGGTTCCTGTGGTCCTTGAGCTTAAATCTGAAGTGGACGTCATAGCCAGATCTATCATTCTCTTCCATCTCTTCCCATACTAGTTCCCAGTACTCACACCTAAAGTCTCCTTCCTCCCACTCACCCAGCCTCACCCTGTCCTCGATCCCAGCACCCACCAAGCTCTGTGCCACCTCAAGGCTTTTGCAACTGCTGCTCTCTCTGCCTATGACTCTTCTCTTTGCGGAGCCCCTCCTTCTTATCCTTCCGCTCTCAGCCTTACCTGAAGCAGCCTACGCTCTGGCCCAGCCTCCTTTATAGCAGTTGTCACCATTTGTTTGTGTTTATTTACTCGTTTCATCTCACTCATTGACCACCACAAGGGTAAACCTCTTAACTGTCACGTTAAGAATGTCTTTTGAAATAAGTGATATTTTCATAGTAGTTAATTGCACATGACGATTGGCCAATTTTTAATCTGTACAGTGATATAATATGCGGTTTTTTTTTAAAAGATTAGCTCTTGATTTACATGTGACTGAACTTTCAAAACTTGGGGTGATTATATCAGGTTTCTTTTTTTCCCTTATTTTTTATTGCTTCTTTTTAGTTATACATGTTAGTAGAATCCCATCTGACATAATTATATAAGCATGAAGTATATCTTGTTCTAATTCAGTCCCCAGTACCTCCTCTTCCCTCCCCTCCCCTCACCCCTGCTTCCTTCCCTCTACTCTACTGATCTTCTATTTACCCAGTTATTTTTTTAAAAATATAATTTCTTGTGGATTACATGATGTTGTAATTCACTGTGATACATTCATATATATACACATATATATGTATATATAGGAATAGTAAAGTTATGTCAGGTTCCTTTCACTGTCTTTCCTTTCTCCTATCCCTCCTTTCTTCCCTTCATTCCCCTTGTCCCACTGAATTTCTATTATTTTTTTTCACACACAACTCCCATTGTGAATTAGTTTTCACATGTCAGAGAAAACATTTGACCTTTGGCTTTTGGGGATTGGCTTATTTCACTTAGCTTGATAGTCTCCAGATCCATCAATTTACTGGAAAATATAAAATCATTCTTCTTTATGGCTGAGTAATATTCCATTGTGTATACATACTACATTTTCTTTATCCATTCCTCTGTTGAATGGTACCTAGGTTAACTCCATAACTTAGCTGTTATGAATTGTGCAACTATAAACGTGAATGTGACTATGTCACTGTAGATCCTTTGGGTATATACCAAGCAGTGGGGATAACTAGGTCAAATGGCAGTTCGATTCCTAGTTTTAAGGAATCTCCATACTGATTTTGAGAGTGGGTGTGCCGATTTGCAGTGCCGCCAAAAATGTCTGAATGTCCTTTTCCCCACATCTCACCAACATTTATTGTTTTCTTGTTGAAAGCTCTGTTTCTAAAGACTCCCCACAAGGCAGTCTCTGGCAACTCCCTATCTGTGAAGTGTTCTGTATTGTCAGTCCTGCACATCTGCATTCAGGATTAGCCATGTTCCTTCTTTCTGTGCCATTATTACAGTAGTTTAAAGCTATTTGAAGCATGTCATTGTGAGTTAATATTCCTCATATAGCAAGGGAAGTGTGGGTAGTAGAATAAGGAAGTCACTGAGGTTTTCTTTCATGATAATACCTCTTAAAAATATGCACAGGGAGAAAGCATTCTTGAGCAATGCTGTTTGGAGAAAGTATATGATGATCTGGTTAAGCACAGACTTTGGAATCAAACAAACCTAGGTTTGAAGTTCAGCTCTGCTCTTTACAAAGTATGGGAACTATTTAAACTGATCTGAAGTAGTTTTGACAACTTGTTTAGGTCATTTGTAGAATGTGAGTCTTTATTTAATGGCAGCCAGTTAAATTTCAGGAAAACCAAGGTGGTTGATTAGGTGATAGAAAGTCTGTAAGGGCATTGCGAGCCTCACCTAAGATCCTTTGAGAGTAAAGAGAACGAGAGTAAAGCCAGAGTCCTTTCTTTTCCAGGTTCTTGTGCTTCTTTTCTCATTGTGAAAGATGTGCCACATACACATAATTCACCCTGTAATTACACAGTAAGTAGAATGTGGCTTTCACCAATAAATAAACTGCAGCCAGGTGCCTTAAGCCTGAAGAAATTCTTTCAGATCATGAGTAAGCACTTTTCAATGCAGAATTGCCAAAATACAAAAGAACACCAGGCAACCACAGAAGCTTCTGAATGAAAGAAAGGCCCTTCATCATTCTGTTTCATTTTGGGTGTATCTTTAATTTCTTCTGGGAAAAAAAATTCTAAACTGCTCTGGCAGTAATCTAGGGTGATGCCAAAGTAATTACCCATCTCAACCCCATCTCTAGAAGTATTCTTTATCACCCTGTGGCCCTAATTAAAGAAAACAAATGTTTCAGCTTCCTGTTATATATCCTTTTAATTGAAATTGTACTTTCTTCAAATTCCTTTAATTTTTCACAAAGGATTGGCATTAAACCCATAGGTTAAAATCATTTACTAATATTAATCAGAATACCTAATTCCAATTATTTTTAACTTGTCTTTTAGATTTCAACTGGCAACATGTCAAAGTAAGAGGGCAGATAATGTAACTGCTAATTTGGGAGATTTATTTTAAAGTGAATCCAAATTTCAATTTCTCAAGACCCTATTGGTTTAGTGGAAAATAAATATCTTTTAACTGACTCTGCTGTTTTCTGAAAAATAAGTAGCTCCCTGTTGACAATGATAACACTCTACATAGTTCTGTCCCCTCCACTTACTGTAATTTCAATGCTTGCTAAAGTTTTCTGGTCCTTGTTCATTTCTATTGCTAACGTCTGTTGCTGTGTGAAGGGAAATTTTGAATGAACAGATGAAATCTTCCTAAACTAGCTATTGTCCTAAATATGATGTCTGACATCAGGTCTGGAAAAGAATTCCGTCAAAGGGATAGCCTAAGGATATTTTTAGGAAGTCAGACCTTCAGGGAAATTAATACTAAGACAGTTCTGCTTTCTATCTCTGTAAATATCCCTTTAAAAGACACATGCATCTATTTAGCATCTTTTTTTCCCATTCCTACCCCTTGGGTGTTCCATATCATTCCATATCTTGTCAATAGAGCATTATGCAGAAGCTGGAGGCAAAAGATCACAAATACAACCTTTCCATTTGGTCCTGTAATTTTTATGCACAGAGCTTCATAGAATTTTATTGCAGGTTAATAAGAGGAGTTTAGAACTGAGGAGAATGCTTAGGCTCTGCCAAAATATACCGAGGATTACTAAACTAGGATGTAGAAGATAGAATACAAACATAAAAATGGAAAAGTCCTGGTGTATTTCTCAGTAGCAGACTTCACCCTTCAAAAGCAGAATCCCATCCCTCTCTTCTTAGTGGCATAATTTCTTATCATGTCATTATAACATAAATGCTCTGTTTTTATGCATCTCTCTTTTGAAGCCTAATTGAGTGTCTGGAAGGCAGATGATGCGTCTAATACCATCTTTGTTTCACAGAAGGAAATCTGAGACAGAAAAACCATAGCTACTCTCCAGAGAAAACATATCCGAAGCATTTGCTAGCAGTCATTTAGGCTGTATCTATGTAATTCCACACATAAGGATAAATGTCAGCTGTTCATTGAATGATCCAGGTGTTTCCAATATGCAGTTGGTTATTTTTGGTAAATAATGCATTCAGATAATTTAAATTTAAATTTGTCATTTGGAGTTTTATCATTATGCAGGCAATCATAGAAAGATTTTCCTCTTTCATGTCCCACCTATTTCATTTGTCAGGTTCTTTTACATACTGTTGTGCACATTTGTAGTGAATAATATTTCATTCCAAACCAAGGTGGATGACTTATTAAATAACAGATATTACAAAGAAGCTTAAAACATTGCACAAATCTCACTAAAGACATCCTCCAGAAAGTGAACTAAGACATCCAATGTTCTCAACTGCATCACCAAAATTTTATTGTTAAGGATGAGTTAATAGTAATTTCACAGTTATTAATGTAGCTCTTCTGAGAGGTATTACACTGGACAGGGATGCTCAGTATGAAGTAATACTTTCTTCAGTGGCCTCTCAGGGTCCTCAGTGTGGGTCTGCATTCTTTTCTGTGATGCACAGGTATTGCTGTATCTACTTTGGAGGAGTTTTGTATTCTTTCCAGCAGCCAGATGTCATCTTATAGAAGTATCATGTTTAAACATATGTTTGAAGAAGAATCTATAAGATTCTGCTTGCACACCAACGGATGTGGCTTTAAGAAAATGTTTGTTATGCTTTGAATCTGGAATGTCCCCCCAAAAGCTCATACGTTAGGCAGCATATTAGTGTTAAAAGGTGAAATGTTTGGATCACAAGGCTGCAAGCTCTTCAGTAGATTAATCCATTTGATGAGTTAATAATTTGAATGGACTACTGGGTGGTAACTGTAGGGACATGGAATGAGGCTAGAGAAAGTAGGTCACTGGGGGCAAGGCCTTGGGAATTTTATCTGTCCCTGGCTTCTTCTTTCCCCACCCCTCTCTGTCTCTCTTTCCCAGCAGCAATGGACTAAAAGCTTTCCTCTGTCTCAACCTTCTGCTCTGTTTGTGGCTTGGAACCAACTGACCATAGACTGAACCTCTTAAACCATAAACCCAATCTAAACTTTTCCTCCTCTAAGTTGTTCTTGTGAGGTATTTTGGTCACAGCAATGAAAAGCTAACTAACAGTGGTCCAATGAATCTTGTTAGATTTTCTTTTTGTCTTTCTGTAAACAGAATATGTTCTTAGGGCCTCTGAGTCTGTCTTCTTGCTCATGATATGAAGGACTATGGATGTGGGTCAGAGTAGGTCTGTCTGAGAATTGTGGGTATTCAGTTTGTATTAGCCATATTCCTTTCTTCTGTCCTGTTTACTGATAAATGAAAAGTAATTCAGGACATTTAATCTCATGATGGAAATGGTAGTAGGAAGATAGGAATGAATATTGTAGATTTCTTTCATTTCATATTTATAAACATGCTTCATAGTATTTATGAACAAATTATTGTTTGCTATTCATCAAACCCTTGAGTTTTTTCCTTCCTAATAAATATGAACAATCAAGAGATAAAATAGGTGTAATTTTTAAAATATTGTGAAAGGCATAATAATGGGTAAAATGAGGTCCTAGATTCAAATGGCCAAAGTTCTGGTTTGAAATATGTTACTTTTCACTCTGTCTTTAATCAAGTTCCCTTTGTTTCTTCATCTATAAAATAGGGGTGATAATACTAACTACCTCATGAAGTTGTGAATCGTTCAAATGAGTTACCATGTGTAATATGCTAGAATATATTCTAGCTGGAATAAGGTTCATGTGTTAAGTCTTTGAAAAAAACCAGAGCTCTTGTAGAGATATTCCATAAAGACAACCTTAAATATTGAGCTGAAGCTTTTATGCCCACAAAAAGTAAGCTCTAAAATATCCTCTATGACTAACAATGTTCTTCATGCCCTAACAAAGAAATTATTAATAATGATGCCAAAATAATAGGAATAAAGCAGGTCTGTTTCAGGAAAATGGGTACATTGGTCATCCTATTTATACTTCTATTTGAGTACTTATAACAAGTGAATGAAAATATTTTAAAGAAAAGGTCACTGCATTATATAAATATTGCTAGACAGGGTGATTCCTAACCCTTTATTTCCTTTTTCCATATTGCTACAGTATTTGTTGTTGTAATAAAATATCTCCAATGGGTACTTTATAAAGAAAAGAAATTTATTTAGTTCACAGTTTTGGAGTCTGAAAGTCCAAACAGCCTGGTGTGGGTCTGTCAAGGACTTCCTTGACTGCATCATATTATGGTGGATGGCATCAGGGTGAGAGTGTGTGAATGGAATCACATGTGAAGACAAGAAGGCAGAGCGAGCAGGGAGGAGCCATGTTCACTCTCTTATAACAACTCTCTTAAGAGAACTAACCATACTCTGAGAACTACATTAATTACTTCCAAGAGCAGTGCCTGCAATGACCTAATGACCTCCATTAGGCTCCACCTCTTAAAGGTTTCATCACCTCCCCATATCAACACACTGAAGACCATACTTCAGACACAAGAGCCTTTGGAAGAGAAACCATATCTAAACTATAGCACTTTCCTTTCTCGCACTCTCTTTTCTCCCTACCGTCAAGTATATATGTTCTTATTATGATGTATTTTTTCTCCTATTTTTTTTCTATCCAAATATCATAGTTACTCCTTTACAGAGACAAGTGAAGTCTTATTAATATTATACAGACCAGTGTGGTTTGTTCCTCCTGACCCTTTCAAGAACAGTGCTGGTTTAGAACATTCAGCATTCACAGATGAAAAATGAAGTGGTATCAGTCTTCGGTTTTGTTGACCATTTCATGTTTGTTTTGGTTTTGGCTTTGTTTTGCTTTTGCAGTGCTAGGGAACAAATGCTTTGATTTTTTGATGTTTCTTAACTAATTATATATGTGTGTTCATGTACAAGAAAACTATATATATATATATATATAAATATTCTCAAATAAAATAATTTTGAGATGTCTCAGGAATAATATTCTTTTTAAAATTTAATTATTTACTTATTTTTAAATTTTTTACAGACTACATTTTGATTCATTGTACACAAATGGGGTACATCATTTTGTTTCTATGGTTGTACACGATATAGATTCATACCGTTCGTGTAATCATACATGTACATAGGGTAATGATGTCTGTCCCATTCCACTAGTTTTCATTTTATATAGTTCAAGTTAAGTGTTTTTGTCCACTTGTTTTCTTGTAAGTGACATGTTTAGGACAAAATTAAATCATGTAGATAAATACTTCAAGGAACAACCAAGTGAATGGGAAGTCTACCTATATCTTATACTAAATTGTTAGGACAGAAATACTAGGACTGATTTGAAAAACATTCTAGTCTACCTGTATCTTACACTAAATTGTTAGGACAGAAATACTAGGACTGATTTGAAAAACATTCTGACTAGTATTTGAATAATTGGCTAGGGAAAATACTGCATATATTGGCTTCTGATGGTAAAATTCATAGAAGGTCACATATAGATGGTACTAAAGAGTAAAAAAATACTTAGGTACTTAGGCAATTTGTCCTAAGTGAACCAGTGAAATAGTATAGAACCTAGGCCTAGGCTTCCGATCTTATTTTAACATTTGTTTCATAATATTATTGTAGCTGAACTTAATGAATAGAATTAAATACCCACTTTTTAAAATTTTTCTATCTACATAACAAGTGTAAATGGTAATATTCACTTACCTGTATTTCTGAAGTTAGATGATATATATCCACAGTCCCTGGCATAAAGTAGGAGCAATAAATACAGGTTAATTGAATTAATCATATGATTGCAAATAACCTTCATTTTCTTATTTGAAGGCATTTTAAGCCTTTCTTTTAGGCATGTCTGAATTTTTATATTGGTGATGTATTGCTTATGAAATAAAAAATAAACCTAGTAAAACAAAATACGAGAACTGACATTTTATTTTTAAATATTCCATAAAATAGCTTTGAGAAGGTAATTTTACATGGAGCTTAAAACTTTTTTCTTTTCCTTTCCTTCCCCCCTCCCCATGGGGGATTGAAGCCAGGGGCCACTTAACCACTGGGCCACATTCCCAGCCAGTTTTAGTATTTTGTTTAGAGATAGGGTCTCATTAAGTTGCTGAGGCTAGCTTTGAACTTGCAATCCTCCTGCTTTAGCCTCCAGAGCTGCTGGGAGTATAAGTGTGTACCACTATGCCCAGCTAAAACTTCTGATATTAAGAACTTCGAGGAGCCACATGCAGATTTAATATGCTAGATGAAGTGAATGAAACTGAAGTTTTTGATGCAAACTAATCTAAATACTCAGGTTTCTCTGTTAAAATTGGTAAGTGGTTTTGATCTATAACTAGGGGGAGCTGACGGAGGAGCATGGTGAGGCCTCCGTGGCTCACTTGGATATAAGACCAGCTCCTTCCTACTGAGGGCTGAATGCTATTGTGTTCCATCAAAGAGGCTGATAGGAAACAATGATGGAGCTCTTCCAACTCCCTCGGAAGTTACTAAGACCCTTTCCACACCAGTCTGAATTGTTTATGCTATTCTGGTCCTTGTCTCTGTTACCAATGAGAAAACAACAATAGCAGAAAATTCTTCTAAACAAGCGACGGATAAAACATTGGGAGGACCTGATTTGACATATGTAATTGTTGTAGGGTATCCCTAGTATTTATAGAAGAATCCAACACTGAGCTCTGCCAGCTTTAATGTAACTGGACCAAATGAAACAGAACCTCCCTAAATTTCATGAATGGATTAATTTTACCTGGCTGAGCCTTCTTTGTTAACTTTTTTCCATTTCTAAGGAAAAGAAAAGAAAACACACTCCAGTTCTTTTTCATCTCCATCCCACACTTCTCACAGATATAATCTCCCTTCTGTTTAATTCTGTGAATTACATTCCAACTACCTAAAACTAAGAAAGTGAATTAATATTAACTTTCTCTGTTCAGTTGAGGACTCCTCCAGCTGGCTAACACTATCCTGCATGTATGGATTCTGTCAGCAGGGTTGAAACAAGATATTAACTGGCAGTTATTCATTAATTTCCAACAAGAACAATGACTTACTATGTGTCAGCCATTTCTGAAACATTTTGACTCACATTTTTCATGTTGATTAGAACTGGGCTTAAAAGCTGAGACAGACACATGGGAGGAAGCGAGAAGGCCCAGTTATGCTGATTGGTATTGTACTGCTAAAACTAAAACTAATGGATTCAACACAGAATGTTTATGCATGTGGAATGAAACACACACCCATACCCCCCCACACACATGCAACTGAGCATACTCAACATTTCCATTTCCTTCTAAAGATACCCGTAAGTGTATTTGTGGTTATTGTTATCTTTTTTTCTCATAGTTTGCTTAGAAGGTAAAGCTGATATTATAATATTCGCTTTGCAGAAGAGAATGAGTAAAACAATAATTAATTGAACAAAAGCAACATCCAGGTACTGCAAAATTTTGTAAAATTTTTTTTCTGTTAATTTTCACAGCAACTCTTATAAAGTAAATAATAGTATTTCAATTTACAGATGTGGAAACTAAAACTAATTAACTTGCCTAAATCAAAGTGGTAGAGCTAAGACAAGAATTCGAGTTTCCTTTCCTCTAATTTAGTATTCTTTCCTGGACAAATGTAAATGTTCTTAAAAATAATGAATGCATAATGGCAGGATTCATATCCATCGGGCAGAAATTTCTGCCAGAATTACAGTGTTTACCTGAAGTAAAATATGCTCATAAACAAAGTGGGAAGTGCAGCTGGTGCTTACATCTGGGATGATTAACTGGCATATACAGTATTTTCTCTCCCTTCAGTTGCAAAATGAATGCCACAAAACCTCAGGGCAATGGGTCTGTTCCCATGTGGGACAAGGTGATCAGAATGATACAGCAGGGAAATGCTGCATGTGGGAATAATATGTCAGAGTTCATGTCATGGGTTCATTATACATTTGTGGTAATTCTTGATATAATTTTCAGTGTCTATACAGTTCCACATTTGAGAAGTTCTATGTTGCATGCATATAAACCTACATATAAGTGTATACTTGACTGAGAAAACACTTAATGAAAAAAAAATTTTGTATAAAAATTTAAAATTTATCAAAGGGGATAAGATTCAGGGCTGAGAGAAAAACACAAGGAAACCAAAAATGAAAATACTTGCATTTCTTGAAAAAGCTCAAAACACATCTACTTGGCAAATGGCTACAACAGCTTTTTTAAAAATACTACTAGAGAGCATGATTTGCTGTGTTTATCCTACTTTAAAAAAGGATTTTCTCTCTTTTTTTCCCAGTCTTAGTGGGGGAAAAAAAGAATTCTCAACACAATGATTAGTTTCACATCTGATTTTTAAGATTCTGCTTATGGATTTGAGAATTCTACCAGTGGAAGATATATGCACGTGTCCTAGTGACTGAAAGAAAGGGTCTCAGGAGCAAGATGAATAGGGAGCATCCCCAACCCTCCTCTGAAAGAAATGTTGAAGCTACCCCAGAATCATGTCCTTTAATTTACCCCTCAGTCTTTACCAGAAGCACCATTACTGTACCTAAGCTTAGATCATGATAGTCATGGGAGAAAAGACTTATAGAAGTAGTTACAGAAATGAAAGAGTGGGGCATTAGGATAGAATAACTTTTTAATTACATAAATAAAAACTAATCTGTAAAAGGGAGGAAACCCAACCCTCAGAGCTTCCCACTAACCAGTCTCCATAGAATGGGTATTATAAAACCAACTACAACAGCAAAGATTCCAAGGGTTGTTTCTATTATCAATAGTTAGGAATAGGAGCAACTATGGGATATGATAGGACACATTAATCAGTGTTCCTGCGAGAACAGAACCAATTATATATGTATATGTGTATGATTTATTTTAAGGAATTGACTCACACAATAATGAAGACTGACAAGTCCAAAATCTACAGCATGGGCAGATTGGAGACTCAGAGAAGATCCAGCATTACAATTCTTATAGACTTTCTGCCAGTAGAAATCCTTCTTATTTCCCGGGAGGTCAGTTTTTTTGTTTTATTTGGGCCTTCAACTGATTGGATGAGGTCCACCACAACATGGAAGACAATCTGGTTTACTTTAATTCCACTGATTTAAAAGTAATATTGTTCAAAAGTCCATACTATCCCCAAGCAAGCTACAAATTAACTGCAATCAACATCAAAATACCGATCAAGAACTGTTGTCAGTTTACAATCTTTAAGAATGTCGCAACATTCAGAAGACCCAAAAAAGCCAAAGAAACTTGCTTGCCAGTACCTTGTTCAGGCCATATCTTCCACCCAGATTATTCAGCAGCTTCCCAAAGTTACCTGCTTGGAATTACTCCACTTCAATCCACTCCAAACTCCCTGGTATTCTTTCTAAATACAATTTATGATACTCCAAACTCCATGGTATGTTTTCCAAGTACAAATCAGAATGTCACCTCCTTGCTTAAAACAATTCAGAGGCTTATATACAGGCACTCTCTGTATAATTTTTGCAACTCTTCTGAAGCAAATCTAAAATGGTCTCAAATAAAAGATTAAAGTAATTTTTGGTAAAAATAAATAAATAAATAAATAAAGTAAATCTCAATGTCCTCAGAGAAACACTTAGAATGTTTGACAAAATGTCTAGGCACTGTGAACAAGCAGGTTGGCACATAACAATGACCATCACACTTCCACTTGGCAGCCATGTAAGTCTCTTTCCAACACCCCTAATCTCCAAATACAGGCACATTCTGAGGAACTGATGGTTAGCATTTCAACATATATGTTTGGGGGATACACAATTCAGTGCACACCTTGTGAGTAGGCCTGGGCTTTCCCATTCCTTTTTTCAGACAATTGGAAGAAGAGGGAAATTCCCTTTCATTTATTTCAATCTCCTGCACATCTGACCTTTAATGAGAGAAGAGGATGAGGCACAGAACAAGGACTGAAGGACAGTCCACTTGAGTCCAAATAGCCCCAGAACTAGACAAGGGAAAGCATAGCTTAGTGGAGTAGAAACTGAATAAGTAAATAATAAGTACTAAAGTTCATGGCTAGGACATCTTCCTTGGGATACAGAGTTGAATCTTTAGGAAGAGCTGATGTTTAAGTCCTAGGAATATGGCATGCCACTCAGAAATGAATACAGATGCTCATAACTGCAGGCTATTATCTATTGCAACTTGGGATACTGTTGAGTTCTTAGGATCAGACTGTTTCTACCTAAGGAATGTAGACACATCAGAGAGCCTCTTGCAAATCTGAATTGGAACCATAGTTATCTCTTATACCTCACTGAGCAAGATCTAGGTTGAGCTTTGACAAAGGTTATAGTGCTGTTAGTAGAAGGAATCTCTCTTGCAGGGAATATAGATGCCAGTGAGAGACATGCATCAGTGAATTAAAATCCTAGTGAAGATTCTCAAATCCAGTTGGAACTCATTGGCAAAAACCATGCTTAAGATGAGGGATGCTTATCCTAAGGATATCCCCTATCTCCATGTACATGTATGCCTTCAAATGTGGTATCCTTATTTTTATTTCTTTTTTTAAAGAACATCAGGGAGCTAAACCATTACCCTAGCATATGTTTCTAGGCCTTGAGGTTCAAATAGGAGTACAGGAAGGTAGCAGAAGACCACATAGCAAATATTCTTTTCCTGTTGTCAGTTTACAATCTTTAAGAATGTTGCTACTGCCTGGTCACACACACATGCATTTTAAATCCAACTTTAAGATCTGCTTTAAGATATAACTTAACAGATAGGATAAGGAGAATAAAATAGGCTTGCTTCCCCAGAAATCAATTTCCCCATATTTCATAATGGTTCTGCATATAATCACTTTGCATATTATAAAGTATATGTTTAACTGACACATGAAAATACATTTTAATTTTTTAAAATTCAAACCTCATGCTTATCATCATTATAGATAAATATATATGTCAACATTACTCTGTCCCCAATTCCTCCTCCACTAGAAACTGAATAATGGGCAAGCAAATAAATAAATAAAATTGTTCAAACTGCTGACCCCATCAACAAATGTGATGTGAATCACGTAAATACGTTTTCCAGTTGGAGACAATGGGTATAGATAAGAGTATGCCTATATCATTAACACCACTAAACCCAACATACTAAAATCAATAGCTGTTGAAAATGCCTGGTATCATGTATTTATGAGGACTGTTAAAAACATACATATGCACAAAGCTCAATTAATAATACCACCAGGTGTGCTGGGGTCGTAGCTTAGTGGCAGAGCATTTGCCTAGCATGCATTAGATCCTGGGTTTGGTCCTCAGCACCACATAAAAATAAAGGTATTATATCTACCTACAACTAAAATATATGAAGAATTTAAATAATAATAATAATAATACCACCAGGTGATAGACAAGAAATGGAAAAATCCAAAAGCCACGGTCTTTTCCCTTAAGCAAAATAACGAAAACATTGCTTTACTAAATTAGAGGGGTAAAAGGCTTCAACCAAATATCTTGAGTTAGGCTTACAATGCTACTTCTGTTACACACTTAAAGTCCAAAGAGTCACAGGTATATATGTGCTTTGTGCTTTGTGTGTGTGTGTGTGTGTGTGTGTGTGTGTGTATTGCATCATTGCAGTAGATTAAATGAATAATGGGTTATTTTTGTGATAATGTGGCAAACCTCATATAAAATTCCAACTTTGTTTTCCAAGGGGAGACTTGGACCACAAACAAAAAGGCAAAATTTTAAGGTTCTCAGGTTTTTTTTCTGCTTCCCAGACCCACCTTTAGACTCACTAATCTTCCATCTTTAAGACACCCAGATAATGAGCTACATGCACATTTGCAAATAGATCTGGTTTGCTCCAAAGCTTATGTTAGATATGGGTCTGCTGTTAAACAAGGAAAGATGGGCAGTTTGAAAAAATTAAATTTTATTCATGCTGTGTGATAGGGTGCTGTGTTTTCTAAAATGGTGGGGGAAAGCCCATGAAAATAGAAAGTAGATCAGGGGAGAGAAAGGGAGGGGGAAAGGAACCAGAGAAGAGAGAAACAGTGAAATGAAATTGACTAAATTATGTTTAAACTTATATGAATGTATCACAGTGAATTTCACCTTTTGAAACATCTATAAATCACCAATTAAATGAAAAACTACAAATGAATAGAAGAAAGACCAGTAGAGTAGAGGAACAGGAGCAGGGGGAATGAGGAGGAGAGGGAAAGAGGAAGAACTGAGGACTAAAGGAGAGCAAATTATATTCCATGCATATGTGATTAAGTCAAAATGAGCCCAATATTATCATAACTATATAATGCACTAAAAAAATAGTGATAAACATTACAGTTCAATCAGATATTTAGATTTGACTCTTTCCATGTAGACCATAGTAATAACAATAAAGAAATCTCAGCAACTTTTTGAAGGAAATTTTCCCTTGAAAGATAACTGGCAGAATTTTTCAAAGTGATTAAAAAAAAAAAAAAAAAAAAAAAAAAAGCATGAAATTTCCCCAGAAGAGTACTGTTGAAGTGAGACAAAATAATTGCTTTATTTTTTTCTTCTCTGGAGTTTCCCCTTTACCCCTTAACTCATATATAATACTAAAAAGAATAAAAATGTAAGACCAATGTGAAGAGTTATACCAATATAGTGTCATTATCCTTATTCTCCTTTTAGAAACTGAAAAAGGAGTACTCAGGATTTGTACTGTAACTTCCTGCTACTTACATGAGGTGACTATTTTTAGATCCATCACCCTTATTAAAGATATTCATTATAAGGGGTGATACTTCTCTGAGATTTCAAATGAGGTCTCCAAAGCATGATTAGAACATAGTCATTTAGTTTCCCAGCAAAGGCTGATCCTTTCCAGTAAAATTCTATAAATAAAGAAGCAAAGCTGGTTGTCAATGATTTGAAGTAACTGAGTTGGATTGTGAATATTAATGTGTAAATTATAGCTTGTGCCAGTTATATGCATCAAGGGCTTATGCATATTTTCTAGTGGTTTATTTAAAATATCATTTTGCATACAAATACTGGTATAATTGAGTTTTCAAAAATATTAAAAGATTTCATTTGTTACTCCAAAATGTTTTGTCTTGAAACTTTGGGAGAGAGAAGATTCATCAAGAGTAAATTTCTAATGGTACATGCTTGTACCACTTGTGGAAAATCTTCTCTTCTCAGTAATTCTAAGCCAAAGTGATAGGTAAGCTAAAGCTCAGCAAATCCAGCATTGAAAGGAAAAAGTTGGAATATGTCTGAGGAAACTGGTGGAATGATTATATCACTCTCAGATGAGAGAGCAGAATGAGAGCTAGGCCATGTGGTTGAGGAGGCTTCTGAGTGCAAAGAGGAGAGGAGTTGGTCACTGTTCTACAAAAAGTAGTGTATATATATTTGAAGGAGTGCCTTTAATTCAGAACTATGTTAAAATAGTGAAAATATTAATAGCGATGAATTAATTCCAGACTAGATAATCAATCACACTTTCTTTACCATCCAATGACCATTAGCGTAATCACAGATAAGCACACATAAAACTATAGGGACATTCTGGAGTTACTCACAAACCCCTGGGCTACTAGTCTATTGATAAAACTCTTAGCTTGAAGGAGACAGGAAATTTCTGTGTAATCATTGCACTGAATCCTTTTATTTCAACCTAATTGATTCTCTGGCATTTAAAATTGATGTGTACTAATCCATGGGAATCTTTCTGTCCTCTTTTACTGGTCATTTTCTTGTGGAAGAACAAGTCTGCTAGTTGAAGAGAATCTTCAATGTCTTTCCTACTTGTCTCTATGGGATAGAACATTTCTGCCTTATGCTGGAGATAGTTTTTCTTGTGATGTTCTCATTGAATTTGTTTTATATTTTAATTATACTATTTGATGGCAATGCTAGTTCTATAGTTACAGCTCTTCCCTTAACATGAATGTTGTCTTACAAATGCCTTTAGAAAAAAATGCTCATAATTCCTTCTTTTTAAACTGTAATTTCTATAGCAAGAGTGTTTCTAAGCCTTCTTTGTTCTAGATGGAAAGGTATTAACCATCAAACTGAGTGTTCACTGCAGGATTTATCTGTCTTTACTCCAAAGGTAATGATTCTACATGTATTGATGTCTCACACAGTTAAATATACCTCTAACTACAGTTTATAATTAAAACTAGTAACTCATGTGAGGTTATATGGGTGATTTTCAATTTAGCTATTTCTGAACTTTGAGTTACTATTCAGAATTTAAGGAAAGCCCAATGTCACAGATAGGGATGAGAAGTCCAGGGCACATGTCCAAAGCTATCAGCTTGGGGGTCTATTGACCTGAAGTGATTTTTATCACACAAATTTAGATGGGAGGCTACAGTCAGGTGTGATGCTTCATGCTCTGCCTCTTAGCTACTTCTTATATCATCTCATTTACCATGCTCCTCAGTAGAAGAGAGGACACTTCAGAGTTCTATGAAATCCTCATGAGGCACAGAAAGATTTAATGGCAGTTTGAAGAGTCGCAAGTTTTGCATGGAGTAGAAATGATGCTCTCATAACATTTTCTTAATACTATGTATATGAAACTCTCTTGTAAATGAGCATCTTGTTAATGGATAATTTGTTGTAGCACTTTAAAGGATGCTAGCATACATATCTTTGATGTTTTAAAATGAACATTTTAAAAAAAGAAAAGCAAGGGACTTTCTTAGCCCAATTAAAAATATATGTGTATTTTTGGCCTATACCAATCACATCACTCAAATAATTCAGGCAGTTTGCCAAAAAGACAAGACAAAGTGTTTCCTTTTTTTTTTTTTTTTTTAATTGCATACCACATTTATTGTGAATGCAAGGGGAAAAATGGTAATTATTCTGGCTACAAATAGAGCATATATAATTAAAATTTCAAAAATGGATTGTCCTAAATGACTAGCTTCCTACAGTTTTCTTTAAGATAAAGTGTTTCTGAGTGTGTAAGTACTTAGTATTTAGACAGACATTAGGTTCATCCATGTTTTCACATATTACTAAACTTTAAGCTAGAGCAGTTTGGTGACCAAGACTTAGCTTAAGTCAAATAGGCTGTTCATGCTACTTCTCTTATAGCTCTTACCTCCTTAATTTGACTATGCCGATTTTCTATTTCCATCTTAGTCTTCAAGGTAGTAGACTAACCAACCTTCAAGATCCTGCTCACAGTTAACTCTGCTAGGAAGTCATCCTTTTGCTTTGAGGCAGGATTCAGTCCTACCTCATCTGAAAACCAGTGGCCCTTTGCAATACCCCTTAATAGCACTTCACAGCACCAATTACAAAGACTGAGTGTGAACAGTATCTGAATGCTCTGTTGCTGGGAGTAAAAGCCTCTGAAGGTCAAGGTCAAGGTTTTCCTCATTCCCGTGGCCTCCACTGGGCCTTAGAGTTAATGAATTAATGAATATACAATAAGTATCTGTTGATAATAAATAGTCATGTAAAGTAAGTTCCATACTAGATCTGTAAAAATAAACATTGTTGAAAGTGAACTCTCAGATCTATATTAACCTGTTAAAAACAGTCTGGAATAGTGAATGGCTCCCTGGTTTCTAACCTGTTTCTTGACTACATAGAAATTTAGGTTTGGAAGGAAATTTAGAGGTCATCAAATTTAACCTCTTAGTATCTTATAATGGAAAACATTGGTCCCAAGAATGAAATAACTTCCTAAATGCTAAACAAAGAGTGGCTGAAATAGGACTAGAACCTGAATTTTTAAAACCTATTTTAGATTTCATTGTACGAAGCTGGATTACCTCCCACACACTACCTATTTTGGTCTCTAAACTGTCATGAAAACAGATGCTAAATCCATGTCAAAACGTTTATAATCTTCTGGGTGTGAAGAAGTGTATGTGTATCTGTACGTCTGTGCCTGTGTTGTGCGCAGGAGTGCTGGCTGGAGGTAGAAGAAAGGCAGTTTGTAGCTGTGGACTCCCCAGTTGCGTCCTGTGCACCCACCTCTGGTTTATGCACACTCCACAGCAGCGGTGCAATTGCTGGAAAGTGGTGACACACTCTTTTCATCTTGGGTGCATATTTTACATCAGGCTCTTGACAATGACAAGAATGTACCTCTGCAAAGAAGGCCTTCCTGACCCTATAGTGTGACCCACACTTAGCAGACAGAAACAATGTGTTTAAAAAGGAGGTTTCTGCCAGGCAGTTAAGCATACAGCTTTTGCATATTAAACCTGAGTGTTTTGTTTCCTTCTGTGAATAACAATAATATGACACTACTACTCCTAGGAATAGTGGATAACATATTTTATGCATTGTTTTCAAAAATATGGAAATGCCAGGTTTTTTTTTTTTTTTCCTTTCTATCATCTTGCATAACTTTGAATTCAAACTAAAAACCTCTAGCAAAATAAAGGTGGGACTATACTCCTTTTAGCAACGTGACAATATGTGCAATAAGGAAATGCAATGATACAAAAGTAGATTAAGGATAATACTACAAGTGGCAAAATGACAGAAAACATCACACGTTAAAAGCTAAATATTAGACTTCAGTGATCATAGGCAGCATACATTCAGAAAAGGAGGGGCAGGCACTTTGGGTGAGGACAACTATAGGAAAGAAGGGGAAGGGAATGAGAGAGGATGAACTTGATAGGAAGCTACGAGAAAAATTTCAATTTGAAAAAGAAATTTCTGGGAGTAAAAGCATTGGTACATTTTCTGTCATATATGTTTCCAGTAATATAATTATTTTTATTTTTTATCTTTTTACCTGGCTTTATAACATATGTTGTGAAGAGGAACTCCTTTGCTATGCTTTTTAATGGTTATATTTATCAGTCTTTTCCAAAAAATTATAAAAGGTATTATTAGTCAGTTTTTCAATGGTGTGACCAAAATATCTTACATAAACAACTTAAAGGTGGAAAGGTTTATTTTGGCTCACAGCTTTAGAAGTTTCATTCCCTGGTCATCCAACTTCATTGCTCTGGGCCTGAGGTGATACAGAACATCATGGCAGAAGGGCATGGAGGAGGAAAGCTGCTCTACCCTCTCCCAGTATGCCATTCAAGTTACTAATCCAACAAATGGATTAATCCACTGATGAAGTTACAGTCTCACAATCCAATCATTTCTTTAAAATCCCTCCTCTGGACATAGATACAATAGGGACCAAGTCTTCAATATCTGAACTTTTGGGGAATATCCCAGATCCAAACCATAACAGGACACTCTTCTATATTGATAATTGAAAAAGACTATCAACAGCAGGTTCCTATCTAGCATACTTTTTAAAAGTTGTAAAACAAGTGATACAATCATACTCTCTTGAGATAAGAAACAAAAATAGATGAAAGTGCTTAGAAAATTCTAGCATAATATGCTGGCAATGTGCATTATCAACTTTGATTTTGCTTCAAGAATTGGTAAATTACATATAACTTGAAATTCATTGAGTCATAGTCCTGAACAAAAATCTCAAGAAGTATTAGTAGGACGTTAGTTTTGAAATCATAAGCTTATCATAAAGACACTTGAACTTCAGAGGGAAAGAGACATTGAAGCTCTTCTGAGCCAAATCTTTCATTTTACTACCCACATTTGGAGGGAAATGACTTATATAGTAACACAACTAATGAGAAGGAGGAACAGGTTTGGGACTAGATCTTCTTAATCCAAGTCTAGGGAACTCCCCATTTAGCCCACCATACTCTGCGTTTGTCCCTACCACTGTCACCCCTGTCATCATTATTATAACCAAAAAAAATGTAAACATATTTTTAAAAAGTATTTATTTTTTATGATGCAGGTAAGGCAGCTCACATTCATTCCCTTTTTGTCAAGTGAAGGAATTGAATCAGGTGGTTCATTTAGTTCCTACAATCTCTAAGTGCTAATAAAATAATATTTTCAATGACATACACAGTAGTCATGGTAGCAAGAGGGGAGAGAGAAAAGGTGTTTTCCAAAATAATGATAAAAAGACTAAAGTAAGATGGTAGAGCTGTGCATTGACATTATAAACTTTACTTTTAACCTTCTCTGATTTGAATCACTGTAAAGGAGCTGAAATAAAATTCAGTTAACAGTTGCTTTCATTGCTGTTATACTAACAATCACTATTTTCTCATTGCTACACCACATTGCTCCAAGGTCAGAGTGAATTGCTTGTGCCCATGTGGGACTAACAAAGGCCAGATTGGATTAGGAGCCAAAGTCAGCTTCCAGGATTAGATATGATGCACCAAAACTCCTAAAGGATGAGAAGAGCTGAAAGGCAGAAAGGACAAGAGTTGCTGAAATCTGAAAGCAAGTGTCCAGACATTCCAAGATGATAATGTGACAAAGGAACCATCTAGATGAGAGCCAGCCAGCGCTGGTGAAGAGCTAGAGCAAGGAAAACCAGTCAGCAAGGGTGAGATTCTTGACCAAAATGGTGAAAACTGTTTATTTTTTTTTAATTTGTTCTAATTAGTTATCGATGATAGTAAAATGCATTTTGACACATTGTACTCAAATGGAGTACAACTTCTCATTCCTCTGGCTGTACATGGTACAGAACTACACTGGTAGTGTATTCATATATGTACATAGGATAATAATGTCCATCTCATTACACCATTTTTCCCACCCCAATATCACCTCCCATCCCCTCACTCCCCTCTGCCCAATCCAAAGTTCCTTCACTCTTTCCTACCCATCCCCCTTTATGGATCATCATCTACTGATCAGAGAAAATATTCAGCCTTTTTTTGGGGGGGGATTGGCTTATTTCACTTAGCATGACATTTTCCAGCTCCATCCATTTACCTGAAAATGCCATCATTCCATTCTCCTTTAAGGCTGAGTAATATTCCATCGCCTATATATAACACATTTTCTTTATCCATTCATCTGTTGAAGGGCATCTAGGTTATTTTCATAGTTTAGCTATTGTGAATTGAGCTGCTATAAACATTGATGTAGGGATTCAAGATGGCGGGCTAGAGGGTGGCTGCGTTTCGTGTTGTTCCAGGACTCAGGACTCAAGAAGAGGAGATATAGAGAGACTTGGGAAAAACTCAAAGCAGCCGGGCGAGAGTCTCCCACTGGGCAGGCGTCCCGGACGGGGCGGTAGCCCCGAAAGCAGGGAACTTTTGTGAAGTAGAGCTGCCGGCGAGATGCCCCTCCCCCCGCCGGAGCAGTGATCGCAGACAACTGGGAGTATTGGAGAGGTGGCTGTTCACCACAGCGCTTGGACTCGGCGCAACCCACCTGGGCTCTGGGAGGCTGCCCAAAGGAGAAGGTGCTTGGTGAGCTGTTTGGACCGAAAGCGACCACCCCTGACACAGGGGGCTCCCCAGAGGAGAAGGAGAAATACGGGCTCGGCACGTCGCTTGGAATTGGAACAGCTGTGCCAGGGCATGGGCGGCTATCCGATAGAACAGCGTGGTGAGTGGTTTGGTCCCAGAGCATCCACTCCTGAACACAGGGGGGTTGTCTGGAGAAGGAGGAGGAGCGCGGCGGGGTGCTTGGGCTCGAAGTGACTGCACCAGGGCTACGGGAGGCAGTCGGGACAAGAAGGTGCACAGTGAGTTCTTGGGACTCGTGACGCACCAGATCTCTGGGTGACTGACTGGTGGAGAAAGAGGTGCGTGGTGGGTCACTTGGTCTTAGAGCGACCGCACGGAACAACAGGTGGCTGCCGGAGGAAAAGGTGTGTGGCGGGTCACTGGACTCGGAGCGATTGTAAGGGGCTTCAGGTGTCTGCTCAGAGGAGGGGCCGCATAGCCAGGCGAAAGTGCAGAGCAGGGTCCTAGACGGCTTCTTGGTGGAAGAGCCCCACAGACAAACTGAGGGGCGGAGCGAAGGCTCCAGGACTGCAGGCAGCTTCTCTAAGGAGAGGCAGCCTAAGGAGATTCGTTTGCGAAGGGTGAGGCTTCCAGGCCCAAGAGGTAGGTCCAGGTCCCTGGGAACATTGCAGAAGAAGGCTGCCCAGCCCAGGCGGTAGTTGTGAATTGAACGGAACCTCTGGGAGGAAAACCAACCAGTGAGACCTCCCCACCGGGTGACTCCTCCCTGTTGGGTGAGGTTCTCCCAAAAGGACTGTAAAATCAGAGACACAGGCCCAAACTGGTCTTGCATCAGCCCACATCCTACTTCCCTTCTGGATGACCATTCATCAGCAAGTGAAGGTACCTCTGCCCATTAGCAGGGAATATACCCCACCGGAAGGCCACCACCCCTAGGGAGTCAGCTCCCTTGTGGAGCACTGCATTATCAACTTCCTCCAAGACTTCAGGCTACTGAAGACTAAGAGGGGATATAACAGAAATCTTCAGGGATATTATAAGACAATAGAGGAAATCTGCAATATCACAGCGGTCAACTGATACCTGAACAATATGAGAAAACAAGGAAAGAAAATGCTGCAAACAAATCTAGATGTTACATCAATGAAACCCAACGACAGCATGGCAGAAGAAATGACAGAAAGGGAGTTCACAATGTACATAATTAAAATGCTCAGGGAAGCAAATGACGAGATGCAAGAGCAAATGCAGGCACTGAATGATCGCACCAATCGACAGTTAAAAGAGCAAATACAGGAAGCAAAAGATCACTTCAATAAAGAGTTAGAGATATTGAAAAAAAACCAAACAGAAATCCTTGAAATGAAGGAAACAATAAACCAAATTAAGAACTCCATAGAAAGCATAACCAATAGAATAGAACACCTGGAAGACAGAACATCAGACATTGAAGATAAAATATTTAACCTTGAAAACAAAGTTGAACAAACAGAGAAGATGGTAAGAAATCATGAACAGAATCTCCAAGAACTATGGGATATCATGAAGAGGCCAAATTTAAGAATTATTGGAATTGAAGAAGGCTTAGAGAAACAGACCAAAGGAATGAACAATCTATTCAATGAAATACTATCAGAAAATTTCCCAAATCTGAAGAATGAAATGGAAGATCAAGTACAAGAGGCTTATAGGACTCCAAATACACAAAATTACAACAGACCCACACCAAGGCACATTATAATGAAAATTCCCAACATACAAAATAAAGACAGAATTTTAAAGGCCGCAAGAGAGAGGAATCAAATTACATTCAGGGGGAAACCAATACGGATATCAGCAGATTTTTCAATCCAGACCCTAAAAGCTAGAAGGGCCTGGAACAACATTTTTCAAGCCCTGAAAGAAAATGGATGCCAACCAAGAATCTTATACCCAGCAAAACTTACCTTCAAATTTGATGATGAAATAAAATCCTTCCATGATAAACAAAAGCTAAAAGAATTTACAAAAAGAAAGCCAGCATTACAGAACATTCTCAACAAAATATTCCACGAGGAAGAGATGAAAAGCAAAGAAACAAATCAGCAATGGGAGGAACTATCCTAAAGGAATTGTCAAATAAAGGAAGAACCAAGTCGTCTCAAAATAAATAAATAAATAAATAAATAAAATGAACCAAATGACCGGGAATACTAATCATATCTCAATAATAACCCTGAATATTAATGGCCTGAACACATCAATCAAAAGACATAGACTGGCAGATTGGATCAAAAAGAAAGATCCAACAATATGTTGCCTGCAAGAGACTCACCTCATAGAAAGAGATACTCATAGACTAAAGGTGAAAGGATGGGGGAAAACATATCATGCACATGGACTCAGCAAAAAAGCTGGGGTATCCATCCTCATTTCAGATGATGTGGACTTCAAGTCAAAACTACTCAGAAGGGATAAAGAAGGACATTACATACTGCTTAAGGGAACCGTAAACCAGCAAGACATAACAATCATAAACATCTATGCCCCAAACAGTGGCTCATCCATGTATGTCAAACAAATCCTTCTCAATTTCAGAAACCAAATAGACCATAACACAATAATACTAGGTGATTTTAACATGCCTCTCTCACCACGGGACAGATCTTCCAGACAAAAATTGAACAAAGAAACCATAGATCTCAATAACACAATCAATAATTTAGACTTAACGGACATTTATAGAATATACCATCCAACCAAGAGCGAATACACTTTCTTCTCAGCAGCACATGGATCCTTCTCTAAAATAGACCATATATTATGCCACAAAGCTAATGTAAGCAAATACAAGAAGATAGAGACACTACCTTGTATTCTATCAGATCATAATGGATTGAAGTTAGAAATAAATGAAAGAGTAAAAAACAGAAGCTACTCCAACACCGGGAGATTAAACAATATGCTATTACATGATGAATGGATAACAGAAGATATTAGGAAGGAAATTAAAAAATTCTTAGAGGTAAATGAGAACAAAGAAACATCATATCAAAATCTTTAGGACACTATGAAAGCAGTACTTAGAGGAAAATTTATTTCATGGAGCGCATTCAATAAAAGAAGTAAAAATCAACAAATAAACAACCTAACACTTCAGCTCAAAGCCCTAGAAAAAGAAGAACAGACCAACACCAAAAGTAGTAGAAGACAGGAAATAGTTAAACTCAGAGCTGAAATCAACGAAATTGAAACAAAAGAAACTATACAAAAAATTGACAAAATAAATAGTTGGTTCTTTGAAAAAATAAACAAAATTGAGAAACCCTTAGCCACACTAACAAAGAGAAGACGAGAGAAAACCCAAATCACTAAAATTCGGAATGAACAAGGAAATATCACAACAGACACGATTGAAATACAAAACATAATTAGAAGCTATTTTGAAAATCTATATTCTAACCAAATAGAAAATTTCGAGGACATCAACAGGTTTCTAGAGACATATGAATTGCCTAAATTGAACGAGGAGGACATACACAATTTAAATAGAACAATTTCAAGTAATGAAGTAGAAGAGGTCATCAAAAGCCTACCAACAAAGAGAACTCCAGGACCAGATGGGTTCTCAGCCGAGTTCTACAAAATCTTTAAAGAAGAGCTCATTCCAATACTTCTCAAAGTATTCCATGAAATAGAAGAGGAGGGTACCCTCCCAAACTCATTCTATGAAACCAATATTACCCTGATACCCAAGCCAGACAGATAAATCGAGGAAAGAAAATTTCAGACCGATATCATTAATGAACATTGACGCAAAAATTCTCAATAAAATTTTAGCAAATCGCATACAAAAATATATTAAAAAGATAGTGCACCACGATCAAGTGGGTTTTATCCCAGGGATGCAAGGTTGGTTCAACATCTGGAAATCAATAAATGTAATTCACCATATCAGTAGACTTAAAGTCAAGAATCACATGATTATTTCAATAGATGCAGAAAAATCATTTGATAAAATACAACACCCCTTCATGCTCAAAACACTAGAAAAAATAGGGATAGTGGGAACATTCCTTAACATTGTAAAGGCCATCTATGCTAAGCCCATGGCTAATATCATTCTAAATGGTGAAAAACTGAAAGCTTTCCCCCTAAAAACTGGAACAAGACAGGGATGCCCTCTTTCACCACTCCTATTCAGTATCATTCTTGAGACTCTAGCCAGAGCAATTAGACAGACCAAGGAAATTAAAGGAATACGAATAGGAAAAGAAGAACTCAAACTATCCCTATTTGAGGATGATATGATTATATACTTAGAGGAACCAGGAAATTCCACCAGAAAACTGTTAGAACTCATAAGTGAATTCAGTAAAGTGGCAGGTTACAAGATCAATGCTCATAAATCCAATGCATTTTTATACATATGTGATGAATCCACAGAAAGAGAAATTATGAAAACTACCCCATTCACCATAGCATCGAAAAAAGTAAAATACTTGGGAATCAATCTCACAAAAGAGGTGAAAGACCTCTACAATGAGAACTACAGAACACTAAAGAAAGAAATCGAAGAAAACCTTAGAAGATGGAAAGATCTCCCATGTTCTTGGATAGGCCGAATTAATATTGTCAAAATGGCCATACTACCAAAAGTGCTATACAGATTCAATGCAATCCCAATTAAAATCCCAATGATGTACCTTACAGAAATAGAGCAAGCAATCATGAAATTCATCTGGAAGAATAAGAAACCCAGAATAGCTAAAGCAATCCTTCGCAGGAAAAATGAAGCAGGGGGTATCGCAATACCCGAACTTCAACTTTATTACAAAGCAATAGTAACAAAGACGGCATGGTACTGGTACCAAAATAGACAGGTAGGTCAATGGTACAGAATAGAGGACACAGACACAAACCCAAATAAATACAACTTTCTAATACTAGACAAAGGCGCCAAAAATATGCAATGGAGAAAAGATAGCCTCTTCAACAAATGGTGCTGGGAGAATTGGAAATCCATATGCAACAGAATGAAACTAAACCCATATCTCTCACCCTGCACAAAACTCAACTCAAAATGGATTAAGGACCTTGGAATCAGACCAGAGACTCTGCAGATTATAGAAGAAAAAGTAGGTCCCGATCTTCAACATGTCGGCCTAGGACCAGACTTCCTTAACAGGACTCCCATAGCACAAGAAATAAAAGCAAGAATCAATAACTGGGATAGATTCAAACTAAAAAGCTTTCTCTCAGCAAAGGAAACTATCAGTAATGTGAAGAAAGAGCCTACAGAGTGGGAGAATATCTTTGCCTATCATACCTCAGATAGAGCACTAATCTCCAGAATCTATAAAGAACTCAAAAAACTCTACACCAACAATACAAATAATCCAATCGACAAATGGGCTAAGGAAATGAACAGACACTTCACAGAAGAAGATGTACAAGCAATCAATAAACATATGAAAAAATGTTCAACATCTCTAGTAATAAGAGAAATGCAAATCAAAACCACCCTAAGATTCCATCTCACCCCAATTAGAATGGCGATTATCAAAAATACAAGCAACAGGTGTTGGCGAGGATGTGGGGAGAAAGGTACACTCATACATTGCTGGTGGGGCTGCAAATTAGTGCAGCCACTCTGGAAAGCAATGCGGCGATTCCTTAGAAAACTTGGAATGGACCCTCCATTTGACCCAGCTATCCCACTCCTTGGCCTGTACCCAAAGGACTTAAAATCAGCATACTACAGAGATACAGCCACATCAATGTTCATAGCTGCTCGATTCACAATAGCCAGACTATGGAACCAACCTAGATGCCCTTCAATTGATGAGTGGATAAAGAAACTGTGGTATATATACACAATGGAATATTACTCAGCCATAAAGAATGACAAAATTATGGCATTTGCAGGCAAATGGGTGAAATTGGAGAATATCATGCTAAGTGAGATAAGCCAATCTCAAAAAGCCAAAGGACAATGATATCGCTAATAAGTGGAGGATGACACATAAAGGGGGGGAGGGAAGGGTTAATGTTAGGGTTAGAGTTAGGGTTAGGGAGGGGGCAAGTATGGAGGAAGAAAGTACTGTATAGAGGGTAAAGAGGGGTGGGAGGGGTGGGGGGAAGGGAAAAAATAACAGAATGAATCAAACAACATTACTGTATGTGGATTTATGATTACACAAATGGTATGCCTTTGCGCCATGTACAAACAGAGAGGCAACATGTATCCCATTTGTTTACAATAAAATAAAAAAAAAAAAACATTGATGTAGCTGCATCACTGTAGTATGCTGATATTAAGACCTTTGGGTATAAACTAAGGAATGGAATAGCTGGGTCAAATACTGGTTCCATTCCAAGTTTTCTAAGGAATCACCATATTGCTTTCCATAGTGGTTGCACCAATTTGCAGTCCCACCAGAAATGTATGAGTGTATCTCTGTCCCCACATCCTCACCAACACTTATTGTTGCTTATATTCTTGAAAATTGACATTCTGACTGGAGTGAGGTGAAATCTTAGAGTAGTTTTGATTTACATTTCTCTAATTGCTTAGATATGATGAACATTTTTTCATCTGTTTGTTGATCAATTGTATTTCTTCTTCTGTGAAGTGTCTGTTCAATTCCTTAGCCCATTTATTGATTGAGTTATTTGTGAGAGTCTTTTGGGAGGATTTTTGACCTTGATTTAATGGGTTTATTTGTCCTTAATACTTCTACTAATATGTTATTTGAAGCTTGATGTCGGACGTAAATGGACAAAGATAGGAAGTGAATGTGTATTTTGAAAACAAAAACACTAATACCTTTACAAAAATTTTAAGTGGAAGTTTAAAATTTAAAGTCAATTTTTTTAAAATGTCATTTCCCAAAATATGTAAAACCTTTTAAATACTCTGACATTCTATCATGAATATAGGTGTCAGAAAAGTAATAGTGCATATTGATAAGAAGTTTAGGGAAGAACATTAAAGAGATTTGCTTATTTCTGGATTTAGAATTACTTTGCCAAGATAAATATAAAATTAGTTTTATAGTGAAACCATTAGATATTTTAATCCCAATTTCTGAGGCTCTTCCTTGAGAATTCTAGCCAAGTGTTTGTCTCCTACCTTTTAGTTTGATTCTGTCAACTCAGGACTAACACCTTGACAAGGTGCTTATCTTCTTTTCACCCAGAAGGAAAAAATAGTTTTTATTTTTTCATAAAATAGCTCTGCTGTAAATACCTTTGAACACCAACCACAACTGCAATTATTTAAAAATTTTAAAAAATTGTATAGAATTCCTTTGGCTTATAAATTTGATTTCTGATCTTTATTTTCAATGCAGCATTCTTCAATGTCAGCTATGGATTTATTGTTTTAAATATAGCATGGAAAGGAGGTGTAAGTAGGGTTAAGAATAACACCTTGACTCCTTGACAGTGTCTCAAGGCATTTGATCATGGCGTATCATCAGGCAGTTCCCACATCCTCTGGATCAATGCCTATGTAACTCCAAACATTTGAATAAACATAAAATATGCAGCTATTTAGATATTTTTACTATGTGATACTACTTACTGAAATGCTTCTAAATTCTTTTTAACAGTGATTTGAGCAAGAAGTACTGACTTATAGTAATTTCAGAAGACATGTAGTATGATGTGCATTTATAGAACATCTTTTTAATTTCCCAGACAGGAAAAATAACATCTCACTGATTAGATCTGTTATAGTAGAGTTTTGGACAGAATAAATAACCCTATGTCTTATGACTGTCCTGATGCCTTCTATTTATAGCTTTGTTCTGGGCAAAGAACATCACAACAGAATGAATTCATTGTTGTGCATGCCATTATGTCTTCAGTATTGTAATATCAACATTTATAAAAATATCAAATCAGTACAACAAAAAAATAGAAAGTGATTTCCCTCTTTTGTCTACGAAAAAAGAAAAATATTATAGACCTGAACCTTCTTTCAATGACTGAGAAGAAATACAAGATGCACAAGTTTATAGATCTAAAAGCATAGGAAGGTAAGGTGGTGGAAAGTGACTGGGGATACTTCAGTTTACCTCTCCAGAAAAGGCCTCTCTGAGAAGGAGATCTTTGAGAGCTTGGACATTTGAGTCCATGGAAAGAGCCAACCATACTGGGAAACGTATTCTAGGCAGAAGCAACAGAAAGTGCAAAGGCTCACAGGTGACAATGACTCTGGCCCGTGTAGCCAGAGTGCACTGTACAACCATAGTAATGGGGTAGTTGAAAGGAGTTTGTATTTTATTAAAAGTTCTACTGTAAACTGTTAGATACTATTGAGCAAGAAGAGGCCCCATGAGTGATCTCATTTCAAAAGATCACACTGTTTGTGCTATAGAAAGACAAAAGAAGAAGCAAGGAGATCAGATAGGGACTGCTCAAATGCTCCAGAGAAGAAATGATGTTGCATTAGATTGGAATAGAACTAGTAGTTGAGAGCAAAAGAAGAAGAAAAATTGGAATTTATTTTGGAGGTAGAGTCAACAGAACTTACCAAAGAATTTGAGGTAATTAGGGGAGGAAGGAAAGCAATTAAAGTTAACACCTTGGGGCTTCTAAGTAATGGATGAAAGGTGGGTGGCACAATAAAAGATAGGGACTATTGAGGAAATAAAAATTTCATTAATTTAAGATATTTATACATCTAATTAAAGATGTAAGTAATTTCCTAGAAACATCTGAAACTCAATGAGGTCAGACTGGAGATAAAATTTTGGAAGTAATTGGAATATATTTAAAACTAATTGGTTAGATGACATCATTCATACAGAGAATATAGACAGAAGAGTCCTGAACCCAGCCTTGGGAACTCTACTGTTAAGAGACAGTAAAGGAGAAAACCAACAAAGACTGTGAAGAGTCAGTCGGTAGAATGGGAGAAAAGTCAATAGTTCAAGGACTAGTATCTTGAAAGCATCTCAGGATGGAGGGAGTGGTGATTGAGAAGACAAAAAAGTTTCCATTGACTTTGGCAACGAATTGGTTAGTCATGTGTGATCTGGATGATGTAGTTTCAGAGAGTAATGCATTTAAATTGGACGCCAAACTAAAAGATATATACTCTGGTCAAAAAAATAGCCACAGAAGTTGGCACACCATGTGTCTCACACATGTTTCAGTTTTGTCCTTTGGATTCTTCTGTCAGACAGACATTGCTGTTACACAGAATTTCAGAAATGATGCCTTGATAATGAATGATTCTGACAGGATCCAAGAAATCCCAGAGTGTTAAACACCTCATGTTTATTGTTAGTTCTTGTTTCCTAAATGTGTTTGAAGCCTTGACTCTATTAGGTAAAATATGACTTCATTAAATTGTCTGACTCTAATACTTTAATTTAGTGCCAGGGACCACTTTTAGTGTGAAACATTTTGGCACAGGGATCCTTTTTAAACTGCTTGGCTTTTATCACTCTGCATTCTGCCTTGCAAGCCTTTTCACCAATATAACTCTCACATTTGTGTCTTGCCAGATGAAAGTTGAGCAAAAAGGGCACCTGAGTTTTAAACAGCAAGCACAAAACAATTTAAAGTTGTTCAAGAATATGATGAGCTCAAAGCACATAAGAATGTGGGTACAAATCATAAATAAGCACAAACATACTGATTAAAAAGTAAAAATAAAATGATATTAAAAACTGCTAAACATTTACCAAAAATGAATAAGTAAACTGAATCTCCTTGCAGGTGTTTATGGCAGACCCTTCAGATTCCTGTAGACAGCAATAGAAACAGCAATAGAACCTATTTAGCCTCCGTCTTCATATTTGTAAACTGCCTAGATATGAACAGGAATTTGTATCTTTAAACATGTAATCATGTACTTTAAGGTATGTAGTGACAGGTTGTGGGAAGTTGGTTTGAATGTTCTTACTCCCAAAGAACACACTGGGCTGCAGAAGCTGGGAAGTACCATCTGGTCCAAGAAGATGAATGGCCTCACCCTGGGTTGAGAAGGCCTCAGAGGACAGAAAGGAAGACAGGACTAGGGCAGGAATGGAGAGAAGTCTGGTGGAAGGGGAATGTTCCAACAGTGAAGCAATCTGAAATGGAGAGTCTGTGTCCCAAGACTTCAAACTTGTTATTGGAGGTCACAGGCCCCTGACCTGCCTGCAAGGGTTAATGGGGAAGAGAGAACTGGCCAAAAAGTGAGAAGATTATTGTTAAATCTTAGCAGAACTGAAAATATAAAGGAAAAATTGCAAAGCCATACAGAAAGCTCTCTCAACTATGTGTAGTAGTAGAAAGAAACAGCCTCCTACCATCATAGTTATTTATGTTAGAGCAGATTCTGCGGGCAAAGGTAGTGTATGGATGCCTGGATGTGGAAGTTGACAGAGTGTATGGGGCGTGGGGAGTGGGGGAAGCACAAGAAGCTGAGTCTGTGCCTAGGAGGTATTCAGCTCAAATCCTTCCATCTTCCTCCCCCCTTCCCTTTCGCCCTCTCCCCCGCTCTTCTTCCTCATCCTTCCCTTCTCCCCTCTGCCCCCTCCTCCATCTCCTTCCTCTCCCAGTTGCCCCATTCTGCCTCCTTCCTCTATGCCCTCTTTGCCCACCCCTCCCATCACTCTCTCTCTCTCCATCAAGCCTTTTTAAAACCCATGCTGATAGAAACAGCCGCATGGTCGTGTTTTACCATCAGCATTCCTACAAGAAACAGTGGGTGGGATTTTAAGTGGTGGTAAACTCAAAATAACATTTATATTGCACTTTACAGTACATAAAACACTTTAATGTAATTAACTCCTTTGATTTGATCATCACAACAATGCCTGGGGCTGATAGTTATAAATGTTGTTACAGACGAAGAAGCTGAAATTCTTATCAGTTAAATTTGTTGCCAGAGGCTTAGTAATTGGCATTGTAAGCCAAGCCTGTCTTCCAAGCCCGTGGTCCTCTGGTTCCAAATGCCATGCTCTTTTCATTGCATAGCACAATCTTAGTTTTATAAAAATGGAGTTGTATTTTTTAAAATTTCTTTTCATGGTTTTAGATACCAAACAAAACTTTTTTTTTTAATTATGTAAAAGAAAATGGGGCAAATTTGGGTCCTTTACCCATTCCTAATGAGGGTGTCATGGGTCAAGAGGCATCTGGCCAATGACAAGAGAACCAGAGACTGAATAATTAATAGGGTACATTCTAAATCCAGAGGCTGTCAAAGTAGGCAATGTCAGACATGCTGGAGTTGCCTGGTTGTTCATGACACCTAATGACACGGGGTCTCAGTAGTAAACACTTCAGGGGATCTGAAAAAAAATAATAATTTGTTATGTTATTTTCAGTTTATCATAAGTGACAATCTGCAGTTTCATCAAATGATTACAGATGACATATTTTAGTGTCATAATAGGCAATGCAATGGACAAGTCTGTTTATTAACACCACAATATGTATTTCTCCCACGTATTGGTTTTATTTGGACTTTTTCTGGTATCTCACTTCTGGTGATTGAATTATACCCTAAATAGAATATGCAACTCTATGTAACCAACCTATTCTGGTTGACATTAAGTACAGCATAAATGGAAGCTGAAAATAACCAGAAGCATTTAGATTTCTAGTCTCATTTGTGTAATCTGCTTTTCTTTTTTTTCTGGGATGCCAAGTGATTCTGAGCCTCTCCCCATAGTTACACCTTCCCTGGGCCTCACTACCCAGGATTCGCATTCTCAGTGAAAAGAGTTCCAAGGTAAACTCCACGTGTGACTGCTGATGTGTTACACACGCACAAAGCAGGCAGGGCTGCCGAAAATAAAGGAAACAATGATCTGGGATAAAGAGAAAACCTACCCTTTAGAGAACAGGAAGGCAGTCAGCAGTTTTCCATACCTACTGATTTGTGGAAAACAGAACTTTTTTTTTTTTTAGTGAAAGCAGATTCAACATGAAAAAAAAATATGACCTAGATCATGTTAATTTCTTTTATTTTATATACAAAGAGTTCAACTGAAGTGAGCTTTTTAGCTATTGACTCTAAAGGGTAAACTTGATTAGTCACAAAGGAAGCAGTATGTGCAGTGTCTGGGACAGAGACAAGGTTAAAGTATGCTCCCCCCCCATAACATGCACATTGTGTTGTGTTTAATGTGCAGCACAAATTAAAACCAAACAAACTGAAACCCACAAGTCCCATGTATTCCCCTCCATAATTATAGAATCAAGAACTGTCTTGTATGTATCTTTTCTTCCCAACAGAACTGAAGTTTTGGATTTTGTAATTTCTGTACTAATTATTTCTGTCCTCAAGGAATTTATACTCTAGGGAGGGAGACCTAACATAAACAAACAACCTGATAATTAAATAATTGTAAATGGTTCTAAGTGCCACTGTAGAGAATAACAGACATGCATGCTCCCAGAAAGCATCAGGCTGGCCCTCAGGAAGGTCATCAAGTGTCTTCCAGGCATACCAAGGATACAGAATTAAAACTTAGATGACCTGGATTCAAGCACTACCATTTACTAGCTGGGTGTTTCTGGGCTTCTATTTCTTCTTGTACAATAAAAGTATTAGATTAGTGCTCTCCAAGATCCTTTCTGGCTTCATCCACCATTACAATATCTCTATGTCATTCAACTTCATCTTGGGGGAGCCACAGGGAAATTTTGAAAAAGATGAGAAGATGGAAGTTTGGTGCAATGTAGTACTTTTCAAGCCATCAGAGTCTAAAGAGGCAGCTGCAGAGCTATGGAGGAGAGAGGGGTGAGTAAGGGGTGGAACTGGGGGCTCAGGGTACCTTCCACTCCAGTGTCTCTCAGACATGCCCTGCTTTTATCTGTTGATTGTACCAACCTTCTGGGGAAGATTTCATCTAAGGAATTCTCCTACTAAAAGAAGAAAGCATTTTTAAATTATTGTTCTTTGGAAACTAGACAATTGTGAATTCCAAATAGTACTATAGCACTTCGGTGGGTTTTTATAAACCCCTTGAGTCTTCATCTCATTATCTATCAAATGACATTCAAACCTATTCTGTGGGATCTCATAAGGCTTATAAATACTGCCTGAGAAAGAGGAAGTTACTAAGGAATGCAACACAACTCAATGTTCTAATTACTTATATTTCTAATTAATGTGCACAAATTATGAATGTATTATCATTAATAATTTTTTTTTCAAAATGTGCTGTGATGATAAAATAAAACCGTCTGGTGAATTGGAACAGTACCACTTCGCATAACAATTTACATCTTCTATTTCTTTTGCACCCAGGATTTCTTTTGAGTTATAGGAATTCATCTGGAAACTTAATCCCATTCCACTACAGAGAACAGTTCTTGATGGGCCACTAATTCTGCCAAATGGACAGGTTTGACTGCTCTCTTAGGATATAGAATTATGTAACGGAAAGTAGAGTTGAGAAAGGAAAGGCACAAAAATTCATGTGTATATTGTGATCAGATAGCTGCTTCAGATGTATTTGTTCTGTAAACACCTGTGGTAACTTACATGTATCTCCTGAGTTTTTCCAGATTTTGCTCATGGGAGAGACACTCAATTTTTTCTTTGAACTTGACCATTAATCTAACATACATGCAGATTTAATCATACTGGTCAGAATTTCTTCTTATAACAACCAGACTCCTAGTGCATATAGCTACATGCAGTTTTATTTTGTATCAACTGGCCATCATATGAAATGCATTTTCTCTGCACATAGGCAGATCATTTTAGGGAAGGTCAGGTAGCATAGTAATGAGCAAATTCAGTTTAAGATTTCAGGAAAGACATGAATCTAGTAGTTGGGCACTCCTGGACCTAGTTTGCCTTCTCTGACAAAGTTCTATAGAGTTGCATTTGACACTTTAGCTTACCTTTTTATATGCTGAGCTAATCAAAATACATGTACTCCAAACTTCTCTACATGTCACGGTTAAGATTGCAGAGATATCTTCGGTAATTTGACTACTTTAATAACACATTCATCATTAAAACATATAGAAAAGATAAGCTGATGAAAAAATTAGTGGTCAGAGTTGAAAATACATGTATAATTACTTCTTTTTTAAGAATTGGAACTGAGTTATTCTTTTATAATATACTTCTATCAGAAAAATCAGATTGAATGAAGAATAAAAATTTCATTTTTTCCCTGTAATACTCATACCTTAAAGTATTATTTTAAGGGTTATTTACAATAAAATATTTATCAGTTTGAAATTTAATTATATGTTGTGTTAAAATGAAATTTATACTAGGAATAAATTGGGATTTATTTTAAACTCAAAATTAGGCATATAAGAAAATAACATATAGTAACTTTTTAGGTGCCATTAGGTTTTTTTGTTTCCCATTTTAGCATTTGCTTTCGGTTGACCTAACGTGAAGATAAAAATGACAGCTATTTCTCTGTTGGCATTTGAAAGACAAGAGCAATAAGAAACCCAGCAGAACTTCTGGAGAATTTTCATGGGGAAAATAAGCATATTGACATTCTTTGACTTTTGTATATTGATTTTTGGCTCCAGCTGCTCCAAAGCCATTAAGAGTTAGAGTTACTCATTCTTGATATTTTTTTTTTATTGTCTGTTCCCTTATTCATAATGCTGAATAATTGCAGGACAACTTAACTTTGTTTATGCTCACGCTCAGTTTTATGGTAAAATATTCACAAGGTAGCCAGCTGAAATTCTTGCAGCTAACTGATAAAATATGTGGGTTTTAATAGACCACATTTCGTAGGTTGATTAATTTGGTAGATTGATGTTCTAGTAAAAGAGTAAATCTTGTGAATTTCAGTGGTGCTCCCATGCTGGTCTTAAACAATTACTGTGTTAAAAATAACAGTATCTTTTTCCTATAAAGACAACTGAAGACTCTTGAAATATGTACAGGTTCTTAATTTTTGTTTAACTTATTGATGAAGTCAGCTTAATTAGCTATGAAAGGAATGACTCTATAGTCCTATGGAAGTATCTACTTTCACTGCACGTTTATAAAAGGTTCTTGAAAGAGAGTGACATATCTAATAAGTTCTCCCACTGTAGACTCATAAAGCATTATGAATATATAACTAAATGGAGACAGAGAGAGATGTGAATGTAGAATCATATCAAAATTTTAAACCCAGAAATAATTGGGCAGTGTCATGTGCAGACTGATGACCCCTTAAAGATGCCCATGCTCTAGTCCCTGAAATCTGTAAACATACCACATGATTAAGGGGAATTCAATTATTGATGGAACTAACATTAATGTCTTAGTTCATTTGTGTGACTACATCAAAATACCTGGGTTATTTATAAAAAATAGAAATTTATTTTCTCACAGCTCTGGAGGCTGGGAAGTCTAAGACCCAGGCACCAAAATATTCAGTTGACTAATCAGGACTACATCTTCTGTCCTCACCTGACAGGAGAGCAACCTACCAAATGTTGCATAAAGACTTTTAAAAAGGGCTAAATCCCATTCACAAGGGAGCTACTTTATGACTTAATCACCTCTTAAAAGCTTCACCTCTTAATCCTATCACTTCAGTAATACCTGAATTTTGGAGGGGACACATTCAAACTATAGTCATTACTATAACTTGATCTTAAAATAGAATGTAATCGTGGACTATCCAGTTAGGACCAATGTAACCACCAATTCCCTTAAAAGTGAGGAGACAAAAGAAAAGGTGCATGGATTCACCTGACCCTGAGATGGAGGAAGGAATTTCACAAGCCAAGGAATGGATAACTCTAGAAGTTGGAAAAGGCGAATAATCCAACATGAACCTCCAAAAAGGAACACATCACTGATAGCATCTTGACTTGAGTCCCATGAGGCCAGTTCCAGACTGCTAACCTACAGAGCTGTAAGATAGTACATACATTGTTTTAAGGCACCAAGTTCGTGATGATCTGCCACAATCATCACAGCAGCAATAAAAACTAATTTAGCTTGCAGAACACAATAATGTGGGGTTAGACAGCTTTCTGTCACTGAGACAAAAATACATGAAAAAACCAACCTTTAAGCAGGAAAGACTTATTTTGGCTCACAAGTTTCAGAGTTCTCAGCATGTGGTTGCTTGGCCTCATTGCCTTTGGGACTGTGGCAAGGCAGAACATCATAGTGGAAGCATGTGGTAGAGGAAACTATTTACTGCAGGGCAGTGGGAAAGCAGGAAAAAAAAAAAAAAAAGAGGAAAGGGTCTTGGTATTCCCTTCAAGGGAATGCCCAATGACCTTACTTTCTTCCATAAGCCTCATCTCCCAAACATTCTATCAGTTCTTAGTAGTGCCACAGGATGATGACCAAGCCTTTAGCACATGAGTCTTTGGGGGACATTTAAGATCTAAATCATATCAAATGTCTATTTAAAAAGCACACAGTCATAGAACATCTATTTAATATGTTTATTAAATACAGCTTACTCTTTACTGTGGCATCTTTGATGTAATTAAAGCATCCCTTCCTGAATCAGAGTGAGAATTATACTTGTGTCTGTTGATTGCCACGATAAAGGTAAGGCTATGATTTCTCTAATAATTGCACTAGGAAGGCCAGGCTTAATGAAAAGAGCAGTATGGTGGAACCACAAGCATCATTTTACCCACATACCCTTACATTATTCATTCTTCACCTTCTTCCCAAAGTTCTCCATTAGTATAGAGGGATACTGCATCTTGACTAGCCTCAGGCACAAACAAACAGTTATGCTGCTTGAACAAGTTGAGTTGGGAGTCCAGGAAAAACTTATTAAACATATATTATGAGAATTACAAGGAACTTTTAAGACCATCTAGTCCAGAAGTGTGAATGAAAAAATTCAGGCCCAGGGTCACTCAGCTAGATAGATGACAAAACTAAGATGAGCACCCAGGGGTTTTGTTTCTAGTTGTGTTGGTTCTGTTGTATAATGAACTCCAACCAGAGCTGTATATTCCATTTCCAGATGGTTCACAATTAGGAGCACCACCCAGTCAAATACAAGTGAGCCATTATGTCCAGGTGGCCAAAGTTAATACCTGTGTATGCTCCCTAAAGCTTTCCTGCTGACACCAAGAAGTTCAAGGGGAAAATGATACTTCCATGTTCAAGATTAATTGAGACAAACATCATCCCCAGGTGTTATTAATATGACCTTTTTACCATAAGAATCATCAAATCATTGTCATAAAGAGTAGTGAGTGTGTATATTACCTTGTTTGCTAGCTGTAATCTCTACTACTGAATTGTTAAAAAGCTTTAAGCTCCTTTGAGAGTTAATATGACCAAACCTCCATTTTTTTTTAACTTTCTAGTTATGGAGTTTTAGGTAAATTATATGTCTTCCCTGAGTCTAGCCTAGGTTTTCTCCGTACAATGAAACTGACTACACTATGTCAGAGAATTATCATAAGGATGAAAGGAACTAATATATGCAAACTCCATAATGTTATTTGGAGCATAATAGATACTGAATAAATGGTAGCTATTTTACTGTTAGGTTATTTTTTCCTGAACTCTGCTAGAAATTCTGAAGGCCATGATTATTTAAATGGAAAAGAAAATCCTAAGTAAGATTCTCAGAATCTTAAAAGGGAGAGACAGAGAAATGAATGTTTCTACACAAAAGGGAGTTGCTTAAGGAACTTCAAGGGCCCATGAGTCAAAGAAGAAGCTAGGAAAAGTGTCAGAGAAGGAATGGCCAGCAGAAGGTCAGAGGAAAGGAGAGGTGGGTAGAATGGGAGTAGAGAAGCCACATTGTTTTATAAAAGGGATAATTGAGGAATATGTGAGGGAAGAGAAGAAAAGAACACAGTGAGTGGTTGAATCACCTGTATTTTCCTCTGATTCATCTCTTAAAGGAAATACTTTCTAAGAGTGATCTTTACTCTTTTGTGTGCTAGTGAAATAAGGTGAGAATCTCTCTTCCCTTTTTTCTAATGGTGACCCTGAACAAGGGCATGCTCTCCTTTGAAAACTCCCTTCTATCTGAAGTGATATTACAATATGATCAAATAGGGTCTCTTCAGTTTATGTGACTGAGAGAAACTGAATGATGTATTTGACAGATCCTTTTGAACTACCCCATCTGGGAACTGGACCAAAAACTCTCTGATCCCAAATCACTGTGCTTTCAATAGCTTTTATTGTTCTCCACAGTTCCGGCATTCACTACCCAAAAGTATGAGATCTGTCTCATGAGACGTGGATGAAGTAGAATAATGAAATATTTCCCAAACTCACCTGATGATGCAACTACCCAGAAGCATGACTGAAGATTCTGATTCTTACTTCTAGGTGATTTTTATAATTACAAACTAAAACCTGAAGAAATGCAGAAATTTCATAGTAAAGCAAGTTATCCCAGTGACTGGGCAGTTCTGACTGTTGTACAGAAGTCATCTGTACAAAAGTTATCTGTTTTGGCTGAGCTGCATTATTATTGAGAGCCATTGAGAATTTTATGGACAACCTTGTTGTTAGTAGTCCAGAGGCTTCTGCAACATCTTCATTGTGCCTTCCTATCCAACTTGCTATTACTCCTTCCCTGCTGCACGTCATGCCTGGAAATAGGAATTGCAGTCACACCATGTGACAATTAATTGTTCAACATTTATCATAACCCCATGCCCTTTAAGTTAGAGAGTATGTCTTCTTCATCTTTGAGTCCTTAGTACTTCACCTGCCTGGTGAATAGTAAACAATAAATACTTATTCGGTGACTACCCAATGTAGACCATTATGAAGATGCACATGGAATCAGAAAGCTTATCTTATCCCAGGAAAAGAACAGAAAATGGAGGGAAGAGATGTGCCTAAGATCACCCTTACATTCCAAGCATCTCTCCACGTATGTTTCCTTATCTGTCTAGAATTGGTGGAGGATTGTCAGCAGAGGTCAATTGACCTTTATTATGCCATATATGATCCTTTGATACTTAGAATTTTAATTTGTGCTCAGATCACAAGGAATCCTGTATAAAGGAAATGAAAAACAGGTAGTGATAATGATGATTAACTAGTAACATTATATTTTGTGACATGTCATTGAGCAATAATAGTATTTTGTCAATTTGAATACTGCAGCATTAAATTGCTACCTCAAGTGTCATAAGCAATACATAAAGTGAAGACTTTGTGAGCTTCTCTATGTAACAACAAAGCATCACTGGGATATTAGGATACAGAATTTAAAGTGATTTCATTACTGTCCCCTTTGAATTAAGTACTATTACTTCTGAGATGATTCCTGCCAAATTGTTTGGTTTACCTCCTGGTTTAATTGTTGGTAAAATGAGAATTATAATAGAAAGTGAATCTATGAAGGTTTTATTATAGGAAAATCTTAGGTTTAAAACTCTGGACCAAGAGTTGGTTGTGGAGGAACAGAAGTCAGCTCCAGTCACCTCCATTCAAAAAGAATTGATAGGGAATTGACCATTGAATTCAAGTCTACACACTTTTTGTTTTCTCTTCTCCGCCCATCTTGCAAAGCAAATTTTGAAGAGAAAATAGGCGTTGCATTCTCTATAGTGAATTTCTCTGCTTCTTCGGTAGGAGGAATGAGAGAAAATCTATTTTCATCCTTTTAGTTCTCTCAACAACCCCCACCCCAGGACTAAGTTAACATTTGTTTATGCTGGAGCAGCCAAAAGGGAATAATAGGAAGTATTCTTAGGGCCGTAGTAGTGGAGAACAAGAGTCCCTTTCTCTATAAACCTGAAGAGATTTGCCTGCAAGTCTTCTCTCTGCCTCTTTATACCGTTAAAAGAGATTGAAGGGACCCATGGCTTACTGGAAAAAGCATGGATGTTTGGAGCCTGATACACCAGGCTAGTTTCAAATTGCACTTTATCCACTTTTGTGAAACTCGCCATAAGGCACTTCCACTCTCTGAGCCAGGGTATTCTCCTCTGAACAATTGTAATAACAGTGATATGCTCTGGAACACCTATGTAATTTGTGGGGCGCCACGCAAAATGAAAATGTGAGTCCCTTTGTTCAAAAAACATGGAAAACTTCAGGAATGTGATAGTAATTAAACTAGGCATGGGATTCCTTCAGAGCACGGGTCCTATGTGACGAGGCAGGTCATACATCCAGGAAATTGTCCCTCACTGTTGAAAGGCTCTCTCTCTCTCTCTCTCTCTCTTTTTTTTAACTCTGTATCCCTGAAAGTACTTTCCCCACTGACTGTGGGATAGATTTAACCAGTGGGAGACAAAGGTTAGGAGACTGGAGGGTGGGAAAAAGGGAAAAAGACAAGTTGCTTCCTTCTTTCCCCATCTCCTTCTCTCTACATTTCCCTCTGAGAAGTATTTTCAATTGTGACTGCTCTCCCCTCTCTGTTCTAGCTTCCCTGGCAGACCCACCTTCTGAGTTTTCACTTTTCCTGCTGGGAAGTCCCCTGAAGGTAGCTGGGCTTCCGTATTCTGATACTACCAACTTTTATCTCAATTTCTCCAGTACTCCCCGTGATAGCTGCTTCCTGAATTCCTCACTGTCCCCAATTTGGCATTTCAGCTACCCCAAGTCCCTTTAAAATAGTACTCATTACTATTAAATATGCCTTTTGCTGCATGGAATATGATACAAAGACCTGTCTTGAAAGTTATTACAAAGAACACATTTGAGAAGGTTTTCTAAGTATTCATGAGTGATGAAATCAGTGTAATGGTCAAAACCAGCATTTTAAAACACAAAATAATGCAGAGTAGAATAGAAAAATTGTAATGCTTTGTATGTATTAAGGGAATTAAGCATGGTTTCATAAAACTCACAGTTGTCTGTATGCATATGTGTGGTGTATCCCAATTCATGACATAAAAACTTATTACTTTCTTGCAGCTGGGATTTAAGAAAAAAAAGCCCATGGTCTAAGGTTTCTGGCACATAATAAACCCTCAATAAATTGTAGCAACTATTATTGCTATCCAAGACCATGTCATATAAACACAATCCAGTCAAATAGTCCAAAAAGTTTACCATTCCAACTCACTTTAGCTCATTAGGATCATTCCATGTGGTTAGGCCAGAATGTACTGAAATGCCCAAAGCACTGACTTACATTTGTTTGATTATACCTAGCCAGGCCCAGCCTGAGTCACCAGCCTTGGCTGAAAGAAAAGCCAGTCAGGTCCAAAGAACAGAATCAGTTTTAAAATAACATTTTATTTTCCTGTGAGTCATCACAAATCTGTCCCTGCAACGCCTTTCTCCTGCAGCTGAATGTTTTAAAATGGGCAGGTCTCACCCAGGAAAGTGGGAATCGGCAGGAAGTGATAGGATAGAGCAGCTTCCCCCCAATCAGCATGTTATTAAGAGTACAACTTCTGGCATTTGTCTCTTTCAAAAGTATCACAAGACTATTGAAATAACTACTGCCAGACAGCCTTGAGATTGATAATTGGCAAATATTATCAACACTCCAGCACCTGCTGAGTGAATAGAAAAAAATGAAAAATTACTGGTTACTTTACTCTGTCATAGCCATTCCAATTGTAAATGGGTATTGTTAGGTCTGGTGAAAGAGATTTGCCTCTTGTCTACATCTTCTCTACTTCATCAGATAAGGAATTTCAACCTGAATCCATCAAACTTCAGAGAACTATCTGAGGGTTACGTTTTGTGTTATATTTCCACCACTATAACCAAAGTAACTGAGAATGACTTAGAGGAGGAAAAGTTTGTTTTGGGCTCCGGGTTTTAGAGGTTTCAGTCCATATCTGGCAGACTCTATCGTTCTGGGTGTGCGGCAAGGCAGAACATCATAGCAGAATGATGTGGTGGAGGTAGGCTGTTTAGCTCAGGGCAGCCAGGAAGGAGTGAGAGAGAAAGAGAGGAGCCAGGGACAAGATGTAGTCCTCTAGGACAAGTTACCAGTGACCTTATTCCTCCAGCCACACCCCATCAGCCTATAGTTAACACCCAGTAATTCATTCAAATTATTAATCCATCAAATGAATTAATCTATGGATGAGATTATAGCTCTTATAATCCAGTCTTTTCACCTACATTGCCTGACACATGAGCTCTTTGGCAGATACTTTGAGATCCAAACCATGACATGGTTGGAATTTCACATGTCCCCCAAAGGCTCCTGTGTTGAAGGCTTAGTCCCCAGTGCAGCAACATTCAGAGGTGGGGCTTTTAGGAAATGATTAGATCATGAAGGCTCTAACCTCATCAGTGGATTCAGTGGATTCATAATTTAATGGTACTTATTTGGAGGTGATGGAACCTATAGGAGATAGAACCTACTAGAAGACTAGTGGGTCCCCGATGGCATAACTTTGGAGACTATATCTTGTCCCCGGCCCCTCCTCCACTTGCTTCCTGGACACCATAAGATTAAGTGATTTAGCTCCACAGCATGCTCCCTGCCCCGATGTTCTCCCTCACCACAGGCCAGAGTCAACAGAGCCAGCCAATCATGGACTGATATCTCTAAAATTATGAGATTTCTTCCTTTAAGTTGTTTTTCTCACAAAACTTTTCTCACACAACTTTTGTGTGTGTGTGTGTGACAAAAAGCTGACTAGCACTGAAAAACAGCAAAGAGCTATAGGAAAGGTGGACTTCTTTGAGACTACCCAGAAATCCTCCCAGAACCAAAGCAGCCCTTAACTGAGCTTTCTAATGCTGTCTGATAGCAGGGTCACCTCACTGGTATTGTTGTTAGTCTTGAATATCTATAGAGACAAGGCAAATGTGTATTTCTTTTACTGCAGGACATAGTGTCTGCCAAACTCAGGGGACAGTGAAACAGAATAGAAACTACTAGCACTTATATAAGACTACATTGTGCCTGATGCTATATGGAGTAATACTTTATACATAAAAATTTATTTAATCCTCATGACAACACCTGGGGTAGGTACTGTTATTTTCCTCATCTCCCAGCTGATCAGACAAATAAAGATGGCAAATAACTTGCTCAAATTCACACAAGTAAGTAATAGTAGAACCAAAGACCGAACCATGCAATGAGGTTGCTAAGCCAGTTCTTTTTACCGCTATGAACTGGGAGATAGAAAGTATGATTCTAATTTTATCATTGACCAGCTCATCTGATGATTTGGGAGGAATCAACCCCTCTGCAGTATCCTTTCCTCATCTATCAAATAAAGAAATTGTTCAAGGTCATTCAATCCCTTTTAGTGGCACTTTCCATGTTTCTTTGAGCTTTAGAACTGCAAGATTATAATTACTTAATCCAATATAGTCTGTTGTCCTAAAATATTTCAATCAGTTACTACTTTTCTAAACAATTCAAGTATAGATATTTTTCTACTTATTCACTCCCTTGCTAAACGTGAGGAGGCCTCCTTTTCTGAAGTTGAAAAACAGTCTCCTACTTTCTCTTCCTACCTGACCTTAAATTGCCGTTCGTCCTTTGGCACCTAGGGAATAACGCCAGGGAGCTTTCTAAATCTCTGAGTTTGTCACACCCTTAAAGCAGTGCTGAGTTAAAGGGTGTGCCTGTTCTGAGGGGTTTCGTAGTTACAGTGGATCACGAAGGAGATACTTGAGGAAGAAGGAGGTGGAGGAGACCCAGCACTAAACAGTGTTTCCAATTAAGAGAAGTGGAAGGTCAGAGAGAACCACCCTCCTGGAGGGAGCTCTCTACCACCTGATGAACTGATTAAATATCATGCAGCAAAAAGTAAATGTTTACTCCAAGCCAGGTGCTTGGACCATACAGAACTATATTAAGCATGAGTAAGTGGTTTAATTGATTCACCTTTCTTCCACTGTTAGTGTGTTCCTCCTAAGTGGCTTACAGAGAAAATCTTTTGTGATTCCCTTCTAAGAGCTAGCTCATAAAAGCATAAACTCAAAGAATATTCTGTAAGGATCTTACATTAGTTTTCTACTTTCTTTCCTCAGATTTGTATTAAAATGATAATAGAAAAACAGAGGTAAAGCAGACTCTTCTAGCTGGTTGTTTTATCAAAATTAATGAAACTATGTATTGTGATTTGTTCTCCAGTTTTGAGTGTTGTTTATTTCTTGAAGATGGAATCCTAGCTAAACACTGTAAACAATATAATCCATGAGATCAGCCAAAAGAATGTCTCTCAGGGAGATTCATAGCAATAGCATGATTATCTCACACAGATATTTCTTTTTGTAATTTCTAAATTACTTTTATTTTTTATTGATACATATTAATTATACAGAATGGTAGATTTCTTTGTGGCATAGTAATACTTCCATAAAAATATGATTTGATCAATTTCATTCTCTTATCCTCCCTTGATCTCCTTCTTCTACCTTAATGATCTTCCTTCTACTTTCATGGAATCCCTTTTTGCTCCTGCTTTTTTCCCTCTAGCTTCCACAAATGACAGAAAATCTCTAATAATTTTCTGAGTCTGACTTATTTTGCTCAACATAATGAACTCCAGTTCCTTCCATTTTCCTGTAAATGACATAATTTCATTGTTCTTCGTGACTAAGTCATTGTGTACGTATATACATATATCACCTTTTCTTTATCCATTCATCTGTTGGCACATGCCTAAGCTGATTCCATAAATCAGTTATTGGGCATTGTGCTGCAATGAGCATGATTATGCACGTACCTCTAAGATATGCTGACTTTAACACTTTTGGATAAATACAAGGAGGAGTAGAGCTGCCTCATATGGTAGTTCTACTGTTAGTTATTTGAGGAATCTGCAATACTACTTCCATAGTGACTATGTCCATTTGCTTTCCCACCAACAGTGTATGTTCTTTTCCCCTTGCATCCTTGCCAACATTTATTATTTTTATTTTTCATGACTGCCATTCTAAGTGGAAGGAGAAGGAATGTAAGAGTAAGTTTTGATTTGCCTTTCCATGATGATTGAAGATGTTCGCCATTTTTTCATATAATTGTTGGTCATTTGTGCTTCTTTTGAGAAGCATCTGTTTGTTTGCCTGTTTATTGATTGGGATTTGTTTTTAATGTTGAATTTTTTGAGTTCTTATATGTTCTGGATATTAATCCTCTGTCAAAAGAGTAGCTGGAAAAGATTTTCTTCCATTCTGTCAATTGTCTCTTTCCTCTGTTGTTTCCTTTGCTGTGAAGAAGGTCTTTAATTTGATGTCATCTAATTATTGATTCTTGCTCTGTTTCCTGAACTATAGAGGTAATATTCAGGAAGTCTTTCCCTGCTCCCCCATTTTAAAATGTTTCCCCTATTTTTTTCTTCTAACAGTTGCAGTGTTTCTGGTCTTATACTTAGGTCTTTGGTTAATTTCGAGTTGACTTTTGTAAAGAGAGAAAGAGATCATTTTCAGTCTTCTACATAAGGATAACCAGTTTTTCCAGCACCATTTGTTAATTGTATGTTTTAGTACCTTTGTCAAGAATCAGATTACAGTAGCTGTGTGGGTTTGTGTCTGTGTCTTCTATTTCTTTCATCTACATGTCTGTTTTCATGAGAGTACCATGCTGTTTTTATTACTATGGCTCTAGTATAATTTGAAATCTGGCATTATGAGCTCTCCAGCATTGCCCTTTTAGCTCAGACTTGCTGTGACTATTCTCACATAGGTATTTCTCATTAATAACACAATTTGTGTTCAGTATGACATGTTAACCACAGTTGACAGCGTGCTTCTTTCACTTTAGGGTTTTGCTGCTGTTGGATTTACACCCATGTACTTATTCTCTCATTTGTTTGGAATGATTTGGATGGAAAAAATATATAAGAGTCTCAGAAATGTTTTCCATCAAAGTCAGAATGGAACCTGCCCTACTAGCTTTCTTTTTCTTTCTCTATTTCTGACATTCTAGTACCTCTGTGATTCACTAGGAAATGTTACTTGCCTCTGAAATTCATGTGTAACTCAGAAGTTATTATAGCTAGTGACAGTATTTGTTTTGAGGGTGGTATGAGGAAAGTAGAGGCAGTTTGTAATTTTAAGTATGAATTAGTATTCTTTTTGTACTCAAGTGCCACACACATAAATATAAGATGTTTATTCAGATTAATCTGAGCCTGATTCTCTCAGAATTTGTGAAATTCATTTTCTAATTAAATATTACCCAAAAACAAATCCAAAGAATACTATCTTCATCAATATGCATCTTGGAAAAGTTGTCATGGATGAATAAGCTTAGAAAATCCTGCATATTCTTTTCTTCTCCTCGGGAGTAGGAATTAGCATTAACAGATTTAGCATTAAGAACTCCTACAGAAGTGTAACTCATTTACTTTTTATCCAGTATTACTTTCCCAAAGTTATTAGATGGCCATCTGTATAAATCCCCACTTTTATTCTAAGAATTACTACTTCTTATCAACATAAGTTAGCTTTTCTTGGAATATAATTAGGAAATGGATTCTTTATGGAATACTGATAGTAGTTATCATTTTGTTGAGTGCTTACTGTGAGACAAGAACTGTGACAGGTTCTTCAATATTGTGATAGCTAGGTATTTATTTGGGTGCTTTAACAAGAACTGAAATGACTTCTTCAAACAACAGAGAATATTTCTCCTACACAAAGAACTCTAAAATGTCACTGAGGTGTCAACCAATGAAGCAAATCAGGGTCCTCCAAGGACTCAGATACTTCCTGTGGTATTACTTCACATCCTTCAAAATGTCCCCTTCTCTGTAGAACTGAAACTAACTCATTACATTTCATCTAAATCCCTTCCCTCAGAAAAGAGACACTGCTGACAAAAGAGAAAACAGAGGGCAAACAGCTTCCTGTTAAAGGAAAGTGGGTATTATGTTTCTATCCCACTGCCTTTAACTTCCTGACATGGCCACACCCAATCTACAAGGAATTCTGGGAAGTGTAGTCTCTTCCTATGGAGCATCTTTACACCTCTAATTTGGAAATTGTATTATCTAAAAGGAAAAAGGAAAGAATGATTATTTTGAAGCAATTAACTTTCCCTACTGTGCTTTTACCTCATTAAATCCTATAACCAAACTCATGAAATAAGTACTTCTTCCAATTTAATAATGAGAAAACTAAAATACAGAGAGGGTAAGACTAAAGTCCCATAGTAATCAGTGGCTTAGTCTTGGATAACAAGCTACCTAATTCCACAGTCTGGGTTCTTATGTATTATACACAGTTACAGTGCTTTCTCAAACCAAATTCCTGGTAGTTTCCTTCATTCCTCAGCCTATTCTTTTCTCGTTTCATTTTCGAAGTCAGTGTGGCAGAGACTAGTTTCTTCACCTAAATTATGTCCCCCTTTCTTTCCAGGCACCTGTCTAAATTCTGTATCTCAATCTCTGGTAGGTGTGACCATATGAGGTCTAGCCAATGGAATACGAGGTCTGATGTGTACCTCCTCCAGCCTGGCCCATAGAAACCTCCCAGGCTCCTCTTCCACGTCCCTTCCCCACTAGCTAGGCGAGTTGGAAATAACACCCAGGACAATAAGAAGGCCATATATTGAAGATGCCCAAGCCTTGTTCAGTCTGAGGCCTTAACAAGGTTGTGGAGGAGAGATGCTCCAACAATCTTTTCCCTTTCAAGCTCTGTAATGTTAGCAAAACATAAACTTCTGTTGTGTTTGATCCATTTTAAAGTTTTTAAGCCATTTCTTCTAGTACCTAGCCTATTCTAAATAGTACAATCAGTCAGCATGATATGGTGACAAGTGAAACACCTGGGTCAGAATGTTGTACTTGCCATTTTTTCATGATGTGACCTTGGACAATTTTCTGAGTCTCTCTGAGCCTCAGTTTTCTCAACTTTAAAATAATATTTAATGATAGAGTTGTTGTAAGAAGTAAAATAGTCTCTCTAAAAAATTCTATTTCCTGTTACTTATTCCATTCCATAATCAACTTGTGCTTGTACTAGTTGCTGCACAACTTAAAGTAAGTATACCTTAGTATTAAGAAAACATTTTTAAAGATATGTGTCTTAGGTTTCCATATTGACATTAGACAAATTTCAAATTTACATTTCAATTCTTTTAAAAAAAAAACTTTCAGTGAAATGAGAGAATGTCAGTTTTGAAATCAATTGGTAAACCTCAATAAAAATACCTCTATGACCATTCACTAGCCATATCACATCTCTGAGACTGAGATTCGGCATCAGTAATTTTGGAATATTATTAGTTCTTTATAATTAAATAAACTTCTAAAAGTCTGTGAAATCTGATGATTTCCTTTTTTTCCCTAAATAGATTTCCCTATAGAACACTATGTTAGGCAGATTTTTGTCATTGTGACAAAATACCGGAGATAATCCACTTATAAGGAAGAAAGACTTATTTTAGAATTTTTAGTGCATGGTCACTTGTCACAGTTGCCTTTAGGCCTGTAGTGGGACAGTGCATCATAGAAAAAGAACTGATAGAAGTTGCTTACATCACAGAGGTTGGGAATCAAAGAGAGAAGGAGGAAAGGCAGAGTTCAAACATACCCTTCAAGGGCACACCCTTCTACTTGGCCCCTTCGTCCAAAGGTGCTGTCACCTTCCAAAAGCACCACACGCTGGGAATGAAGTCTTAACCTCTGGGTCCTTGGGGATTCAGGATCCAAATAATAGCTGGCTGAAATCACCTTTACTTGCTGGCTGAAATCACCTTCCTTTACCTCAGTGCTAGAACTGATTAGTAGTAACTAGCAATTTGAAATCTCTAGGAAGCATATTTGCTTTTCTTTTTGTAATGCTGAGTTACAGTTGATTCTCCCAACAAGCCTATGGATTTGAGGGGTTTTATGAGGGAGGAAATTGGCCCACTGCTGTATTATCAGAGATAGAGGACAAATGTTGGTTGCATCACGACCTAACCAGAAAAGTGATGGTCACAGAGGGTATCCATCTCACAACAGAACACGGCTAATTTTGATGAGGGATAGAAATGTTTTAGGTGATCTAATTGTCTCTAGCACAGTGTGCCTGTGAATGCTTTGCCTCAAGTAGGACATGATATAAACTCTACAAGAATGGATTTTCCTTTAAAAGACACCTGAGCAAACTTGGACTCCACACTTTACCTGCTGAGGTTTCACTTACTATAGAATTAACAATTATGGGCTTCTCATTGCATTCATGTCATAGGATGCAGTAGTTATAAACTGCATGTATTATGTACACATTGGCTTAGCCTCTTGATGTACAAAAATGCACAAAGAATATTCATCCTTGTATTGTCTTTTTAATAGAAAGGCAAAATCTTTGGAAACAGCAAGTAAACTTGTTTTTAGAGTTGAATTTTCGTGTGTGTGTGTCCACTCGATGTCAGTGTCCATGAAGTTAATATATTTTGACTCAACTGAGTAACAACCAATCAATCACATTGGGTGCTTCATGAATATTGGGGTATAAGGCTTGCTTTATTGCTAGGTGCTTTCTTTGGGACTCCATATAGACTGGTAATTGAACTGGGAAACTGTCTTGCATTTTTTTTGTTTGTCTTATTTTGTTTTAACTTTACCTTTGTAAGGTAAATTACAAAACCTCCATTCACTGGTGTATTGCAGTTAATCTTCTTTATTGAATGTCAGTCTTAATTGTGTATTTCATTTAAATTTTGTAGTGAAAAATCATTGTAGAAACTACTGAGCCACTTTTCTACTTTATTAAGGAAAACACATTAGGTTAAATCTAATTGTAAGTGGTCAAAAATTTTAGGGAATTGTTTTGTTTGTGTTATACATATTTGGAACAGAATCTATTTTGAGAATATAATAAGGGCTATGATTCATCTTTTCACAAATGAGAGTCAGAGAATTTTTCATGCAATTTCTAGATCCCTGAATCCCACTTTGAATCCCTGAAAATAGACTTCAGGTTAAGAATCTGTGGCCTATAGTTTTTTTGACACTCTCATTCTAAGCATGTATTCTTATTGTAATAAAAATACAAAGAAAGGGATATTTAGCAAAATATTCATTTACTGTGAAAAAATTCATCATACATTAAAATCATGACAATTTTTTACATAATTTATTATTAAATAATAATTTATTAATTATTTCCTTTATCTGAATACATCTTATTGATTTTCTTTTTTTCTTTTAAAAACAGAGTGTCAAAAGAGTAAGTCTGATTAACCAAGAGAGTTCTAGGGAGTTGATTCGAAATAGGTAAGCTGTGTTTTAAGAGCTCTTCTTAATATCCTTCGAACTCACCATGTGGAAATAAATTCCAACAGTCTTCTTTAATTTCACAAAAACAATTATAAATACTTTTAAAACAAACAACAGCACCCAACCTCAGATGCCCTTTATTTCCAGCCAGGTCAAAGTGCAGTCTCTGCTCTCTTTCTCTGTGCCACTCGTCCACATTGGAAGTTGGTTTTACTCCCAGAGGGGAGGCTTCGGAGACTTGTGGGATGTTTGCACTTGCCACAAGGTCAGGAAGAGCTATAACAGTTGGCAGAGATAGAGTTGCCCCAAGACTTTTTCTTTTTTCATTTTTTCCTGCTTCCCTTCTGATTTTGTCATCTCCCCCTGGACACACATGTAGGTGAAAATTCCATTCTTTTTTATTCCCATCTTTAATTTTGTTTTTATTGGTTCTTTGTAGTTATACATGATAGTTGAATTCATTCTGATATAATTACACAAGCATGGAATAGATCTTATTCTAATTAGGATCCCTAGATTAGAACTCCATTGTACAAATGCACACACAAAAAATGTTCATGGTTTTAATGCAGTCTGATTTTTTTCAAGAGTGTATACAACCACTGAGTAGATTGAGGGAAGATTATTGTCTGATTTTTATTAAGAGCTTTATAAGAGTTGTTTTCCAGTTTTGGAAAATCATGCAGAAGACAACAATGCTGTTTATGATATTTAGTGTCATCAAGAGAGCACACCTGTATCAATGTGCCTTTGTAACTATCAGAGTCACAGTGATTCCATGTATACATGTATTTTCATTTCTTGCTAAGAAAAATTTAATCACACTAATTCTTAGATTTTTCTAAGTTCTTCAGAGCCACTTTGTTAAAGGGACGAGTGAATTACAACTTCCTCAGAGCTGAACTCAAGGGGGAAATTTGACTATTGACTGACAAAATAAAATAGTGGAAATTTATTTCTTCTGTTCTCAGTACAATTACCTGTGAAACATCCTTACAGAAAAGAAGTGAAATTATTTATGAACAGAATGTGGAACATTTAAATTCATTTTCTCCCATTTTTCTTCATTCTAGAAACCCTCCATAATGCAAGCTTGGATGTAATGAAATTTTGCATAAATGACAAGTGGTAACCTAATTTAGTATGAACTAGGGAACCTAGTAATACTTAACTTCAGTGCTCTTGCATTTCATTCCTTCATAACTTTTCTTCCTTTCAAAGCATTCTTTTGCCATGCACCAACTTTGAATGATGGAAAGTCAAATTCCCAGAACCCAAAATAGTGTTTCAATATTTCCATGCAATTAATTTGTGCTTCCTGATGAGCACCAGTGTTCTCAATGCTGTCTAGAAGTTTCTCAAAGCCTGACAGTGAACTGAGGCTGAGTTCATTCAAGCTTCCATTGATACCTGCTTAGCTTTCTATACCTATAAAGTCAACCTGTGCCTCTAGTTTCAGTCACCCTATTTTATATACCTTTCCATTCCAAAAAACTACTCCAACTACTCCAATTACTTCCTGTTTAAAAGGCAAGAACTATTAATATTATAGTAAAAATTGCTGATATTTCTTGAATGCTCATGACATGATGAATTAGCAAAGTACTTATCTGCATTACTTCATTTAATTTCTCAACTTACAAGATAAGCTCTATTATTGTCCCTATTATACAGATGAGAAAGTAGGAAAACACTTTGGTTTGAATGGGTACCCTGCAAAATTCATGTTGAAACTTAATCCATCTTGTGGCAGAATTAAGAGATGGAGCCCTCTGGGAAGCGATGAAGTCACAAGGGCTCTACCTTCATAGAAGAATTAGTGCTCTAGCAAAGTACTAGAAAGGACCAGCTTGGGCCCTTTTTGCTCTTCCTTCTTACACCATGTGAAGATTATAGCAAGAAGGTCCTCATCAAACACCAGCCTGTTGGTGCCTTGATCTTAGCCTCCCCCACCTCCAAGGCTGTGAGACATGTTTCTGTTATTTATAAATTACTGAGTTGTTGGTGTTTTGTTATAGCAGCACACATGGACTAAAACAAATAGTATGTAATTCCCAAGCCTTCTTTGCCTGCCATCATGCTTCCCTGCCTTTAACGTTACATACTTGGATTGCTGAGTCATTTTTCCATGGGGTGTTGCTGCTTGAAGTCTCAGACTTTAGGAAATCACTTTGTGTATCCTGTTGACAGATTATGCATAGATCACAAAAGTTTTACAATCCAACTCCTATCCAGAGTTGACATCACTTGCCTGTTCAAAAATCTACCATGACAAATCAAGTCCCAACTTCTTAGTCTGACATTAAATAACCTGACCCACTCCAGCCTCTTCATTTCTGCTTATTTTACTTACCTATGAGTTGATTCTTATTTAGTTGTTTCCTAGATGGAATGATCTTCCCTCCTATTGTTTCTACAGTACACAAGCTACCATTTCCCCAATCCTGTGATGGCAGGGAACTCATTTTTACCACTATTGACCCATCTTTCCCCTCTGCATAATAGCTCCCCTGGCATGTGATTATATTATGACTTGGTTTCTGTGTTTTCTCAGCTTGCATGTTGCATGCTCCATTTTGTTGGGAAGATTCAAATCCCTATTTTCTCTATGCTTGTAGTTGCTTCAGACATATCTCTATTATAGCTCTTTTTAATTTTCTATGTATTCCACTCTGCGGGACTGTAAACTCCAAGCCAAGAACTATACCTTCATCACTGTATCTTCTAGAACCAGAGCTATTAGGTATTCCAGGACTGTTTTTTGAATGAATGAAGAAAATACTGGGAAACAAACTTCAGGAATATTGTGTTTTTCTATACCTCTGCCTTGGACCTTGCATGAGATAATGGCTATTAATGAATGAATACCCCTCCATACTATTGAAACCATATGATAGACTTAATCTATCTTAAAACACTATTAGGTAACAACAATGCCTTGAGTCTAGGGCCTGGAAAGCAAACGGTATATAATGTCTAGTCACTGTTTCCAGGGGCAGAGAGGGCAGAATTAAGGAAGAAAAATATAGTGAAATAAGATTTGATGATAATGTAGGGTTATTAATGTCTTCTCACCTCCCCAAAGAACTGACCATTCATTATCACAGCTCCTAGAGTTTAGGGATTTCTTCTCTTCCAAATGAGTGCTTTCCACAAAAGGCTGATCCCCAGTGCTGTCCTAATATGCCATCCTGTACTGTACAGGTGAGATTTGCCCTGTCTGTTCTATCCAAGTGGTAACATAAGCCCACCTTCATTTCTGCAAACTAGGACCCAGCCCATAATGGCACCGATTCTGGAAACTGAAAACCTGGGAAAGGAGCTTGATTTTCCTTTGCACTGATTGTTGTTTTCAGTAAGATGTTTACCTCTTCAGTTTTCTCTCTGCCAAATACAAATCAGTGTATTTCCAACATCCCAGAGTCTTAACTGTGCAGTACCAGCTTCTACGCTTCTCTTCAATTAGTGAAAAGCTACAGAATAGCTCCACTGCTGACATGGGATAAAAACTAAGGAGATGAACTGCATCCCACATCCCTAAATCCTCCTCAATGTGCGTTGGTGGTATAGTGGTGAGCATATCTGCCTTCCTAAATCCTCCTCAGCTCTCTCCTGTTAGGCAAGTAGTCTTATGGAGAATTTGATTGGTCCCAGTTTCCTATCCCAGCAAAGAAAGAAAGACCACACAGGCTTTATTTAGGATTCCTTTGTCTCCTTATTTGAAAGACCGAAGTGTAGGAAAAGTGAGTAACTTGATTTTCAGCCTTTTTTCCTATATGAGCAACTGGACCACCTTGGCCTGCTGGATTTTACCTCTTCAACTTAAACTAGAAGCAACAAAAGGTTCAGGGTGTTCAAGCCTCAACTGAGCAACCCTCTATATCTTCATATATTGTGGCCACAGCACCAGGGCTACTATGTCTTCCAAGGGACCTCCCAAGACAAGGGTGGCTTTGGGCCTTTGTCACCACACCATGAACCTGAGAAGGAGAGAAAATGCTCATAGTAGTTTTACCAAAAAATCAGAAAAAAAAAGAACTTTACCTTTTTCCATCAATCTGCCCCATTCATAAACTATGCGTCCTTAATGTATTTTTTAACTTCTCCCTTTTGGATGGAGGGTCTGTGTGTGTGTGTGTGTGTATGCACGTGAGCACGCTCATACACATTTACAAATTCACAAGCATAAAGAGACCTTGGGTTGCCCATAGTCTACAGTGTCCTATCAATAGTCTTTTTTTTTTCACAAAAGTTGAAGGCTTCTATAGCCCCACATCTTCGCCTTGGGCACAAATGCATGAACATAAAAAGAAAGTCTTAGTAGGATGAAAGCGAGGGGATTCTCTCTTTTCTTTTTCCTGCTTAGTGACTGCATCAAGAGCTAACTACACCATCAGTGGAACAATGAAACATGATTTAGGAATATCCCCTCTCCCTTTCTCTCCTCCTTCCCCAGCAATTTTTGATAGCCCATCTAATAAAGTAAATATGTTTTATAGTAATATAATGGAAGGTAACCACATGGTAAGATTATTCTTTTTCACATTCCCTGCTCTGGTTTTTGGCTAAGTAAATCTAGTAGTATCTTTCTCCCTAAGCCCAGCAGCTAACATGAAGTATTTTCCTCCACTTGGTGGAGCTGTGCACATATGTGCTTGGGGGAAAAAGACAGAAGTCCCTCTGGATTCTTCCTCCAGCTGTTCAGGATTGAAAGATCTTTCCAGTGCATCATCCTGACTTTATGCAGTGATGACTTCCCCCTGATGGCAGTAAAATTTTAATTAGTGGGTAATGTGCATTCCTATATAATGGAGTGCACACATGGCAGGAAGTTAAGAGGACATGTTTGTAATCCCAGTTCCATTGTCAAACAGCTCTGGGATTCTGGGAAAATTGCTTTATTTTGCTGTGTCACTGTTTTGATTAAGTAAAATGGGATGTAATTTTTGGTCTACTTTTCTCTCAAGTTTGGTGGAAATTTAAAGTAAAATTACATGTACAAGTGCTTTGGGTAAGTACAAATCAAAATGCCTGTTGAATTCAACTAGTTTTCCCAATGTGCAGTCTTCCGATGTTTAGTCTTTCTCACTTTCCAACCCATTTTCCACACTATAACCATAATGGATTTTCTCAAGGCAAATCAGGGTATAGACATGCTATTTAAAATACCCAAATATCTTCTCCCTCTTGAAGAATAATAATCTCAACTCCTTTAGAGACTTTCAAAGACCTTCATGATGGGTACCCTTTGTCTATGGCCAGTACCAACTTTCTGATACTCTAACAGTGTAGCGAATGTCACAGCCTTCACTCTTGCTTTTCGAAAGTTGACCACATGGTTCTCTCTGCCTCAAACAATCTCCCTTCTTCTCTAAGGTAATTCCTATGAATTTTGCAAGCTTCAGCCTAGAGTCACTTTGAGTGGGAAAGCTTCCCTGGGCCTCTATTAGCTGTCCCTCATTTGTGCTCCCATAGCCACATACCACTCCCAAATAAAGTTCTATCGGATTGTTTCTTCACCACAAAAGCACAGTCATCCTTAGCAAAATTCAATACTGTAACTCTGTCACTATCACACTCTCAGGCTTATAAAAAGTACACAAGAAATATTTGGTCAATGACCAACTGGAAGGTGTTCTTAGGGCTGACATAACAAAGTGCCACAAGCCAGGTGCCTTAGAACAAGAGGAATTTATTCTTTCCTGGTTCTAGAAGCTTGAAGTCTGAAGTCATGGTATCAGGATGGCTGTACTCCCCCTGAGACTCTAGATGGAATCCTTCTTTATCTCTTCCTGGTATCTAGTGGTAGCCGTCAGTCCCCAGCATTCTGTGGCTCATGCTTGCTTTCCCTCTAATCTCTGCCTCTGTTGTCGCATGCTGTGTACTCTGTGTGTCTCTGTTTTCATATATGTTTTCCCCTTCTTATGAGAGCACCAGTCTTTGAATTAGAGCCTACTAGAGAGGCCCCATCTTAACTCAATTGTATCTGCTAAAACCTGATTTCCAAATAAGGCTACATTAATAGGCATTCCAAGTAACATATCTTTCTTTTAGGAGGAAAGGGGAGCATGATTTAGTGTATAATGTTTGTCAACAGATTGAACAAAGCATATTATTAATTGATATGTCATGAATGAAAAAGTTTTCTATATGCACAAAGTATTATATAATGTCTCTGTGTATATGCGTGTATATACACATATACAATGTGTTATTTATGTTGTACAAACCCCAAAGGTTAATTATCCCAATAGGAAACATTGTTTGGTTTGTCTAAAGCACTTTAAAGACATCTGTGTTTTAATAAAAGTTTTGAATGACAAGAAATCATTTCTTTGCCAACTTGCAGAATACTAATGATAACCTATCACCAAATGAACTCTGTGCTTTCATCATTTAAAATTTAAGATATCAGAGGATAACAGTAGTTTGTAGTTATGTTTGAAACACACCTTTGAAGAGATTTCCTAATTATGGAGTTCTCTGTGTTAGACATTTTCTTCTTTATCACCTTTCCTTCCTTCAGGCCTGTCATGTCTTTTACTTTCCTTTTCTTCCAATGATTCATGCATGCTTGGTCTTTTTTATAAGCCTCAGATTATGAAAAGCAAAGTTAGATTTCAAAAAATCAAATTATCTCAAATTTGTTCCTTAATTTGTAGCACAGTAGAAGATCTCACAAAATCTCAGGTAAAGTATATTTTTACTAATTAAACATTAGGTAAAAGGGATCAAGATAGAAATTTCTTTTTGCTTTAATTAAAATTTTGAAAGTGGCCCATTTGATAAACATTAAGTAAATTACTCCTCTAATGTTCATTGTAATTAGTGGTGATATTGGATTGAGCATTTGGCTCCAAGACTACCTCCAAGTCCATCTTTGCCTTGTTTCAAACTTAGATGGCTAAAGCAATCCTGCAAGAAGACAGAAGTGAAACCATCTTTGGTACTCATATGAGCAGGAATCTAGACTTTGTAAACTAACCTTGTTGAAACGAATATTTTAGAAAATTGTGAATCCCTATTTTAGACAAAAAGGATATTATAGGATAATAATCGACCAATGTGCTCTTTCAAATCCCGTTCCTTTGGGTCCTCTTACAGTTTCAGATTAATTTGGCCAAATACCAGGCTTACCATTTCCCTACTTTTACTAAATATTTGTTGCTGAATAAACTTCAAGTTTTAGGAATGGAAAAGACTTTGAGAGAAGGAAAAGAGGGTTGAGGGAGGATGGGCTTCAGGTCACTACATTGCTTACTGGCATGTTTTCAGATTGTATTCCTGTTGCCAACGTCTAAATGGGAGCCCTCCAACACTTATCATTGTGTATATGTGTTATATGTGTGTATGTGTGTATACTCACATCACCATACGGCAAAAGGTAGAGGTTGCTAAAACTGTATATAGCAAAGGAAGTGGTTAATTAAAAATTTTTACTGCATTCTATTCAAGGTGCTAATGATATCTTCATTTCTACATTCATTTGTTATCAACAATTCTGCCTTGATAATGCTGTTGGAATCTACAAGCACTATTGCTAGGCATGGTTCCAGTTATGAAATATTCATACCTTGAAAAATAAAATGTGCTGATGAAAATGCAGTTATGCTCTCATGTTGAAGTAATAAATAAGAAATCCTAAACAACTGGAAATTGGGAATAAATAAAAGTAGACTGCACTTTTATCTATTCATCGTTCTATTCTAGCAAAAGCGCCTGTTCTCCTCCATTTACCTTCCCTAAACTGCAGGGAAGAAAGCTGCATTTTTAATCTCAGTGTTGCATAAAAGTATCCATAAAGTCTAAATCCAGTAACCACCACGGCTCATGAAAAGCAAGGAATTCAGAAAAGAATCTTCAGTTCTACTGAATCTGTTTCTGTAATAAGACATCTATTTCCGGGGGCGATCCAAGATGGCAGACTAGGTGACTGCTCTCCAGTCGCTCCAGAACCCTAGGATTCAAGAAGGGGAGGCATTGAGAGACTTGGACTAAATAGGCCTCAGGGTGAGACTCCCCACCCGGTGAAGCGCTGCCCGGGTGGCAGGCCCGGGTTTCGGGTGGATTATTAGAGTAAGGCAGAGCAGCTAGAGTCCTCCCCAGGTGGCCCTGCACACTCCGTGGTGGGCTTCTCCCCACAGGGCCAGTTCTCCCAGCATCTCGGAGCAGGCCCCCCCAGTGAGAGCCTTTCTGCACAGCTTCACAGTCCCTGAACCAGGGCGGCGAGGTTCCTGCCCACAGGTTGGCTTCAGGGACAGGACAGGGCAGCAGGAACTTCCCCAAGCAGCCCACAGCCTAGCCCCCTCTGGTGGGAAGCGCCTTTCCAGGCTAGCTTCTCAGAGCAGACCCCCCAGTGAGAGCCTTTCCACACAGAGCCAGCTCCAAGTCCTGGAACCAGGAGAGGACTAGGGGCAGCTTTCCTTGGAATCACTGCATTATCAAGTTACTCCAAGACTTCAGGCTACTGAAGGCAGGAAGGTGATACACTGGAAATCTATAGGGACAATATAAGCCAATAGAAGAATTCTGCAATATCACAAAGTCCCACTGACACCTGACCAATATGAGAAAACAAGGGAAGAAAATGTCCCAAACAAACCTAGATACTATATCAATAAAACCCAATCACAGCACAGCAGAAGAAATGTCAGAAAGGGAGTTCAGAATGTACATAATTAAAACAATCAGGGAAGCAAACGAGGAGATGAAAGAGCAAATGCAGGCATTAAATGATCGCACCAATCAACAGTTAAAGGAGCACATACAGGAAGCAAGAGATCATTTCAATAAAGAGTTAGAGATATTGAAAAAAAAACCAAACAGAAATGCTTGAAATGAAGGAAATAATAAACCAAGTTAAAAACTCCATAGAAAGCATAACCAATAGGATAGAACACCTGGAAGACAGAACCTCAGATATTGAAGAAAAAATATTTAATCTTGAAAACAAGGTTGACCAAACAGAAAAGATGGTAAGAAATCATGAACAGAATCTACAAGAATTATGGGATATCATGAAAAGGCCAAATTTAAGAATTATTGGAATTGAGGAAGGCTTAGAGAAACAAACCAAAAGAATGAACAATCTATTCAATGAAATAATATCAGAAAATTTCCCAGATCTGAAGAATGAAGTGGAAAACCAAGTACATGAAGCTTATAGGACTCCAAATATACAAAATTACAACAGATCCACACCAAGGCACATTATTATGAAAATACCTAACATACAAAATAAAGACAGAATTTTAAAGGCCGTGAGAGAAAAGAATCAAATTACATTCAGGGGAAACCAATAAGAATATCAGCAGATTTTTCAATCCAGACCCTAAAAGCTAGAAGGGCCTGGAACAACATTTACCAAGCCCTGAAAGAAAATGGAAGCCAACCAAGATTCTTATACCCAGCAAAACTTACTTTCAGATTTGAAGATTAAATAAGATCCTTCCATGATAAACAAAAGCTAAAGGAATTTACAGAAAGAAAGCCATCATTGCAGAACATTCTCAGCAAAATATTCCATGAAGAAGAGATGAAAAACAACGATGCAAATCAGCAATGGGAGGAACTAGCCTAAAGGAATAGCCAAATAAAGGGGAAACTGAATCATGTCAAGAAACAAAAATGAGTCAAATGACTGGGAATACAAGTCATATCACAATAATAACCGTGAATGTTAATGGCCTGAACTCATCAATCAAAAGACATAGACTGGCAGAATGGATTAAAAAGAAAAATCCAATAATTTGCTGCCTGCAAGAGACTCATCTCATAGAAAGAGATACACATAGACTAAAAGTGAAAGGATGGGAAAAAACATACCATGCACACGGACACAACAGAAAAGCTGGAGTATCCATCCTCATTTCAGATAATGTGAACTTCAAGCCAAAACTAGTCAGAAGGGATAAAGAAGGACATTACATACTGCTTAAGGAAAGCATAAATCAGCAAGACATAACAATCATAAACATCTATGCCCAGAACATTGGCTCATCCATGTATGTCAAACAAATCCTTCTCAATTCCAGAAATCAAATAGACCACAACACAATAATACTAGGCGATTTTAACACACCTCTCTCACCACTGGATACATCGTCCAAACAAAAATTGAATAAAGAAACCATAGATCTCAAAAACACAATCAACAATTTAGACTTGACCGACTTATATAGAATATACCATCCAACAAAGAACGAATACACTTTCTTCTCAGCAGCACATGGATCCTTCTCTAAAATAGACCATGTCTTATGCCACAAAGCTACTGTTAGCAAATACAAGAAGATAGAGATACTACCTTGTACTCTATCAGATCATAATGGATTGAAATTAGAAATAAATGACAGAATAAAAAACAGAAAATTCTCCAATACTTGGAGATTAAATAATACACTATTATATGATGAATGGACAACAGAAGACATCAGGAGGGAAATAAAAAATATTTTTACATGTAAACGAGAACAAAGACACATCATATCAAAATCTCTGGGACACTATGAAAGCAGTACTTAGAGGAAGATTTATTTCATGGGGTGCATTCAACAAAAAGAAGTAGAAATCAACAAATAAACAACTTAACACTACAGCTCAAAGCCCGAGAAAAAGAAGAGCAGACCAACACCAAAAGTAGTAGAAGACAGGAAATAGTTAAAATCAGAGCCAAAATCAACGAAATTGAAACAAAAGAAACAATCGGAAAAATTAACAAAATAAATAGTTGGTTCTTTGAAAAAATAAACAAAATTGATAAACCCTTAGCCACACTAACAAAGAGAAAGAGGGAGAAAACTCAAATTACTAAAATTCGGAATAAACAAGGAAATATCACAAAAAACACGAGTGAAATACAAAACATAATTAGAAGCTATTTTGAAAATCTATACTCCAACAAAACAGAAAACCTCGAAAACATCAACAAGTTTCTAGAGACATATGAATTACCTAAACTGAATGAGGAGGACATACACAACTTAAATAAATCAATTTCAAACAATGAACTAGAAGAGGTCATCAAAAGCCTACCAACAAAGAAAAGTCCCGGACCAGATGGGTTCCCAGCCAAGTTCTACAAAACCTTTAAAGAAGAGCTCATTCCAATACTTCTCAAAGTATTCCATAAAATAGAAGAGGAGGGAACCCTCCCAAACTCATTCTATGAAACCAATATCACCCTGATACCTGAACCAGACAGAGACACATCAAGGAAAGAAAATTTCAGACCAATATCCTTAAGGAACATTGATGCAAAAATTCTCAACAAAATTTTAGCAAATCGCATACAAAAATATATTAAAAAGATAGTGCACCACGATCAAGTGGGTTTTATCCCAGGGATGCAAGGTTGGTTCAACATCCAGAAATCAATAAATGTCATTCACCATATCAACAGACTAAAATCACATGATTATTTCAATAGATGCAGAAAAAGCATTTGATAAAATACAGCACCCCTTCATGCTCAAAACACTAGAGAAAATTGGGGTAGTGGGAACATTCCTTAACATTGTAAAGGCCATCTACGCTAAGCCCATGGCCAATATCATTCTAAATGGTGAAAAACTGAAAGCATTCCCCCTAAAAACTGGAACAAGACAGGGATGCCCTCTTTCACCACTTTCATTCAACATTGTTCTTGAGACTCTAGCCAGAGCAATTAGACAAACCAAAGAAATAAAAGGGATACTAATTGGAAAAGAGGAACTCAAACTATCCCTGTTCGCTGATGACATAATTGTATATTTAGAGGAACCTGGAAATTCCACCAGAAAACTCTTAGAACTCATAAGTGAATTCAGTAAAGTAGCAGGTTACAAGATCAATGCTCATAAATCCAATGCATTTTTATACATAAGTGATGAATCTTCAGAAAGAGAAATTAGGAAAACTACCCCATTCACAATAGCATCGAAAAAAAATAAAATACTTGGGAATCAATCTCACAAAAGAGGTGAAAGACCTCTACAATGAGAACTATAGAACACTAATGAAAGAAATTAAAGAACACCTTAGAAGATGGAAAGATCTCCCATGTTCTTGGATAGGCAGAATTAATATTGTCAAAATGGCCATACTACCAAAAGTGCTATACAGATTCAATGCAATTACAATTAAAATCCCAATGGTGTACCTTACAGAAATTCAGCAAGCAATTATGAAATTCATCTGGAAGAATAAGAAACCCATAATAGCTAAAGCAATCCTCAGTGGAAAGAGCGAAGCAGGGGGTATCGCAATACCAGATCTTCAACTCTATTACAAAGCAATAGTAACAAAAACAGCATGGTATTGGTACCAAAATAGACAGGTAGATCAATGGTACAGAATAGAGGACATAGACACAAACCCAAATAAATACAATTTTCTCATACTAGACAAAGGTGCCAAAAATATGCAATGGAGAAAAGATAGCCTCTTCAACAAATGGTGCTGGGAAAACTGGAAATCCATATGCAACAGAATGAAACTAAATCCCTATCTCTCACCCTGCACAACTCAAAATGGATCAAGGACCTCAGAATCAGACCAGAGACCCTGCATCTTATAGAAGAAAAAGTAGGTCCAAACCTTCAACTTGTTGGCTTAGGATCAGACTTCCTTAACAGGACTCCCATAGCACAAGAAATAAAAGCTAGAATCAACCACTGGGATAGATTCAAACTAAAAAGCTTTCTTTCAGCGAAGGAAACTATCAGTAATGTGAAGAGACAGCCTACAGAGTGGGAGAATATCTTTGCCACTCATACTTCAGATAGAGCGCTAATTTCCAGAATCTATAAGGAACTCAAAAAACTCTACACCAAGAATACAAATAATCCAATCAACAACTGAGCTAAGGAAATGAACAGATACTTCACAGAAGAAGATGTACAAGCAATAAACTAATATATGAAAAAAAATGTTCAACATCTCTAGTAATAAGAGAAATGCAAATCAAAACCACCCTAAGATTCCATCTCACCCCAATTAGAATGGCGATTATCAAGAACACAAGCGACAATAGGTGTTGGCGAGGATGTGGGGAAAAAGGTACACTCATACATTGCTGGTGGGGTTGCAAATTAGTGCAGTCACTCTGGAAAGCAGTATGGAGATATGGAGAAAGCTTGGAATGGAACCACCATTTGACCCAGCTATCCCACTCCTTGGCCTATACCCAAAGGACTTAAAATCAGCATACTATCAGAGATACAGCCACATCAATGTTCATAGCTGCTCAATTCACTATAGCCAGACTGTGGAACCAACCTAGATGCCCTTCAGTTGATGACTGGATAAAGAAACTGTGGCATATATATACAGTGGAATATTACTCTGCCATGAAGAATGATAAAATTATGGCATTTGCAGGCAAATGGATGAAATTGGAGAATATCATGCTAAGTGAGATAAGCCAATCTCAAAAAACTAAAGGACGAATGATCTCGCTGATAAGCGGATGAGGACATATAAGGGGTGGGAAGGAGGGGTTAGCGTTAGTGTTAGGGTTAGGTTTAGGGTTAGGAATAAGGAGGGTGGTAAGAATGGAGGAAGGAAGGACTGTATAGAGGGAAAAGAGGTGTGGGAGGGTTGGGGGGAAGGGAAAAAATAACAGAATGAATCAAACAACATTGCCCTATGTAAATTTATGGTTTTTAATTAAAATTAAAAAAAAGAAATAGAAGATGAAAAGAAAAAAAACTATACAAAGTATAATTGATTAGTATAAACAAATAAAATTATATCAAGAAGGATAGGATTTTTATTTAATTTTTGAAGGAGTAATTAAGTTTTATTAACTTGCTTATGGTGTGTGTGAGATAGATATGCATATGTAGTGAAATAATTAAATCAAGGAAACTAAAAAAAAAATGGGTTAAGGAACTGAACAGGCACTTCACAGAAGAAGAAATACAACTGATCAACAAACACATGAAAAAAATGTTCATTATCTCTTGCAATTAGAGAAATACAAATCAAAACTAATCTAAGATTTCATCTGACTCTAGTCAGAATGGTAATTATCAAGAATACAAGCAATAATAAATTATTATGTGAGGAAAAAGGTACACTCATACATTGCTGGAGGGACTGAAGGTTGATGCAACCACCATGAAAACAATATGGAGGTTCCTCAGAAAATTTGGAATGGAACCACCATTTGACCCTGCTATCCCACTCCTTGGTTTATACCAAAGGACTTAAAAATCAGCATACTAGAATGACACAGCCACATCAATGTTTATAGCAGCTCAATTCACAATAGCTAAACTATCAAACCAACCTAGATGCCCTTCAACAGATGAATGGATAAAGAAAATGTGGTACATATACACAATGGAATATTACTCAGCCTTAAAAAAGAATGAAATTGTGGCATTTGTAAGTAAATGGATGGAAGTACAGAATGTCATGCTAAGTGAAATAAACCAATCTCAAAAAAAAAAAAAAGACATCTATTTCCATACTAGTGGCGCTGTAAACCTGTGGCTAATTATATTTTCATTCCTTCTAAGGATAGGTATACTAATATATGAGAAGCACTTAAAATCCCAAAGAAAAAGGCATGGAAGTAAATAAGAGGCATGTGCTATTTATATCAATGCCTTTGTGGCTTTTACTATTATTGTCTTATTCCCATGGGTATTAAAGGGCAGAATTTAAATATTGATAAAGCACCAAATGAGCATCCTGTGTGCTAGAATTAGTTATAGAATGATAACTGTCTCCTTCTTTGTGCATCGTTACTGAGGTTGTCACTGTGAACTCTAAACTTTATTATTCTGTAGCTATCTTTTTAAAAAGACTTCTGATTTTTTTCCTACTGTGCAAACAAACACACACACAAATATAACACTGAATGGGCACTGAAAGGCAGAGTTCTTGTTTTGGTACTGATGTTGATGTATATGCCTGTTTTGATTTGGGGGACTTTGTTTATTTTTTGGTTTGGGATTTTGTGAATAACCAGCTGCACATTGAATAATGATATTAAAATTAGATCATTCTTTTGGGCATTCATTGGGCATGATATGGGCATTTTTGGTGGTTGAACTGCAGCCATTATTTTCTTGTCATAAGAAAACAAGAATTGCTCCCTTGTTTGTGAGAATATATAAAAATGAAGAAAGAGAGAAGTGAAGGACTGTTGTGGAAGGCTCCTTATGGACCATGTGCACCTCTTCTGCTTGCATTCTTTCCAAGATGACCTTGGCAGTTAGTTTTATGACTCTCAAATAAAGGATAAGAATGTCTTAGACCAAGTGCCTCACTTTCTGATGCCATCCACTGCTGAAACAGGCAACATTTCAGCACAACCTGTGGACTGTGTGCTTCCTAAGACCAAGCTCTTTTTTTTTCACACTATGCTAATTACTAAAAAGGCATGAGATTGACATGTGAGACTGATACCTTCTCATAAATGCAAATGCAGAAAGGCAGAGGAAAGAATGCTCACCAGCTCTGGCAGAAGCACAAAGTGACAGATTTATTCTGGCCCTGTACTTAAGTGGTGCTGTAATTTTAACATAATAAATATTTAGATTTGCTTTTTGTTTTCTATCCACTGAGTTCTGTCCCAATTCTCTGGCTAATGGGTGTATGGGAGAAGCTCTTCATAATAAATTATGGTGTTTGTGTGTGAATGGATGGAAGGACACATCAGAGATAATGTAGTGTTTACTGCTTTGCTATTAGCACAATAGGCTGTCTTTATGGAGTGTAATATTCAAATCTATGCACCAGTGCACTTTCAAATCGAGAATTTGCTTCCTATTTTCACTTAAAACTATCTTTATTTTAGTTAATAGGAATGCAGTTTAATCATCCATCTTTATACTTAAAGGAGTTGTACGGGCTTATAATACTGTCAGATTCTAGGTTATATAAATAAGAAATAGAATGACAATTTTAGAGAAGAAATGGGCCTTCTTTCTATTCCCCCCTTCCCTTTTCTCATCTGTTCTCTCCTCTATGAAGAAACTATTCTGCAAGCTAGGAAGTATCATTGATGGTTTATGATTTCACTAGTTGGATTTCATCTCAGAACATCTGTGAAATTCATACCTGTCTGAAGCTTCATTCCAATATCATCACCCCAAGGGTTAGCCTGGAATGTGAGCACTTTTTTATAGTGGTAAGAGAAAAAAATTGTACGAGTGTCTATGTGTTAGAATCAGAGGTGAGTTGGTTTAACAACCAGCTCTTCTGGGGTTTCAGGGGGGAGTGCAGAAAGAATGGGGTAGGGAAAGACTGAATTATAGTGTTTGCCAAATTCTGTGGTGTAAATATTCCCACCATGGCCAATTTCAAGGTTGTTTGTTCCCATATGTTTCAATACAACTATTCAAGATGTTACAAGGAAGCAACAGTAATAGAAACTCATATGGTTCAACTGATACTGTAAGCTGAGATAGCATTTCATTTATGCAATTCAAATAGCTATTAGTTTGGATACCTTAGTGTTATTTCCACAAGAAATATTTTCATTCTTTCCTAAAAGATAATAATAGACATTCATGATGTAATTCAGGAGATATCGTTTTTGTTTGTTTTATCAAGCATCTCATTATTAATGCTTTGTACAAAACTAGATTTATGAAAAGACCCAGGAATTTCACATTATTATTTCATCTCCTGTTAGTTTGAAAATGAGACATTTATTTTCCTATTTTGTTTTCCTGATTAAAAAATTGAGACAGCAGGCTCTTAAACATTTTTCTCAAGGCAATACAATGGTAGACTAGGAATTGTCAAATTAAATAGTGATAATTTTTTATTATTTAATTTTAATCATAATTACAAAGAATCCTTAAGTGCACAGAACATCATTGAGAGTCCTCAAAATATACTCATATAGGATTTTTTCTAGAGATATTAGAATTATCCACTGGGAATTTATCTATTTATAATTATTTTTTAGTATTTAATTAACATGTAATGATTGCACATGTTAATGGGGTACAGTGTGATTTTATAGGGAGTACAGTATATGTATATAACATGTACTGATCAAATCAGGGCAATCAACATTTTCATCTCTTTATCATTACTTTGTATTTGGAGTCTTCATGTGCCTCTCTTCTAGTTCTTTATAATGTATAATAGGTTATTGTGAACTGCAGTCACAGTTCTGTGGATCACCAGAACTTTTTCCTTTGTTCTGTGTTTGGTATAATGCCCCTGTATGTCCCCTAACCACTTCTTTCCATTCAAATTGAGTTTTCTTTTAGGTTTCACCTATAAAATAGAGTATGCAGTGTTTCACTTGACTTTCTGTGTCTGGCTTCTTTCACGGAATATAATGTCTTCCAGTTTCATCCACTTAGCTGAAAATGATAGGATTTCTTCCTTTCATAGTTGAATAATATTTTTTGTGTGTGTGTGTGACATTTTCTGTACCTATTTCATCTACTGATGGATATCTAAGTAGATTACATATCTTTACTATTTTGAATAGTGCTGCAATAAACATGGGCATACAGGTATCTCTTCAATATGCTGATTTCATTTCCTTCAATTATATACCCAGAAGTTGGATAACTGGATCACACAGGAGATCTATTTTTAGTTTTCTTTTGGAACTTTCAAACTGTTTCCTATAATAGCTGTACTAATTTCTGGTCCCCAAAACAGTATATTAGAGATGCCTTTCCTCTATATATTCTCCAGCATTTGTTAATTATTATCTTCTTGATAGCATTTGTTGTTTTTTGTCTTTTTGTCCATTTTAATTAGGGCAAGATATCTCATGGTTTTGGTTTGCATTTCCTGGATGATTAATGATATTGAACATCTTTTTTACATGTATGCTGGCATCTTATGCTTTTTATCCCATTGGATAAACATGGCAGAAAATTTATATTTAATTTTAAACCACAATTCTCTCAAATTGTGAAAGAAGCTATTATATTCTAAGTTCAAAGACAAAGTTTCTTTTTTTATTTTTGTTTTTAGTTATACATGACAATAGAATGTATTTTGACATACATAAAATATAACTTATTTTATTAGGTTTCTACTCTTGTGATCATACATAATGTGAAGTTGCCCTGGTAATACATACAAATATAAGGCTAGGAAAGTTATGAGCAATTAATTCGACTTTCCTTCCTATTCCGTTCCTCCTCCCCTCCCTCTGTTGTCCCCTGTCCAGTCCAATCTATTTCTATTATTACCCTCTCCAACCTCCCCTGTTCAGGGTTAGAATCCACAAATCAGAGAGAGCATTTGGCCTTTGATTTTTTGGGGGATTGGCTTATTTCACTTAGCATGATATTCTCCAGTTCCATCCATTTACTGGCAGATGCCATAAATTTCATTGGTCTTTATGGCATAGTAATATTCCATTGTGCATTACCACATTTTCTTTATCCATTTATCCACTGAAGAACACCTGGTTGTTTCCATAGCTTGACTATTGTACATTGAACTTCTATGACCATGCACATGTTGCAAAAGTATACTATGCTGTTTTTAAGTTCTTTGGGTATAGACCAGGAGTGGGACAACTGGGTGAAATGGTGGTTCCACTTCAAGTTTTCTAATGAATTTCCATGCTGCTTTCCATAGTGGTTGCACCAATTTGCAGTCTCACCAACAATGTATAAGAATAGCTTTCTCCCCACATCCTCACCAACATTTATTTTTACTTATATTCTCTATACCTGCCATTCTGACTAGAGTGAGATGGAATCTCATGTAGTTTTAATTTGCATTTTCTAATTGCTAGAGATGTTGAATATTTTTTCATATTTATTGACCATTCATCTTTCTTCTGTGAAGTGTTGTTCTATTCCTTTGCCCATTTATTGAATGGTGTTGGGAAAACTGGAAATCCATATGTAATAAAATGAAATTGAACCCCTATATCTTGGCCTGCACAAAAACTCAACTCTAAGTGGATCAAAGACCTAGGTATTAGACCACAGACTCTGCACTTACTAGAAGAAAAAGTAGGCCCAACTCTCCAACAAATCATCTTGGGAACTGAATTCCTCAACAAGACTCCTAAAGCACAAGAACGAAAATCAAGAATCAACAAATGAGATGGTATGAAACTGAAAAGCTTCTTCACAGCAAAGGAAGCAATCAGGAATGTGTACAGAAATCCTACACATAGGGAGAAAATCTTCACCACCAGTACCTCAGATAAGGCATTAATTTCCAGGATATACAAAGAAATAAAAAAATTAACACCAGAAAAATTTTGTATTTTTTTGAGAAATGTTTATTCACACCATTTACTTATTTTTAAATTGGATTTTTTGTTTTTATTTTTGAGGTGCTTTTGAGTTATTTATATAGTCTGGATATTAATTCTTTGTCAGAAGAACAGTTGGCAAGTATTTTCTCACATTCTATAGGTTTTCTCCACATCCTCTTGATTGTTTCTGAACTGTGCAGAGGCTTATTAGTGTGATTTAATCCTATTTGTTTAGTTTTCCTTTTGTCACACTTATGCTTTTCTTCTCTGAGCACTGCCCAACTTTCAAGTCTCTACATAGTGATTACACATAAAAGACTAAAATTTTTTTAAATTAATTAATTTAAATGATAAAAATGATAACAAAGTAATAATGTTATTTAATTTTAAATATAAATTTTTACTTAGTAGGAAACTCAGAAGTTTATGCTCACCTGAAAGTGATTTTAAAACTCTTCCTGTATCTGAAAGTATAAGTTGAAGTAATTCATGTTCAAATTAAGACTTTCAGATGGCTGAATACCTTTTATGTAGATGGGTCAATCAGACTATGCCAAAAAATAATAAAAAGAACCCTATCATTTTAATTACTTCTGTTCTCCAACAACCTCCACCCTGACCTTTCTTGCAGATGTTATTAATTCACTCATTCATTCATCCATCCATTTATTGGAAACACATCGACTGTACCAAGTGCTGCTTAGACAGCAAAGGTGCCAAAGTGATCAAGACACATACAAGAAACAATTGTTCTCAGAAGTTCACATTAATGAGAGCTTCAGTTCATAAAAAAAGTAATACCAGATATTGATGAGTATTACTAATATAATTAAAAAAGGATGATTTGACCTGAGAATAACTAGGTGATGATTGTAGATTATTCATGAATAATGTATTCATGTACTCATGAATAAAATAGCATTTCAAATGATACTTGGATGACAAGAAATAGCCACACATGCAAGACTCAGAGGGGAAGAATTTCAGGTATTGCAAGTGTCCAGTGAGCCTGGCATAAGTTTCTTTTTCTTGAACAGTTCAGAGGAATAAGAAGAATAAGGGGTATGAAGAAAGCTGGTGTAAGATGAAGACAGTGAGTGAGGCAGGTCCAAATTATCAGGGGCTTTACAACCAGACCAAGGAGTTCACATTTAATTCTCTAAGGGGACTGAACACATTGGAGGGAGTTATTCTGGGGCATGATGTAATTTGATTTACATTTTAAAAGATCATCTGGCTGCTGTATAAAAATGCATTATATGTGACAGGAGAGAAACCAGTTGGAGAAGCTAGGTAGAAGATTATTTAGGGATTCTTGTGGAACACAATGGTGACTTGGTCTAGGATACTAGTAGTAGAGATGCAAAGTAGATTCAAAACATGTTTCAGAGATAGAAGAATAAAGATGTGCTAAGGAATTGGCATATGGAGGTGGGAACAAAGAAAAGAGAATTAAAGGCTAACTCTAAAATTTTCAGTCACAGTAACTGAGTAAATGGTGCTGGCATTTACTAAGATAGGTAATATGAAGAGAAGGGTAGACTTGGTAGACAAACACTCATTGTTTTAGGTTGGCCATGTTCATATTTTGAGATGTCTATTAAATATCTAAGTGGAACTGTCATGTGGGCAGTTGTTATGTAAGTTTTTAGTTTATGGGAGAAACACAGAATGGAGATGGATTTTGTGAGCCTATAACACAAAGATAGTTCATAGATAGTACATACAGATAGAAAAGAGAAAGGAGCCCAGGACCAAGCTCAAGGGCACTCTGACATTTACAAATGAGCCTAGAAAATAGAAAGCCAGAAAAAGAAATTGGGAATGGGCAAAAATAAAGTAGAAGAAAACTAAAGGGTATGGAGTAAGGTACATGGGCATGGTGATTAGAATATTTCAAATGGGGGGTCATTTAAAAGAGTGATGAAATTAAGTACAACACAGAAATAGGATAAGGTGGGGAGACAATTTATGAGTCTTTTTGCATTTGTTCTCCCCATCTTAAAATCAGAGTTTCTGACTCTTTTTCAATGCTGTATAGTGAACAGCTTTGAGAAATGTAAGGTACTCCTCCAGAGCAAGAGAATAAGTGCATTAGCTATTCAGTACAATAAAGATAATAGATCCTTCTGGAGCAGAGATCAGACAGGCTTACTGCCCACTATAAAATATTCAGATTCCTAAGCACATGGTTCCTATTCTATAACATGGTTACTTGTGTGTGTCAGGGGCATCTGGTCTTCTCCATATTGTCCAGGAGAGAAATGGGACTCAGGGAACCAGAACAAAGTGCTAACACTCTGACTACTGCTTTTGTTATACTACTAAAGTACTTGATCTGTGACCGAAAACTTTCATATCCTCTGCTGGCTTCCATGAAACAGTGGCAGGTTGACCTTGTAGGTAGAGGAGGCTAAAATCTCACATCCTTCACTGTTCTTCACAGATGATAGATAGTTTTGATTGTTCCCTTGAGATCTGTGGTCATGGTGACCTTTTTTCTGCAGCAGTATTCACTGGCTCTGATGCAGAGATAGTGCAAGGAGATAATTTATGGCTTAGATCTTTAATATGAGTGGCTTACTGAATGATCACATAGCTCCTTTCATGTACTGATAGTGTCCTACCACCCGAGTGTGCAGTTTCAAGAAGAACAGTATTCAGACACTGGTGGGTAGGATGCTAATAAATATGCCAGCATATTTAGATATTTCTAGGAGTTACTAAAATAGCACATACTTAATCACTTGTTACAACCAAATTTTATATTCTTATACTTAGATGACATAAATCCTATTAAAGAATTGGGTCTTATATGATACCCTAATATTAGTAGTACTTCACTGAACCAGAAGCCATGAGCTACATTTAATTAATAGTAATAATTAATAATATACATTTTAGAGCATATAAGGAAGTAATTACATATTACATAGGAATGCACTGTATATCTGGTTTATTAGGTTGAAAATCAATAAACATAGTTTGCTTTTTTAAAAAAGTGATTTAATTCATGAATTTTTAATTGAGTTGAGGGAAGTTCCTTTACCACCTGGTTGCCAATGTCTCTCTGTATAAGACTATTATCCCTAAAGGGCAGTTAAGTGGATATTGTCTATAAAGCAATTTAGTGAAAATGACATTGTCTCTGCATATGTGCACTGCATACAGATATAATGTACTGCGGGATTCTGAGTATTTAACAATCTGCTTTGTCTACAGTGAGTTGTACAAAGGGAGAGCCATGTACGAATCCAGTCTTTGCTCCTAGGTTTATACTTCCTCTCCTACACTTCCTCTTCCATTATTGTTTCTGATATACACAGACATCCTAATCTCTCAAGTTCTGGTTGACTTGTCTCCATTTGAGTACCAGAAAATTGCCTTCCCTCCCTTCTGTGTGCTGCTGCAGGCCAGGAAGTATTTATTCAATTCTAGTCTGAATCCCCTCACTCATTCCTAAGTGTCTATTTTGTATGTAGTTCCTTTGCCAGAAGCAGCTTTATATTAAGATTGAAGTTTTCTTAAGTTTTTTGCACACTTAACATTTATCTTGTGTCTTCTGGGAGTCTTTCATTGTTGAGGGGTCTAGGAATAGAGAGTGGAGGATTGTGATATTGTGGAATCATGTCCGGTGTCCTTGTTGGAGAAAAAAGGAGGGGCAGAAAACCCCATTAAATCCTCCTCTCCACTTTTCTTCTGTTTCTCTCGTCTACATATCCAGCAACTCTGCCTGAGTTGGCAGAGCCAAGTAGCAGTGAAACAGCCTCAGTTATGACAGTAGTTCATGGATCTAAACTTCAGGGGCAATATATCAAGGGAATAGATAAAATATGTAATTGCTGGACTGAGGACAGAATGTGTCTGTGTTCTCTATTGGGGTCCTCATTTAAGCCCAATAACCCAAGAAAGACAAACATCTGATATTCAGCATGGGATCACTAAGGCAGGGAAATATAAGCAGATTTAGGATTTTACCTCCAAGACATGCTGCCAATCAGAAGATGGCTTTCCCCTGCCAGGAGCCTGAAATGGTAATCAGGACCCATTGGTATACACAGTTCTGCTGGTACAGAGCATAGGTAAGCTCCTAGGTCAAGTGGGTGGGAGAATCAGGAGGCTAAGGAAGGAGAATTGTGAGTTCAAAGCCATCCTCAGCAACAGCAGAGCACTAAGCAACTTTTTTTTTCAGTACTGTGGATCCCTCTTAGGGCCTCACGCATTGTAGGTGAGTGCTGTACCACTGAGGCATATCCCCAGTGCCTCACAACAATTTTTAAAGTAAAAAAGACTGAATTTTTTCTTTCTTATTTCCTCCCTTAAGTTCTGGCCATGTACTTTTTCAAAAGAACAAGTGAACGACTGAATGAGTGAATGAATTGTTTACTTTAGCATGGCATAAAAGAGTCTTTGATATTTGGACCTCAGGCAAACTTTATGGCCATGTCTTCCATTTTCCACTTGATTAGTGACCAGGAACACCCAAAGGGTTGAGTTTTCTGCAATATCACTCCTTCTAGTAATTGTATATGTTGGTATAAAATGTTCCCTCTGATATGCCTGTTTCCAGCACATGAAATTTCATTCATCATTCAAGGTCAAGTTCAATTATCTCTTTGAGGAAATTCCTACGTGCCCTCATTTCCCCCGCTACTATTTACACCTTCTAGTGTTTCAGCTGTCAGAATGAATAAACCTAGGGGCGAAAATCTGCTTAATGGCCTGGTGGATAACAGAGAATGGAATAGAAAGGAAAATCATGTAACAATTCTTTCTACTGGCACAGTCATGAAACCAAGATGAAAAGGAGCCTGGGTTTTATTTGACCAATCATAAATTGTTTTGAAACAAAAAGGAGATATTATGATCCTTTCAACCCTGGTAAAGTGAAAAATGTTGAAAGAAATAGCACTGATACATAGATATAGATTTTAGAAATATTTGTGGTATGTTTTTGAAATGTAGAGGCCAATTATAGTAGACATGTTAATATGTCAGTTGGCCTTTTAAGCATAAAATGTGTACACTTAGCTTTAAAAAGGTAAGATTTGTACATGGCAGGTTGCGAATATATGTTATGTCATGTACACAATGTATGATAAACTTTTTTTTTTTTTCTTTTTGGTACTGAGGATTGAACTCAGGGGCACTCAACCACTTTGTATTTTATTTAGAGACAGGGTCTCACCGAGTTGCTTAGTGCTCTGCTGTTGCTAAGGATGGCTTTGAACTCACGATCCTCCTTCCTCAGCCTCCTGATCTTCTGGGATTACAAATGTGTGCCACCACGCCCCACTATGATGAACTCTTAACAAGAATCACATAACTTTCTTTTGGGGACACTAAATGTCTCCTGAGTGTCATCCTTAATTCGCCCTGTCTGAGGTGACCATGTAAGGTGTTTATATGTGGCTGGATTGCATTGTATCCAGGGCTTCTAGGATTCAGTCACTCTAAGTTTTATGACCACAAATGCAGTGGAATATTGATACTTCTGCCTCTGTTTGGGACCATGACAGAGGATGACAAGTACCCTTTAGCCTAGCGGGTATGGTTGTTCATGTCAGGAAATAGTCCTTTTCCCTGAAGGGAATTATTTGAACACTATAGTTCTGGGCAGTGTTTCATGGAGATGGATTTCTTCCAGCCATACTTAGACATTCATTTAATGTCTGTGATGTATCACTTGTTTTTCTGCATGCAAAGATTCCACTGACACTCAAAGTCTATGATAATCTGAATCCTTCCTGCCTATTCAACTTTAGTTTTCCTGTTTGGTATCATAAATCTTCTGTTTCATTCAGAGAGCTATTTTTCCTGTCATCCCAATTTCTCTTCATTGTCAGTGTCTTTCCTACCTCCTGACATGCTCTCCCACCTCCTTTCTGGCTAATCAAGTACTTCCAGGCACAGCCTGGAGGTCCACGGTCCTCACCTGCATTGACTTCTCTGGAGCACTTCAGTCTTCTTATCCTTTCTCTGAACTTGATTAGAACTTACATTCTGCTCCATCTCGAGTTTATGTGCTCTTTCTCTGTCTCTCTTAGTTTCTCAATTATTTTATTCTAGTAGGTAGTACTTATCAGTAAACCTTATTAGCATCCTAATCTCTTTCAAAACAGGAAATTTGTGTTTTGATTCTCATGTAATTCTTAAGAAACTTTACATAGGAAAAATAAAGACATAGTAACAGATTGATTGGTAAATAAGTTAAAAAGGAAATTAAGGCCAATGGGTCATTCTACAACATGATCAAGAAATTTGATACAGGCTGCCAAGGGATTATAAAGTAGTCACTCTATATAACTAAGGTTTTAGACTCAGTACAGATCTGCCACTACGCTGGTTTAGCATTATTAGTATCCATTATAGAAATGTTAATGTAATCTTCACTAAGAACTGGTCAGGATTTGAAGAGACAAAAATCATGTTTCCTTTTTCCTTTTGTCTATGTTTGTTTGTTTGTTTTTGCCAGAGAAGCATTTCAGAAAACCCCTACTTAAAGAATAATCTACCAGCCTATGTCCACAAATATGCTGTTGGTCAGATATGACAAATTTGTTTAGTGTATTCACATATCCAAAATATTCATGACTTTTCCACTAATACCTGAATAACATTTTAAAAAATTTATAACTGACTGCCCTTCTGGTTAATAGTCAGCATAAACATTTCATTTGTTCCAAGAAAACTTGTGCCAAAATCTTGACTAGCTCAAGGTGTGCTGCATAGCAATGAAAAACTATTATAATGCCAGCTAATACAACTCATTGCTTTTCCAGTTTGAAAATAAAGGATGGCTGCTTGATTTCCATGCTTCATTTTCCCAATGCTGTGAACTCTGTTCAGGGAAGTTCCCATTGCTGGAGTTTTTGCTAATAACTCTCCAACTCCATGTGGAGCCATCTGTGACTCTGTGGCCATCCATGAGAGTGGCTGTGCTCCTCCATCAGTTTTCTGGGCAAGCCCATCAAACCAGCTATTAGGTGTCTGTTTGCACTGCATGAAAACAAACTTTAATGTAAAGAGATTTATAGCCTCCCCAAACTAAATCCCCAGGAGTCCCATTCTGTCTGACCCCAGGTGTTTTGAACTGATAGAAGAATGGATATCCAGTGGGTCTGTTGGACCAGATCATTTTAGCATGCTGAATGACCAAGGCCTGAGGATGATGAATGTAACCTGTATGTGTATATATTCTCCTGTGTTTTCATTATTTCCTGTCATGGGACATACAAGAGTAGTTGTTTCCTTGTGGATATGAGAGTTAATTCTTAGACTTCCTAGGCTATATAATCTCTCTGAAGAGCATATATGATCATTCCTACCCTCACATGTTGTTGACCTTAAAAGGTCAAAAGTAGGCAAAATCTACAAGCATCAGGTTACAAAACATATAATTAGTAGGGAGAATTCTCTTTCCTGACTAACAACTGTCAGCTATTGGTGCAGAGAAAATCTACCTACCAAATTGGAAGTGCCAGAGTCTTAAATGCTATTGAAACTACTCGCAACATATTTTTCTTACATACAGGATTGGAATACAGAGCAAAAGAAAACCTTTGTTTTAGGGTGTTTTTTGTTTTTTTGTTTGTTTCCCTTGTACCTATAAATTATTAATCTTATTAATAATATACTATAAGAATTTGGTCTCTGACAAGAAATAAATATTTTTAAAATGATAAGAACATATATACTAACATATACACACAAATGCAGAATTATGTCAGGCAAGTATTTGTAAACTATAGATTCCAGTGGAGAGGATGCCTGTTAGACTATGGATCAGATGTCTAAAGGTATTCTTACATCTTAGGCTTAAAAAAAAGCAAAGTTCTCTGTGTACTTTGACTAGTATGGTAAGCATGAAAGAAACCAAGGTTGTATTATGTCTTCTGTCATGTCATTGAAGCGCCCAGACATGGGCGCTTTACCATTATGTGCGATGTGCAGACTTCAGATGTTAGCTGGTAGCTGGAGTCCTCTGGTCTTCCAGCTTCCAAATTGCAGCTCTGCCAACTTTGGAACCTGTGAGACTTGTTTGCTAGTGCCTCTGACTGGGCAGATCACAGAGCAGATGGCCTGCAGTACAGACTACTATGACTTTTTTATGGAATGAAATACTTCTTTGCCTTCAAAATGATTTGCATGTATTCTAATATTCCTTGATTTTTGTGCTAATAATAAATGTACACTATATGAAAAAAATCAAAGTTATGTAGTACTCTTGATATTGAGTTATTCTGTATTTAAATTACTTTCACTAACAACTACAGTAATGCAAGTATATAGGAAGTGACTGTTCTTCACCACATAATGAGCTCCACAAAGGCAAGGGCCCTATTTTCCGTGGTTCACTGCTAGTTCCCAGTATTTCCACCAAGTCTAAACACAAGCCTCACTGCTCCATCAAAGCAAAATGAATCGTAGCAACATGAATTGGATTCTATATAAAATACTGGCCCAGGGTGTTACTCAGGAAACTTGCTCTGTGGTCAACACAAGAACAAGGTGATGAAATGTGAGGAGCAGTTAGGGCAATTTCATGAACTTGGTCACTGCCTCAAGCTTATACTTCACAAGCATTCCATCCAATATGGCACCCACCTTCTCTTCTTTCAAAACTCAACAGGTCATACCCATTGAAAATAAAGCATGCACCCCCTCCCCACTCATGTGGGCTATCAGAAATTCTGCTAGTTGTAGTCAGAAGCAGTTAGTAGTTTGTTGAGAATCACTGCATTGGCTCATCAGCATAGGCTTAATCACATTGTGATTTTCCATCTTGTTATGCCAGGCTCCATTAGTCTACCTGCTTTTTGTGTACATTACCAATTAATGTCAATTTTCCCTCCTAGGAGGCCACGAATCTGCTCTTTGAGGAGCTCAAGTAGGAAAAAATAGCTGGAATAGGGAAGCTTGGTATGAGCCTGCTGTAAGGAGCAAGACAATCATACCAGGTCAATCAGCAATGGAGACTAGGTGGCCCAAATCACATAGAGGCATCTGGAGATGGTGAGAGACAACAAAGCAGGGATGCAAGCAGATCAGGGTCTTCTGGAAGCTTCTTTTGTCATAAAACAAAAGATAGTCATGCTGAATATCAAAGTAGGGGAAGAAAAGAAGGAAGAGGAAGAAGGAGAAGAAGACAAGGAAGAGAGGAAGAGAGGAAGAAAGAGAGGAAGAGAGGAAGGAAGGCAGGAAGGCAGGAAAGCAGGAAGGAAGGAAGGAAGGAAGGAAGGAAGGAAGGAAGGAAGGAAGGAAGGAAGGAAGGAAGGAAAATAGTTGGGACCAGAGAAGACTTTGAGTCACAGAGCTCGCAGAGGGTAGCCACTGGTGTGGAATTCCTGAATGTAAAAGCAGCTGCATTTATTGTATGTATTTATAGAATTTTGCATGTATGCACACATGTATGTGTGTATGTGTGTGTGTGTGTGTAAAATTGTGTGACTGAGTGTAGCACTGGGCAGAAATTCTTGTTTCAACATCTGGAATCTAGCAGAGGTTTGCCTGGACTCTCATTTGTTCAAGACTGTTTTACTCCGAATGAATCTACCTGTCACTAGGCAGAGAGAGTCCATGGAATGTATTCAGGAATTCCCTTCATTGACTACAAAGGTTGACACCATTCTTAGGATTCTGCTGTCCATTTTAAAATATTGGTCTGTGTTTTCCTTTAGCAAAAAATGCCACCACTGGACTGAATTCCTCAAGATGCCACCTTCAATAAGCACATTATGCATCAATAGTTCATGAGCACAACTAAAAATAATGTAATCACTACAACAGATTCTTGGACCTATCCTGTGTTGACTTTCTTTATTCATTTGTAGTTTTCTGAGTTTATTATTGAATTTGATGAGAGCATGTGTGTGCATTTGTGAGTTTCTTGCGTCTGTGTCTGTTTCTTTTTTGGAAACAGAATTGAGTGAAAAGTACAGCCCTGTTCCTCACTTATTTTTCTATCTCCCATCTTTCTCCTCTGTTGGCATGCCAGTGGCTACAGAGCAAGGCTGCCAAGATCCTATATTGGATGGATTTCACAGTCTTTTCAAGACTATGAGACATCTTCATCTTCACAAAGGAACCTGGCTTAGCCAACCAGGTAGGAAAATCTGAGAGTTTAGACACAACTAAATTCAGCTGAATCCTCAATCTTTCCTTAACTCCCATTCTTTGCTGTATCTAATGATTGGACCAGGAAGGTACAAGAAGATACTTTTCAGGAAACAGATTTTTAAAAAATCAAGGAGAAACAAGTTACTTTGTGATTTTCTGGAGAACAGAATCTACCGGTTATCTACTTCTAATTTCCATGTCCTAATAAGAAGAATATTATTCTTAGGGGCTTTTTCCCCCCCAAATAAAGCAGGTATGTATATAAACACAAAAGGAATATATTTCTCATAATGAAATATTAGTACAGTCTTGAATCTCAGGGTTTTATTTTCTCCCTGGGTTCAATGCTCAGCCTGAAGCACATGACGTCAGCTGTATCTTCCATTGGCCTTTATAAATGATGCTGCTCAATTATGCATTTGCAAAGTGTCCACCCAAGGTCTGATATCAGCTCATGCTCCACTTTTTAAGAATAGTTCCAGGCATAGGACTGTGTCCACCCCAGATGTTATGCCTTTTTCTAATTCTTACAAAGATGTTGTACTGGGCCAGCTCTGAAGGTACATAAATGACAGAATCACCTGAGTTTAGAACATCTTTTCCATTAGAACATGAACAGACCTTAACCATCATGAGAGTCTGCCTCCTCATGTACTCATGGCATTAGGATGTTTGTCATCATTAACAAGATTAGGAATATAAATGCACTGATATGTGTTCTGATGCCCTCTCTCTCCTCAAATTCAATTAATTCTCTGCAGACTTTGGAATGTTGGAGTATAACCTCCGGTTCTCTGGGCACCTTTGATAAAGCATAAGGTGCCAGATACTCTCTCTCTCTGATGACAGTTTTTATGGGAGTCAATACATTACATTAGCAAAGGGCTAATGTAAATCTTACCTTGGGTCAAGCAGAGTAGAAGCAACTAGACTGATAATGTTTTGACTAAAGTTTAAGCACCTAGGAATTTTAGGTGTTTATCAAGGACACAATGTGAGGAAATCTATTCACTCAGTGCCACTGGAGCAAGGGGAAAAGTCATAATGTTATTTAGCAGGACATTTGTGAATTCAACTAGGATAGGGAAACTAATTATATGGGAAATGATTCTCACTGGTTTCTTAGGTTGAATATCACTGATGTCTTTGTAATAGATCTTGTAAAAGGTGGTAAAGTGATTTTTATTTGGAACCTGATGATAAGTTCCTACTGGCTAGCTTTGTTGGTTTCACTTCTGTTAGAGAAAAAGTTAGACCTTGAAAATACTCCCATGAGTGTCCATCTTAGCCATAGGTTCTAAAGCATATCATGCCACTGGTTTACTCTTCTGCTTCTTCTGCATCTACGTGAAAAAGTTGTTTTCAGAAAGATAAACAGCACAATTATTAGTGATCACCTATCGATTTAAAAATAGCCAACTCCTTCACTATGCTGTATTTACTATCAGCAATACAGACCTATACTTCTTAGAAATATTTTCCCTGAAGAGAATTGCCACAAAAGATTTGAAACCTTCAATCGGAAAATTGACCTTTCCTGGAACCTTAATTGTTCATTATCACTATCGAAGGATAGTTGAAAGGATGATTAATCTTCATGATTTGGTAGAAATAATTTTATTATAGAAAGTATTTTTTGTTATTGTTACATTAATCTTACATATATTTGCTTTCTTAAAAAGGTATCTAAATGCATTCTACTGTTGTGTATGACTAATTAGAACAAATAAAAAAATTTAAAAGGTATCATTTACCATTTCTTCCACCTGTTATTTAAAGTTGGCTCTTAAGTTATAAAGAAGAACTTTTTTTTCTCCAAAAAGCTGTCTTGGAAAAATAATACAACATAAAAATGTGACAAGGAAAGAGCAAGAAAAGGAAGGAAAGAAGATTGAGATTATCATGAGAATTTAACAAAAAAAAAAAAAAAAAAAAAAAAATTACATGCCTAGCAAGGTATAAAGCAAAAAGCAGTTAATACTAATTTCCTTCTTCCCTTTACACTTTAGCTTCAGATTCCTCCTTTCTTTTTTTGGCATACATTTTGGCAGAGGTATAGTGGGTGGGAAACACAGATTGGTTGATTCCCAAGGAATAGAAACCCATGGTCTCATAAGCACCACAGTTCCTTCAACTCTGACCACTGCCATTTGCTTTAGAACACATCCATTGTAAACCATGCAGAGGAGCTCCCAGCTTAAGACCTAGATGCATTATTCTCTTTAGTTAAAAGTGCACGTATATAAGAGGGTAGGGGCTCTATTGGGGAGAAGGATATGAGGAAAGAAGTAGAACTGGTGGCCTATGCCTTTGGTGAAGACTTTGGATCTCATTATGGGAAGTGACTAAACCATCTTGAACGCTGTATAATGTTTGGCAGCCTGTGTGCTATATTGTAAAATAAGTGGAGATTTCCTGTGATGGATTCTTCCACATCGCCTTTCTGGATCTAACTCTTCTTAGGTATAAACTAACATGATCTGTCTCAGCTTCCTTTTTTCAGGACTCTGAAGGTGATCAGGTTATGAAATCACTCCACAGTGGCAGTGGTTTTAATATGCTTGTTATCATAACAATTTTTGTATTTATACAAATAATTCCAGATATATATTTTTCCTTAAAAGATAAATTTCCTTTTTTTTTAAACTAAGTGTTTTCAATTGAAAAACTAGCAAACTGTCTAGTTGCATTTTTGTCCTGCAAAAACACAAAGTATTTGGTTAGTAATAAACTAGACAATTTATTCGAAGTGGAGAATATTAATAACAACATTACTTTATCCTAAACATAAGTCTTGAGGTTCAATTAAAGGAACTCTGCTACATTCAGTCTAATCAGTAACAGGTACTGCTGGACTTTAGGGGGAAGAAAAACATCCTAATAACCCCCCAAAGAACTTTTACTTCAAGTAGCCTTTCTCCAGTCTCTAAGACATAAATGAAGGTAACATTTTGATAATTCTGTTTCAGAAAACTTTTTGCAAGTTGTCTTATTTACAATGCCAACTTTTAAAAACCCACTAAAGTTAACTGGACAATAAACTAAGCAGAAATGGCTTATAAAAAGAAGGAATGTTCAAAATGCCACTTTCGTTGGAGAAACTAGGTTCAGTTTTATTCAGGGTAAAGGAAAAGGAAACTTTCAATCATGTTAGGAGAAACTCAGTCATTGATTTGGATTCTGCAGTCAGTCTACATGCAGTGAGGATGAATATTAGGTTAACACAATTGGTTTGCTGCTGTATTTGACAACTATACACAGAGCAGGGCAATTAGTATACAGAACAGTCCTTATAGTGCTGCAGTGTTGAGCACAGCAGCTCACATCTCTGCACACCACTAGTTCTCTTTGTGTACATGGGCTTCATCCTCTTTAACAAAGTTATTTTGGATGTCAGAGGTCTTGTGAATCTCCCTAGGAGTTTTTCCTTGATCATAGTGGCAATGGTCTTGCATGTAACATCAAACAAATCTGTGATGTCTAAGTAGTTTGCAGTCAGAATAAGTTCAGAAAGTGTTCCTTCTTCAACTTTCAGGAATTCTTGTTCTTTTTGCTTTTCTTGGCTCTCATCATCCTCAGGAAGAGGAAGGTCATCCTTGTGGTGGGTGGACCACTGAATGGCCTTTTAAAAACATTGCTGCATTAATATTTGATAAAGGAATGTGTCGTTAGCTCCTTCCTCATCCCTTCCTATATCTTCTAACCTCCTCTCCATAGTCACAGGTTGTTTGATCATTTCTACATCAACTTCAATTATCTCTCCATCAGAACTCTACCACTAAACTTGGAATAGTACTACCATTTGACCCAGCTATCCCTCTCCTTGGCCTATACCCAAAGGACTTAAAATCAGCCTACTACAGTGATGCAGCCACATCAATGTTCATAGCTGCTCAATTCACAATAACCAGATTGTGGAACCAACCTAGATGCCCTTCAATTGATGAATGGATAAAGAAACTGTGGTATATATACACAACGGAATATTATTCAGCCATAAAGAAAAATAAAATTATGGCATTTGCAGGCAAATGGATGAAGTTGGAGAATATCATGCTAAGTGAGATAAGCTAATCTCAAAAAAACCAAAGGATGAATGATCTCACTGATAAGAGGATGATGACACATAATGGGGGGTGGGAGGGAGGCAAGAATGGAGGAAGGAGGAACTGCATAGAGGGAAAATAGGAGTTGGAGGGGTGGAGGAGAAGGAAAAAAATAACAGAATGAATCAAGCACAATTTCCCTATGTAAATGTATGATTACACAAATGGTATGCCTCTACTTCATGTACAGAGAAACAAGATGTACCCCATTTGTTTACAATAAAAAAAAATAAAAAATAAAAAAAAGATAGACACTAAAGGAGAACAAAAAAAAAAAAAAAAAAAAAGAGAAAAGAACTCTACCACTTAAATGGAAGCCTTGGTGTTCAGTCTTTAGAAGGAGCTGATAAGAACAGGGTAGTGGTGTCTACACAAGGATGAAAGAAATGCAAAGGACAAGGCCACTGAAAAAATAAGTTTTGATAGAGATTTCAGTGCAAAATCCCAGGAGAAGATGGGATTTGTTTGAATGACAGGAAAGATCCATCCCTTAAATAAAGATCTTCCCATTTGATTCTTTATTAAGGAGTTTCAGCTTGTTTGGGTTATTTATTTTTAACTTTAGGCATAGGGCTAAGAACTGAGACATACTACCTATGAAGAGTTTGGATTTCTTATTTTACTTTCTGACTTTTTGAGGTATGTCTTTAATTAAAAATTATTTTATAAAATTATAAATTAAGTAAAACAAGCATGGTGCTAATGAGAAAAATTTAATTTTCACATTGGCTTCGCTATTCTATGTGATATCATATTATTTACTTTTCTAAAACTTCCTCATCTATTTTTTAATCAGAATATTAAGAAAAAATTTAAAATATTGGGAAGGTAAATGGCCCTTGATGAATGGCCACTCTTGTTCTATTGGTAGAAGTATGAATTGGTAGTTTTTATGGAGCAAAATTTGATAATATATATCAAAATGATACCATTCAGCCAAGTACTTTACCCTTTCTAGAATTTTGTTTTAGTGAGCTATTTTGATGCTGTGACCAAAAGACCTGACAGGAACAATTAGAGGAGGAAAAGTTTATCTGGGGATTTCAGAGGTCTCAGTTCATAGATGGCTGACTCTATTCCTCAGCGGTCAAGGTGAGACACAACATTATAGCAGAAGAATGTGGTGGAGAAAAGCAGTGCAGAACATGATGATCAAGAAGGAGAGAGGGAGAGAGAGAGAGAGAGAGAGAGAGAGAGAGAGAGAGAGAGAGAGACTCCTCTAGCCAGGGCAAAATACATACCAAAGGCATGCCCTTAGGGTCCCAACTCCTGCAGCCATGCAAGGTCAGCCTCCAGTTACCTCTCAGTTCAGCCCTATTAGGGCATTAATGCACTTGTTGTGTTAAGGTTCTCATAACTCGATCACTTCACCTCTGAACCTTCTTGCATTGTCTCACACATGAGATTTTGGGGGACATGTCACATCTAAACTGTAACAAATTTATTCTAAGTTGATGATTGAATAAGTGAAAACCAAATGTCTTCCTAAATATATTCACTATAGTTTTGTTGAAAATTGTGAAAAAATTAGATACAACCTAAATACGTGTCAATACAGAAATAAATTATATTTCATATGAAACTATAACCCAATGAAAGACAGTACTATGATTAAAAGTGATAATGTACAGATAATTGATTGGTATAGACAATTGCTATATTGTATTAATGAATGAATTTAAAAATCATAGTATTCAATTGTTCTACTAAATAAATTTCTCACCAACCAATCCTATTACACTATGTAAAACTTGTAAAATTGTCTCTGTCCCCTAATCTTCCTCCTCTCCTGTACCTAATCAATCTTGAAGTCCTTTTCACTCCTAAGTGCCTTTTAAATCATCTACTTCCCTCTACTTCTGCCTCTACTCCCTGTTACAAACTTGGCATTCACTTAATACTTGTTAAATAGGCATTTTGCAAGGTTCCATTCATAAGGAAACTTTCCACACATATGCCTTCCCCTCCCTCAGGAAGAGACAGGTACTTGAGGGAAATTCACCAGATTGCTAACTGTGGTTTCCTTTTAGGTAGTGGAATTCAGCATTATTTTTATTTTTTTATTTAAACGTCTCTATACTGCTTGAAAAAATTGTATAATAATGAATAATTTACCCCTCTCCAAAAATAAAACTGTCAAGAAATGAGGATAATAATCATTATTCTACCATTCTCACTAGATGAAAATAATGCTTAAAAAATGAGTATCTGTGAATGTCTCTTGTAATGTGAAAGCAAAGTTGTTTTGCTTATTGTGGGCAATAATAATATATAAATAATCATAGCTGCTAAAATTTCTTGAATACACATTCACAATGTTTGGGTTACTTAACATGCTTAGAGTTTAGAATAAGCCTAAGATACTATTATTAATATTCCCACTTTTATATATAGATATATAATACTATTGTAATATCACCAAATATACTATATTGACATTCCCATTTCAGAGATGGGGAAACTGAGGCAGAGGCAGATTAAGTGGCTTATCCAGGTGGACACAGATAGTGGAGCAGAAGAAGGATTCAAACCTGGACAGTCTGTGGCCGGGGTGTGAGCACTTACTGCTATCTGGGAAGTGGGAAGTGGCAGAGGTAGAACTTTGCTCCACATATCAGATTTTTCAACTGTGAAGCTCCTCAAGGGAGTTTCATAGAGATCACTTTACCACCTGCATTAACTTGGAATTTCAAGTACCGCTGAATGATTTGGGGAGTTATATCAAGACACATGACCACTGTTGAAAGTAATTTAGTAAATTATGCCTTTAAATCTTAGAGGTAGATGAAATGGAAAGAAAGGAGGAACTAATATTTGGGGAGCATTCAATTATATCGGTAATATAAAGACACCATTTCATTGATTCTTCATAGCACTCCTGGAGGTTAAGTGTTATTCTCAATTACAATCATAGATAAGGAAATTCAGGTGGGGATTTATTATGTAATTTGTCCAGGTCTTTACAGCCATTAAGTCGTAGAGTGGAGAACCATCCAGCGATGGCCCAGAGGCTAGTGTTATACACCTTAGTAATTAAGAGGAAAAATTTGGAGAGGAATTGTGTGGGATTGTTATATTGATGTAACTCAAATGACATCATAAACCTCAGTTTTCTCATAGAGAAAAATAAAAATTTTCCTGCTTTTCAAAAGAAGAATTTTCGTCTCCTATGCATTCACTTACTTTTGCAAAAGCATCATATAGGCAGTTAAAAGAATAAGATAAGGCTTAACCTTTAAGAAGCTTGGACCACATATTTCTCAGAACTGATTAACTTGTTTTATGTTTGATTTCCAATGTTATAATGAATGCCAACAATTTTCTTTACTTGAAATTTCTCTTCCATCTCAGCATCTTCCCTGTCTTTTGAATAAAGGATGCAAACTCGGGCATCTGGCCTATGCTCTTGCAGACCCCCTGGTCTGGAATGCCTTCCCTTCCCTCAGGAACTTAATTGGTTTCAAAGTGTGACCTCCCTGACCACTCCAACCTGAAGCCATGCCCTTCTTGTCTCAATGTCCATAGTGCTGAACAGGTCATTTAATACGAATTCTCTTGGAGTTTCTGGAACTCAGTGCCTCACACATGCCAGCCAGTACTCTACCTCTGAGCTATACCCCCAGCCTCACTTGGAGTTTCTATGTAGGATTTATGCATTTTCTTTAAAAAGTAAGTTAGAAAGTCTTTAATGCTCAAGTATTTGCTTGTATCCTCATACTTCATAGGAGAGGAGACAGTTCATATCTGATGGTTGTTTTGATTTTAGAGGAAAAAGGAGTAAGAATAAGATAAATGGCTGTCACATACCAGGAATTTCATATAATTATCTCATTACAAAAATAAATTAAAACAGTTTTCTTTAGTCAGTTGAAATAGAAGAGTTACCTTCCCTATATCTCAATGTCACAATTTGGAAAATAGAATTTGGCCATACATTTTGTCTGTCAGGATTGACATACAGAAACATGATGAACAGTTGTAAGCTCTTTGGAAACATAAAATTCAAGGGGAATACTAAATAAAAGGACTGATCAATATGGAGTTCAGATTTAAATTTTTTTTCATCTACTAGTGCTGGATTTCTTGGCAGTAACAGCAAAATTAGAATTTGAAAAAACAAATCTTATACATGTATTGACTGAATTTATTAAAATGCTTTATTACCATATCAATTTAATTATAAGAAGGCATTCTTATATGTCAAATATGTCTCGAAAGACAATCAAACAAATGACAATAATGCAGAGTAACAAAGGCTGCACAGCATTTGCAGACAGCATCTTTATTCATTTTTATGTGCACAAAAGAAACAAACAAAAGGTTGAAAACCTTTTAGAGTGACAAATGCCACAATTCAGTGGAAAATACACATTTTAATTTGAAAACATCTCTCACTGAGAATAAGTTTGGCAAGAGAGGAAAGAACCGGGGTGCTATGATCTGAATGTATGCGTCCCTCCAATATTCATAGGTAGGAACCTAATACTCAGCATTACAGCACTAAGATGTGGAGCCTTTGGGAAGTCACTAAGTCATGGGGGCTGTGTTCTCATGAATGGATTAGTGCTCTTATAAAAAAAGGTTGAAAGGAGGACCTGAGTGCCTTTTGCTCTTCTGCCAACTGCCGTGTAAGCCATTATGAAGCAGAGAGAGAACCTTCGCCAGACACTGAATCTCCTGGTAACTTGACCTTGGACTTCTCAGCTTCCATAATTGAATGAAAATAATTTCTGTTTATAAATTACCCAGTCCAGGGTCTTTTGGCCTGCCAACTCTGTAGCATCTCAGTACCTTCGAGGCTATATAGACCTAGCCCTTCAGATTCAGTGTATGTTAAATAAAAAGGGAGGAAAGGTATGTTTAAAGAAGTGTTCCACCCCACACTTTATTGAAAATTGTCCTCTAAATTGTTTCTTGATGGTAAAAATAAAACAAGTTAGGTTTGTGTGTGTGTATGTGTACTTTCAAACTTCCATTCTTTGTCAACCTACTTTGGTCATTTGTGTTAACATGGAAGATGGGATGTATTGTGTTATCTTTGTCATTTTCTTCAGCTGTAAACTGGATAGGGGCCAGAAATTAAAACATAATAAACTGAGAACTTGCTATAAAGAGAAGTAATAGCTAAGGGGTGAATATATGAAATGGAATGCATGTCAACAAGCATGAAGACAGCTGGTGCAGAAGTAAAAGTATACCAGACAAGAGCTGCACATGACCCAGAACCAAGGAAAGAATGCCATGTTCATAGCCCAAGGAAGTTTCTAGGAATTAGAGATTAGATTATTTCTTGACACTTCTGGTGGCTACCTGAATGGAAGGCCTGGCAAATATCTGAGAGAAGTACATGAGAAGGCAAAGAAAAAAAAAAAAAACTCAGGACATTGCTTCTTCACTGAATACTCATAAAATTTCAGTGTTGGAAAAGATTTCAGAGATGGTCAGTGAAGTCCACATATATCCACCAACCCTCTGCAGTGTTTGCAATGAGGAAAATGGGAGCTCTTAACAGGGGAGAGATAGAAATCCTTAATCCAACCAATAAAGGCCTTATCCACAAGTTAGGCTAAATGAAGCACATTATAAGAAGAAGACTCTAATTGTTTATAATTTGGCTATTTATTTTGTATCTAGAGAGCTCCACAATTCAAATTATTTTCATACTTTAACAATCTTAATTGTTCATGTGCTGTTAAGATATTCCATTGGCAAGAAAATCTTCTAAATAGAGGTTAAAAAGGAGATACCGTGATTTAAAAGTTGAGATGTTTATAAGATGATAGCTCTTTGCTTTGTGTATTGGTAACAGAAATTTGCAAGCTACAGAGAATACTTATGGTCCTTCTATTTTAAGAAACCTTGATGGCTTTCCCATATATTTCAAGTTAACTTCTATAAAGAAGTTTATAGATCCAAGAAACATATCTGAAAAAGACTCAAAGCCGTTGTTTTAGTCTTAGCCCATATAAGTACTATGTTTTAAGGATATCTCATCTATGCTCACAGCTTGGAAGATATAGAGGAAGATCGATGATTATGAAATAGTTTTCCATAAAATTTCTTTTAATAGTAAACTACTTTCCTGCATGTCATCCAGACATCAATTTATGCAGAATACTTTCCATCACTATAGTTAGCATCTAATTTATAAGATATTATGTGTCACAAGTTGATTTTAAGTGAGTTGTTTGAAATTTGAGTAAGTGACCCAAAGAGTAAGTATTGAACTGGTTGGAACCACCCTGGTTCCACAGAAAACACATACTAACTTGTGAGGCAAATGGGCTTATCCACTTTCAAATAAAGCATAATTTTAAAATTAAAAATAAACGAGTCTTATGTCTAGGTAAATTTGTCTGCTGTGATATATACATACTCACAGAAATTGGTATGCAATTTTAAGGGGCATGGAGCCTAATTTTATCCAGGAACTCAAATTAGGAAGCCCTTAGAGTAGAGAATACTAACAACAGTATATAATAATTCTTCTGGGGAAGCTATACTATATTTTGGTCAAGTGTTAAAGAGAAACTGGATTCTCCATCTCCCACATGACTGAGAGTGGGAGGCATGGGGTTCCCCTAATTCTAAAACTTGAACAATGTAGAATCTACAGTGGAGCAGAAGCATTTTGTTGTTTTTTTGTTTTCCTTGTTTGTTTGTTTGTTTGCTTTGCTTTTATTTTTCTCAGAAAGGTGGAAAGAAGAAGTTAAGAACAGGGATGGACACATTCCCAAAAGCCCACTGACATTTTAATACATATTCAAGCACACCAACTTCAAAATATGAGTCCCAACTAAAACCAGCCTGCTTTTTAATCAACTGCTTCAACTCATTGCTTTTAAACCATGTTTCCCCTTTATTGTCCACTGGGCAAGAACTTTTTCTGTTCCTCAGAATAAATGAATGTATCTTTTATCGACAATGAGAAACTGCTGAAATGTGAAGTGGGCTCTGGTACTTATGCACATCTGTGCTGTGCATCAACTTGCACATACATCCCTTTACCTCTTTTTTCACTATTGACAGCTTTCCTCTTTGTGATCTGCCCTAGAATGACTCATTGATTATCAAGAGAAGGAAGGCCAAGTACAGAAAGGAGAGAAAGAGTAGAGGTAGATACCAAGTTGGGCTATTGAGGAAGAAAAGGAGGGAAAAGGGAGCTCTGGCCACCTTACCAGCTGATGTCAACACCCAATTCAAGGAGATCATTGATGTGCTAAGACGGTATGTATTAGATGCATGGCAACTGGAAACTCCCTGCAATTCTCTCACTGACAGCAAAAATACTGTGTACTATTTGTTTTGGAACTCAAGAATTCCAGTGAAAAACTTTAAAATATTCTTACTTCAATTTGAATTTCTATGCATTTCTGGCATTTCAGAGAATCTTCAGGTTGGAAAACTTCAGAAACTATGAATACACTAGGAAAGAAATGGATCGTAGTATTCTTCATTGGATATAAAAATAAATCTTTAAAGAAAAGTTTAAGCACAAGAACCAGAAGAAGACCATTGGTTGTCTGAAAAGTTTGGGTGGGACATTCAGAAACTGCTTACTCCTAGGGATCAGATCACCACCCTGGCTATTGAACTTTCTCTAAGTCGGCATCAAAGAAATGAAATACTTTGGTCCAGGCATTGGGAACAAGTCCTACCCAACCCAGACTTTCAGGAAAGCATCAAGCAAGTCCTTTGGTGAAGCTGTATTTTCCTGAAACTCTCCTCAAGTTCTCTCTTGTCTGCTTTCTGTCTCTGATGAGGAGGCTGGAAGTCTACATAAATAAGTTATGGTGTTCAAGCAGCAACAGCAGAAGAAAAAATCAAGACTTCCAAGTAGTTGGGCAGACTCTGAACAAGTGCCCTATCTCTAGATCATCCTGGGAAAGATGGGACAATTTTGTAATCTCTCCCTTCTCTCCCTCTTCCTCCCTCTCCTTCTATGTCTGGAGATAGTGATATGAGCACCAGATAGGTACTCACATGCTTCCTGCTTTCCTCCTTCCCCTCTCATTCTTACTTCCCTTCACCCATTCTTGCTTTCTTCCTCCCTCCCTTCCTTTCTCCCTCCTTCTCTCCTATCCCATCTTCTCTCCCTTCCTTTCTCCACAAGGCCCTCTTCCCAGTTTCCACCCATTTTTTAAAAATGTAAACCACTTTTGAATTCTAGCCATCTGTTAATACAAGGCAGTGAAAAATGTTGAAGTCACATCAAATTCCACTTGCTCTGCCAGTTAAAAATACAGATGCTTCCTGTTTTATGCTTTCCTCTCACTTTCTCTGGAGTTTAAACATGAAAATATGTTCCATGATAAAAACCAGCACATATCCCCTTTCATCAGGAAGCATATTCCAAACAATGAAAGTGGAGAAGCTATTTTCCCAAGTCCAACAAGGATACCTGGATGTTGGAGGACTCATACATAGAACCATAATTTCATGAAGCAAGAACATAATTATTCACAACTATCACATTTTATAGATGAAGAAACTGAGATCACAGGGGATTGTAATTGTTCTCATATGTGCTATGCATCAACTTGCCAAAATTCACATCAGTTTACATTTTCACCCAACATGCTTGGGCCTCAATTGCTCCACAGTACTTTCTATTATCCACAGTTTTCAGAAAAGGGCCTTTTGGCTACTGGGAAAAGCCAGATCATTGAGCAATGGAACATTAACTTGAAAGTTAGTAAATGTGCTGGAGTTAACAGAAGAAAAAAAAAAAAAAAAAAAAAGCAGGACTAGGATTCAAGACACCTGGGTTTGTCTCAAATCTGTTACTAACTACCTGTCAGACTTGGGACAAAAATTTCTACCACTGGTCTGCCGCTAAGTCAGTTGATCTCTAAATTTCCTTCCAGCATTTTGAATCTTGATTTTCCCCCCTTCACTTTTCTGCTGATTCAGAGTAAAGAACCTTGGCCAAGTTATTAACTGCCATAAATCTCAATTTTTCTAAGTGCAAAGGAAGAATAACACATTCTCTTGTTTTCCTAGCACAGAGATACTAAATGATCCTGCATTAAAGTGAGAATCTTTAGAAATCACATTAAATATTTTATATCTATAGACATTTAATTAGTCACTAAAGCTAAAGTAATATAGTGACCATACTACTAGGCAATGTGCCCGGTTCTGGTCGTGTTATAAGACACTGTATTGATTTTCATTCCTCTTTCATCATTTCTTTGTGTGCGTGGTGCTGTGGCTGGAACCCAGGGACTTTTGCATGCTGAGCAGTCCCTCCACCCCTGCACTATCGTATTTTTCTGCATTAGTAAAAACTAATTTGTTAGATTTCTATGGTATCGAGCTTTGTAGGCGACTGTTTTCTGCCTCTTTCTCGTCATCCCTGTTCTCGTATCTCCCATCTCAATACCTAGCCCCTCAACCATTTTACTAATGCATGATAGAAACTTTTTTATTGCTTTTTGAGTTCTTACTTTCACCTCCAGTGATTCACCAAGTTCTCCCCAGTTTTCTCTCCCTGTGGTCTTTCAGATTCATCCACTTCCCTTTTCTCTGTTACCATATCCTAGTCCAAGCTGCCATCACCCCTCACCTGAACTACTGAATTCCACTCAAAGGACTATTTCAGATGATGTCTTTGATCATTTATCACTACTGCCTACACCTCCCTAATGGTTTTCCCTTGATCTTAAAATAAAGACCAAAATGTTTAGAAGACTTAACAGCAGGCAGTTCCTGGCCCTGGACTCACAGAACATACATCCTTCCATCCCTTAGCTGCTACTCTTTTCTACCTTCTCTTGGGAAACAGACTTTGCAGCTCCCTGTGGTTACAATATTCTCCCAGCAATCACCTAGATAATGCTTGTTCTTTGGATTTCATGCTAATTCTTATGTCCCCAGAGTAGCCTTCTCTGACCTCCTCAGGCCATTTTCCTCCATCGTACTTTCTCATTGTACTCTTTATCCTTGATGTCATTGCATCTGTCATTATCACAATTTTACATTTGCTCAGGAAATACTTCTTAAATCATATTTGGATATCTCCTCCCTCACTAGATTGTAAAATTTATGATGTCATGTCTCTTGCTGTTACTACAGCAATGCCATGTCTATTTTTCTATTATTATAGTGCTAATTGTATTTGACACATAGTAGGTGCGCTATCAAATTCTGTCAACTAAATGAGGAACTTAATGAATGAAAAGAAAGAACCTACAAGATTGGAATCATGGAAAGCAAAATTTAGTGCTCAAAGAACAAAGCTGATGAGCATTGTGTGCCTGCTGGACCAGGGAGGTCAGAAATTTTTTTAAGTGCTAAGATATGGGGTTAATAATGTCTGTAAGGTGAAACACAATTATATAGAAAATTACTAGTGATCCATGCGACCTTCAACCAACCCTCAACATCTGTAAAAAGAAATATTTCAAATGTTAAATTAAAACTTTATTTCTTCCTATGTAAGAAAAAAAAAAAAAAAAGAAATACCAAGCCAGGTTTGGTAGCACATGCCTGTAATCCCAACTGCTTGGGAGGCTAAGGTAGAAGGATCACAAGTTCAAAGCCAGTTTCAGTAGCTTAGAAAAGTCCTAAGTAATTCAGAGAGCCCCTGTCTCAAAACAAATTAAAAATATATATATTAAAGAAGGCTGGGAATGCTATTCAGTGGTTAAGTGCCCTGGGTTCAAGCCCTTGAACCACCTCTTCCCCCCAAAATAAATACCAAGACAATCTTACAAATCTTACAATTTGTAGAGATGTGTTTATCTCCATAAATTCAAAAGAGAGAAATTAATAAAACCTTCAGTAACCAGAAAATGCTCCCAATATGCCAAATTTGAACTTTGGTTTGAAAAGTAATTGTAAATTGGACAAGAAACTATATGACTTATTTATTAAAGTTTTTTTATATACAGATTATTCTCCATTTGTTCTTTGTTTTAGTCAGCTATTTCACCGCTGTGGCTAAAAGACCTGACCAGAACAATTATAGAGGGGGAAAAGTTTATTTGGGAGCTCATGGTTTCAGAGGTCTCAGTCCATAGATAACTGGTTCCATTCCTTGGGGCTCAAGGTAAGGCAGAACATCATGGCAAAATAGTGTGGCAGAGGGAAGCAGTTCACTTGGTGATCAGGAAACAGAGAGAGAGAGATGTCTACTTGCCAGATATAAACATATAGCCCAAAGGCATACCACCAGGGACCCATCTCCTGCAACCACACCCTACCACTTCAGTTATCACTCAGTTAATCCCTATCAGCGGCTTAATTCACTGATTGGGTTAAGACTCTTATAACCCAATCATTTCTCCTGTAAACCTTCTTGCATTGTCTTACACGTGAGCTTGGGGTGCGACAACTGACATCTAAACTGTAACATTCTTCCTCATACATTCTCTACTCAGGTTCCCCAAACTCTACTGGGGGAATAGTGACATGAGCTTGGTCATCAGGACTTCCTGAACTTCCAGTTTCAAGTGATTTGGCCCAAAGAGAGGCACTGGCAGAGGTCTGTAGGACGAAGGGGGATTTGTAGGCACTCACTTTCCCTGCTGCCTCCCTGCCTGGTCATAGCTGTCAGTAGTCTGTTCCTCTTTTGTGGACCACACTCCTGTTAGATGCCTTCTAACTTACAAATGAGGGTCTCAGGGGTCACTGCTTCAGAACTAGGGGTGGTACAGGCTTTCTGATGCTGTGACTACCGGGGAATAAATAAATTCTCTTTATTTGGCCATTTGGGGACTATTGTGTTCTCTGCTAAGGGTGAGGGATTTAAAACAAACAAACAAACAAACAACAACAAAAAAAGTTAAAAAGTCCTGTCAGACTGTGAATGAAATTTTTCTCAAACAAAATGTAGTTGTAGTTTCTCCTCTTGTTTGTTCAGTTAAGGTAAATACATATGCTTTACATCAAAACAGATCACAAAGCAGGGGTCACTTTAAACTGGCTATTATAAGCTCACTGGCAGAAATAAACATTTTCCTAAGTAAAATAGAATAAGCAGCATAGGAAAAACTAGAAAAGTCACTCTACCGCTCCCAAACACACATACATATGACACTGAATGGATCTTCAAAGAAAATAATAAAAGGTCAGTTCTTCATTCCTGTTCCCTTCCCCAGGTACACACATATAAACATTCCAGTTATTCCTGACATGACAGACTTGGAAAATAGGAAATTTAGGATAGCCCCGCTGAAGGGGTTGAGAGCTAAGTGTGGAGAAAGGTGAAGTGAGCCCAATTAGGGTGCTAGGTTCAGATCCCAATAAAAGCTGTTCTGTCGTGTCCATCCTGATTGTTTAATTCATCCATCGAAGAGATTATCCTAGGTACCTACCCTACTCCTACAAACGGGAGTTTGACAAGAGTCATTGCTGCCTGGCTGTGAGATAGAAAGCCATTGTCACTTCATCTGCCATTAAGCACCCATGGGGTAAGGAAAAGAAGACCCAATACAGGCTGAAGACTTCTTGGGGGCCAACTTTTTAGTTGACCATGGGTAGAAGCACTAATTGATCATCCATTAATCGACCTTGGCTTTAGCAATGGAAAAGCCAGTAACTTAGCCAGGATTGTACAGAACTATAAATTTTAACTTCTAAATACATTGATTGGTTAAAATAACAACAACAGTGATAATTATGTGCCAACTGAAAATAAAATTACTTCTTCATGTATTAGTTCCATACTTTCAAAATAAAATGTAAAATGTAGAATATATGTAATAGTTAGAATAATAGAGTACATTATATAATGTCCTTTAGCAAAAAGTCTTGCAGTATCTTAATGGTTGAAGTACATTAATCTGAGTGATCTTATTATAATAGTCCTAATATTCATAATGGAATGAATCACCCTTTATTATGATCCAAGTAACATATATCAACTTTTTCATGATATGTTGGAATGGAATGGGGTAATAGAAAAGCAGTGATTTTGGATAACACATTAGATATTCTGAACAAAAGTCATTTTCTCTACTGTCTTAATGGGAAGAAATGTTCTAAGAAGATTCCTAGGGCAGATAAATAAGTATATGAGTCTGGCTTAGGAAGACAGTGTGTTTCTTTCCCTGTGAAGCATTCTGTTAAATGCCAAATGGAGAAAAATAATGGGAGAAAGAAAGATGGCCTGGGAGAAATCTGTAAGAAACACTCAGATACCGGCAGCAGCTTCTATTCAGGTCTCTGCTCACCTCAGAGTCTGTCCAATTCATTTGATCAAAATAAAGCAAAAATGTTCAAACATACAGACTGAAGAATATTCAATGAGTACTTATTGTATGACATAGAACCTTCCAAGTGCTTCTGTGGAGATCATTTTCATTCACTCTCACCCAACTTATGAGATAAATCATCACTGTTATCTTCAATCTTCAGTCAAGGAAACTGATAATCAATCAGTGATTCTCAGAAGCTTGCTCCAAGTCACACTAGTAGTTATTGTGGGCTGGAGTTTGACTCTAGAGCCCAGGCCTTTAACCATTAAGTGAAATAAGTTAGCGTCTTCATGTTCTAGGTATGCACCACACACACACACCATCAATAAGCTATGGAGCTCTAAGTCTCTAAGTATGGGTTGGTGCTGTTGCTGTAGTATGGACACCACCTGAATGAGCAAGAGATCTTAATGTGGCCAGCTTTCAACTGTAATTAAATTTCTGTGTCCATATTATTAAGATGTATTAAAACTAGGTGAACACTTGCAAGACTTTTTAATTGGATTTTATAGAAAACCTCCATTTACAAACACTAGTACAGTCAAATGAATTCTTATCTCTTCTGTTGAGTGATTTCCAATTTTTGTGGGGGATGTGGTACTGGGAATTGAATCCAAAAATGCTTAACCACTGAGTCACATCCTCATCCCTTTTTAATATTTTATTTAGAGACAGTGTCTCACTGTGTTGCTTAGGGCCTTGCTATGTTGCTGAGACTGCCTTTGAATTTGAGAACCTCCTGCCTCAGTCTCCTGAGCCTTAGGGATTACAGGAATGCCCAGCCTCAAATTCTTACAGCAAAACCTTTTTAAAACAGCTCAGTTCTATCCATGAACTTGAATACCTACAGCTTAATGTAACTATTGCCTTGTGATTTAATGATATCCCTGAATCACCTTGAAAATTGATTATAGGTAAGGTAATGCCCACTTTACAGATGAGGACATTTGTAGTCTCAGGTGATGAATATTAAAATATAGTCGATGATATTTAAATGCACACTTTGTTTCCTTTTTTAAGACCATACTGATGTTTTTAAGAATTATCAGAGAGGAGAAGTAATTATTCCAAGTCTTTGATGTTATAACCATTAAAAAAAATGGTACATAAGCACAGGTCACATCATGACCCACTGGACCAGAATTTCTGGAGCTATGAGTTCTATTCTGATTCTACCCCTTATTCCCTCATCAAGCATTATTTCTTTATAAATTGTTTAAATGATTAATATATTTTTAATCAAACAGTTGACATGATTTGAAATTGGTAAATCATCAGATGAATCACTATTTAAAATTCTGAATGAATAAACAATGGGAAACTGAAAAGTCTCTGGCAGAGGCTCATTGAGTAAGTTAATTAAGGATGGAAAAAGAGCTACAGCGTAAGTTAGCAATGTTGTCTAAATGGGTCAGGAGTCCATTCCTATGTGTACAATAAAAACCATTCATAAACCTGAAATTACAGAATTAAGTGAGGAGATGTATAATATTATCACATCTTCAAATGAAAAATAATTCACTGTATAAGAAGCATGAAACAAAACACATTTTATTTAAGTGGAGGCATTATGTTGGTGTGCTAGTACTGCAGATTTGAAAAAAAAGAACACTTAATTGTTTTGTGATTGAGTCAGAACACAGCAACTACTTTGACAAATAATCCCTTAAATCTTGATGTTTTATTACAGCAAAAATATGTATCCTGATACTTTAAATTCCAGAACACTTGTTTTTGATTGGGTTGTTCCTTTAAGAGTTGACTCAGGAATTTATTCTCTTCCTAGACAGTTACAGAAAATGATGACTCCTCCATCTTCAATACTTGGCTTCCAGGTCATTGTGACACTGCAGTCAGTGTACTGTGGGAAGAATGAGAATGTGGAAAAGGCATGCGTGGCCCAGTGAGGTGGTACCCACCTGCCACCGCACTACTCAGGAGGATGAGGCAGGAGGATGGCAAGTTTGAGGTCAGGTTGGGCAACATATTGAGGCCCTGTCTCAAAACAAAAAGCAAAAAGGAAAAAGAGAAAAAGTTCATATGCACATCCCCACCCCTCTAACACACATTTTTAATTGCCTTGGTTTAGAAGTGACAGACAACTCCTCACATTCCATTGACTAGAATTAGTCACATGGTCCCCACCTGGATTCAGAGAGGTTGGGAAATATGAATTGGCTCTGTGCTCAGAAAGAGGAAACACATTTGGCAATCATCTAGTCAATCTCTGTGACAGGACTGGTTCAAAAGATGTGCCAGAAAAGATAAAAATAATTCAATTCATTTTTGAAAATGAATTTATTATAGTAAAATAAATATCGCTTCTCTCTTAAATTTGCATAGAAAAGCAAAGTGCAAAACATGCAAATTGAGCTAGTCATTGTAAGACTTGATTCTAAACCACATGCATATGCCACTAAATTGATATTTAAGAAATATTGGATGTCAGAAAATATTTTATCCATCATCATGGAATGCTGGCAGCCTAATGTATACCTGAAAATTGCCAAAATATTGGACCAAAGGGAACACTTAGATCAGTCATCTCAGTTTTGAGAGTATGTAAAAATATTTCACCTCAAATTCAGTTGCGTTGGTATTTCACAGACATAGATATAAATTTGGCTAAAATACAGAATGACATTGCAGCAAAATTCTAGCTAATGAAAAAAATCACTGTATTTTCAGGCCAAAACAACAGTGAAAAAAAAAAGAATTTCTAAAAACAGAATTATTCCCGTTTTTTGAAATAAAATAATAATAACACAAAAGCTAGGACCATGTGCCTTAAGACTGGATAAGTTAGCAAATTCAGGGTTCAGAAGATTGTGAAGTCTACTACTATGTTCTTGGGGATTATAAATTTGAAGGAAATTTGCTGCCTAAAAATATGAGCCTTGTGTAATTACTCCCACCTGCTGGTTAAAAGTTTTATTACTTGGGGCATTAAACCTGACTCCCACCAAGGGGTGAAGAGGAATGCAGATCACAGGGCCAGTGAACACCATCCTGCCTCCACAGTGGCTCTGGACTCTTTTTTCCAACTTTTAAATGTGGCACAACTTATAGTGGGAACTGTGAGGCAGAGCTTACCCTGTGAATAAAAGGATATTTATTTTTCCTCTAAATGAAATCAAATGGAGGATTTGGAAGTATTAATGGACCACCACATTTACTCTATAAGTTGTTCAGCTATTGGGGAAAGCAAATCAGGAAGAGGACTCTTCCAGGCACAGTGGTCCTCAGCTGTGGCTTATGAGCCAATGCACCCAAGTGGCAGGAACTTGTCCTTGACTTTGAACATCCTACACATATCCTCCCACAGGCCTTCCTGGAAGACTTCAGGAATAGAAGGCACATTATTGCTAAGGAACCGCAGGAACCTTCGAGGATAAAGCACAGTCTGATGAGCAGCTCTGCAAGCAGGGTTAGACTTTAGTTTCTAAGTCATTGAGAAGTTTTCCAAAGGTATCAAACCTGCTCAAAACACTTATAAACATCCATGTTACCATAGCAGCTTTTAACATTTGAAGAAAGTGAAAGAAGTTGAAGAAAAGGATCAAGAGCAAAAAATAGTTTTGTTTTATTTTCCTTCGCTCATTGACTTCAATCCCACCAGAAATTTTGGAAGGACAGTTCCAGAAATGTGACATTATTTTGTCCCCAGGAAATAGGATTAAAATTTTCATTATCCTCAATTGAAGGATATAGCTACTCCTTTTAAATTAACCCCTCTGCCCAGGAAGAAAACATCACAGGTGAAACACTGACACGTCAGGAATATAATAATGTATTTTGGAATCCATGGCCCTGGACTTTGGCAATTAAATGACAGTTCTGAACTGTTACCTTCCATTATAAGAAGTTTGGTTAAATTGCAGACTTGACTTTTCTGTCCTTTGGCACCTGAAGTAAAGAGAAATCAGGGGCAACACAGAGTTTATGAGCTACTAGCTCCTCTGGTTGCCTCTGTGGTTTTAGTGGCAATGTCTCTGTGTGAGCATTCAGTTTCTTTATTTTTATTTTCTTACTTTAACCCCCTTACCCCACCTTTTCATCTACATTCATTCTACATTCTGTTCCCTTCATGTCTTCTCTTGGTTTCCCTATTCTATGTCTTTTCTTTCTCCACTCTTTTAATCTGACCTATAATCATGTCATCACCTTTGTAATCTCTATGGAAAAGCTAGTTTCATTGTCTCTATTTAAAATGTTTAAAAAGTCTCAATCAAGGGAGGAAGGTGAATTTATCTGTCTTTAATATCTCTCTTAGAATTTGGAGGACTCCCTGCCAAGAAAATTATTTTCTGAAACTCTTTAGATCTTGCTGTCCTCATAAAGCACAACACCAATAAGCTGCCTCCGGACATGAGCTTGTATGTCTGGCTTGACTTTGCTGCTAGCTCCCCCAGTCAATGAAAGTAGATACGTTAGCCCAGTGTTTCCCACATATTTATATTTTATGGGACAGTAAATTATCTCAAGGAAAAATGAAGTTATTTTTTTATCTTTAACACTTTTTAAATAAAAACTACCATCTAAAACTACCATTTTAAAAATTTTAACACTTTTTAAAAACTAACCTTGGCCAGTTGCAGTGGCACATGCCTGTAATCCCAGTGGCTCAGGAGACTGAGACAGGAAGATTACAAGATCAAAACCAGCCTCAGCAATGGTGAGGCACACTAAGCAACTCAGTGAGACCCTGTCTCTAAATAAAATACAAAATAAGGCTGGGGATGTGGCTCAGTGGTTAAGTGCCCCTGAGTTCAATTCCTGGTAGAAAAAAAAAAAAAAAAAAAAAAAAAAAAAACAAAGAAAAAAACAACAATAAAAAAGCCCCTATTATTTCATTAAAAGGACATTTTAGAATGGGTACTCCAAACATAACTTTAATGAATGTAGCCAATAAAAAACAACTACTAATCTTTATTTTCTCTTTCCATGGAAGACTGACTATGGATATCAACCAGCATTGATCCAATTTTAGGTCTTCAGGTTCAATAAGATAGTTCCTTTTCCAGTACAGATGATCATGACTTTGGGTGACTCCTCTGCTTTTCAGGAGCTATTGTACCCTATTGCCTCTATGTTGAAGGTCGCCATTCTATCTTTGGAATCCCAAATGTTCCAGTGGTAAATTCTAAGTTCCAATGTATAAATGTAGTCAATAAAAATTAAAATAAAATGGATTTGACTCCCTGCCACCCACACTCAAACAAGGAAATGGCTCCACTTTTATTTTTACAGTAGTATGGAATAGGTAGTATGAGAAAGAGGAGGTGGGATGGCTGGGTAACAAAAATAAAAGATGTGGTCATTATTCTTGAGTGGATTGTAGTCTAATAGAATGGACATTCAGCCTGTTTATACCCTAAGACAGACAGAAGTAGATGCTAAAGAGAGAAACATTGGAGGGCAGAGAAAGGATTTTTGTGTAATTATGAGTTTATGTGATGACTTGAGTGTTGTTCCCTTTTGTGGCTACAACATAAGTTCTGAAAAGCATTATCTCCATCAGATGTGTGGGTCCCTATTACTTAACCCTTAGCATAACACTCATTATCTAGTACCTGACCCCAAATATCTCCTAATCACCATTTGAGTTCCTGTGATATATGTTGTAAAGGATACCAAGAAATTGAAGTTTCATTCATCGCCTTTAAAGCATCTGAAAGCAGAGAGGTTTTCAAACATAGCAGATGTGTTTGGTCAGCTCATTGCTGTGTACACCATCACAGATGGTCACGGAGACTTATTTCATTCTGAAATGGAATAATTTCTTCCCCACTCAGCTTTTCCTTAGGCGTGGGTATTGATGCCATATTTATCAAGACATCTACTTGGAAGCGGATGTCACGCTGTGAAGAGCCATTATGGACAAATGTTATAGCCATGTGCCAAGTAATGACTTATGCTGGGCAGTTGCTTAAAAGGCTGATTTTTTTCATTTTATTTGCTATAGTCATATACTGCTTAGGGAAGGCAGGAATCTGTTTTGTTCTTTCTTTCTCTCTCTCTCTCTCCGCCCTCCTCCCCCTTTTTTTTAAGCTAGTAATTATTTGCAGAGCTCTTTGGGCAAAGTGCTCAGCTCACACCTGGAAACAGAATCCTAGGCTAGACAGTGAGTGGCCACGGTGATATTTATACATCTCCAGATTGTGGTTTGCCAATTGAGATGCAGACATATCCAGAAATGGCCTCATTGTCATTCTTTGTTTTTGTAATATTATCTTTGGCTGGAGAGATTTATTTTTTTTTTCCTTCTTTTTCTACTGTCAACACTATTTCAGTAGTGAGCTATATTATCCGGTGACATCAGAGGAAGCAAAGTTACACATGTCAGGTTGGCAGGAATTGCCCACTTATGGCAAATTTGCAGCAAGTTGCATTTTTCTACCATCTTCACCTTGAGTGGTGAAGTCTCCATGGTTTGGGAAGATGACGTGGACCTCCCTTGATGGCAACAGTGCTGTGTCAAATTGAACTGCTGTTGCTTCACTGTCAAAGAGGAAGGAGCCTTGTGAACTTTGTTAATAATCCTTCCCCTCTGAACAGTGGGAACGTATTCTTAGAGTTGATTGCCTGTATCTATAGGTAATGGAGGCTTAACTGGCATGAAAGTCAGAGCCAGTTTCAAACCCATTAAATTTAATGGTTTGTGTAATGATTAGCTGCAACTGATGAAATAACCAAAGAACGATTCATGGACTGTTTAGGGAAGAATACTCAAACCATTCAAAATGGACATTAAACTATGGCTGGTTTCACTGTAAGTCAACAGTTTCCTTCTTCATTTTCCATTTAGGTCTAGGTGCAGCCCACAGGGTATGGTAAAGCTGTACTTTAGGGGAAAGGTTGGATCTTTTAAGCTAATGACTTTGAACTTGTCATGTTTTCTATTATTATTTGTAAAAATCAGCAGTGGTATTAATGAGGAACTAACAAATTAAGTGTAAGACAAAGTAATGTAAGTTTAAGTTGAAATACAACTATGGAAATCCAGACAGGCATCCCTAACTCCTGGTGGCCCCTGAAAATGGCAAGCTATAGTTAGAATGCCACCTAAGCCATGTAAGTCAGAATGTAAGTACCATGAGATTAGGAAATTTATTCTGTTTCACTCAACTTCTTATCCTCAGGGCCTAGAAGAATGCCTAACATATAACAAGCACTCAACAAATTTTGAACGTAAGTGGTTGATGGATATATAACCCATCTCTGGTGAAGAACCTTTGTTTCATTTCTAAGCGGGTGAACATTCTTTCAATAGAAGAGAAAAAAAAATCAGCTCTACAAAATACAAATCAGGGCTGGGTGATAGTCTTTCCAGATCTATCTTTCTTCACATAGATCTTCTCCTGAGAGAAAACCACAGGGATTTGTGCAACTGTCGCCATCAATGATAGGTTTGGAATATGATAAAATGTAGAAAATGGTTAAATAAGAGAGTACACGCCTTGTAGAATAGAATTTAAAATAACAGCTCTCAGCAGCAGAACTCTGACAGGAACTCATGATGGGAAAATATAAACCCCACCCTGGTGATGGCATCTGGTACAAATTGATAAATGAATTGGACAACACAGCAGAGTGTTTCTTCCACAACTCTTAAGATCAAACTCCCAGTGATAAGCAAGGATCTTTGGAGCCTCTATCTTTCTCTTTTTGAAAAAAAAACGAAAGGGGAATGAAAAGACAAGTAGACAGCTTGGCCCTCCCCTTGGACATCTAACTCTTCAGACATGTATTTTAATATACATTGGAAGTTCTATTTGTCTTGCAATTCCATTTAGAGAAAAAGTGCATCCTCCTTGGGCACATCCCACAGTGTTCCATCACTGATTCTTCCTCATTCCAACACCTCCAATAATCTAATATGTAACTCAACAAAAGAACAGTTATAGCAAGTGCTGTGCTGGCCCTGTGAAAGGTAAAGGAAAATGGAAACTATAATAACAGTGAAAGAGGCAGATGCCATGTGGGAAAACCAGTCCTTGTGATCAGACAAAACTCCAGCTGAATGGTATGAGTTCAAGAAACTGTATTCAACAAAAACTTATGGAGCACCTACTATGTGTCCGACACTGTGTATGTTACTGAACAATGCTCTTTGCTCCCTGATGGTGAGTTCTCAACACTATCACAAGCCACCATGAAGCCCTTCAAGAGAACATATTTCAGATTAAGTTAGATCATTCCTGTAGCAACCTAGAGATGGAATATGCATGGATGTGAGTGCAATGTTGCCGAAGTCCTGATGCTGGTTGAATTTAGCCTTTTGCTAATGAAAGTCAAGATCCTACCATATCTCCTTCAGGTGGTTTTCTACAAAGTAAATGAATTTTGACAATTAACCAAGAATTTAAATTTATAGAAAGTGAGATGCTCTCAAACATGAAACCTGTGAAAAGAGAATTATGAAATCAAAGGATCCTTTGGGAGGAATAAGGAAGCCACTGGTTTACCATTTTGCTTCCTTCAAATTCATTTTCAAATTTTACTTTACAGCAGAGAACTCCTTGACTACACAGCCCCTCATTACCCCTGGTATTTCTGTAACCCCTTATCTCTATGTCTGACTTGTACTCTTTGACACATTATAAATGTCTTTATTTACTTATTTTCTGTCTCTTCTCTCTAGAGTACTGTTTCAAAGTTGTTCATTATATTATTCTGCTTTCTGTTACTATAAAAAATTTCTGGAGGCTGAGTGCTTTACGAAGAGAAAATGTTTATTCAGCTCACAGTTTAAGAGCATGATGCCAATATTTGCTTGGCGATGGCATCATAACAGGAAAGCATGTAACAGGGACAGATCACGTGGTGAAACAGGAAGCTGCAGCGCAAGGGGAGGCCTGTCCCAACCTCCCACTAATATCACCACTCCTTTAGGGTCCCACCACTCCTTAACATCATCACACTGAGGACCAAACTTCCAACATGAGAACCTTTAGGGCACACACTCAAGCCATACCCAAATTATAGCATCCCAGAATATGTTTGGATCCTCCCATATAAGGCAGAGAGGCATCTCCCTTAGTGGACCTGTGATCACTGGCATTTCCCTACCATTGTCCCTGTGGCTGTGCAGCTCAGATTGACTATGCTGGGGTTGTTGCTATAAATGTCTTGGGGAAATTAAAGAACTTTAAGCTTCTAAAGTGGATAAATCCTATGTTAGATTTGATTAATACATAGAATACATACTTCCAAGGGAAGAGCTCAGCTTGATAAATGGAATTTGATAGACTTAGCCCAAGTCATAAGGCCAAGTGATGTCTAACTGTTTTAAGACGCCTGCTCTCTCCTTCCATATATGTCTGGTTGGGTTGTCTTCTTCTAATACCAAACCACAGTACAATTGGTTTCCATAAAATTGTCTAATTCTGCTTTTTCTAGAGCCATCAGTGAAGGAACGTTGAAAGTTTACAGAGATGAAACATGTAGGCATTTGAAAATGTGAGGGCGACAACATACCAATTTGAGAACAGGTCCAGCTGACCAAAAGAAAGAAAATTCCCATATTATTAACAATTAGGGATTCATGAGGGTCAATATTTCTGGGGTTGAATTTCTGAAAGTTAATGATTTGGTTAGTTACTTGCCAGCTTTTAGAGAGAATTAAATAGATATAGTTGAGAAAGTCACTGGAATTGGTGGGTCAATTGTTTTTGGAAATTGTGGAGAACTGGAAGACAGTGCAAACTTGATAATTGATTACTTCCATATACTTTGAACTGAAGTGCAACTTTCTGGTCCAAAGAAAGAACTAAGAACAAATTCCTTTTTCTATAAATGGGAGGAGTTTTACATAGAATATATAAACACATAAGCTGTGAATAAAATAAACTAGAATGATTTCTCTTATCCTTCTGTTACAGGTTAAATTGTGTCACCCCAAAACAATATGTTGTAGTCTGAAACCCCAGTACCCCTGAATGTGACCTTATTTGGAAATAGTGTCTTGCAGGAGAATTAATTGAGATGAGGTCATTCAGGAATAAAGCAGGCCCTTGATCCAGTAGCAGTAGTATCACTGATGTGCTTATAAAAAGAGGGGAGACGTGTGAAGACACACAAGAAGACATGCAAAGGCAGAGACAGAGATCAGAGTGATGCATCTAAAATCCAGGAAAGCATGGGGCTGCCAGAGGCTGGAAGAGTCAAGGAAGGGTCTCCCCAAGGGATTTCAGGGGGAGCATGACCCAGCTAACGCTTGATTTCAGACTTCTACCCCCTGAACCTTTTAGACAAGAAACTTTTATTGTTCTAAGCCAAGTCCCTGATACTTTGTTACATCATCCCTAGGAAACTAATACATCTTGCTATATTCAAATGGAGAACAAAAGGGAGAAGTATTTAAGAAATAGAGCAAAAGATTTAACTTCTTACTACTTGAGGTGAGATGTGTATGCTGATAACCAAGAAGGGAGTTGGCATTTTTTGAATGACTGTAGGGTTCCCTGCTTTACCTGCTCAGTGGAGGAATAGCAAGAAATTCTGCAATGAGATAACTGTCACCAAGATGAGGGGTCTGTACCATTGCCTTCTGTTGTCCAGAGGAAGAGTTATTATAAGGCTGATTTTATCCCTGGGGTCAGTTGGAATTAGTCCTGACTGTAGTGCAACTGACCATGTGGGAAAAATTGACCTCCAAATTATTTTAAAATGGTTAAAACCAATCATTCTCTTATTTTTCAAATATGCCATTGATGCCTAAGAATCAAGTCACTGAATTTTCATCAGCCAGTTGCATCAGCCAGTTTTATATGTAAGATGTTTAGGCTGCAACTAATTTAGGGTTAGGATGGTGGCCAAACAAAGAAGATTTCATTAAAAAAGGAAGTGAAGCAGGGTCTCTAGCCTTCAAAGCAATTACCTTGGAGATACTTACAAATCTGCCTGTGCCTTCTAGATAATATTTGTTTTTAGAATTTCCTAGATCCTTCCCCTTTTCCTCTCAGAGGTAATCAAAGCAGATTGAGAGTTGTCTGTGCTCCACATTCCTCACACCTGTTCCCACATAGTTTCTTCCAGAATTCACTCTTGTCTTTTGGTGGATTTTCTTGATTTTCTGTGTGTCTAAGTTTGTTGAGGGACTGGGAGGGAAGGAACTGAGGAGTAGACTTTTGTGTTTCTAAAGGTTATCCAAAGTTTTCTTCATTTAAGGAAGGGAGAAAAAAGACAAATATTAAATAGTATTTTAAAACTAAAACTTTATAGAAATTATACTTAAATATTAAGAAAAAGATACTTGAAAGATCTATGCCTATAAAAATAACCCACTGGACATGAAAAATCTATGAGAATTATTTCAGCACTTTCTATTGGTTAGCTAATCCAAATGATTTCATTACACATTTTCATTTTCTTATTTTGTTGAACATTTGAGAAGCATGTAAGCCACATTTACCTTGCACAGACTGACTGGGAAGAGAAGAAAGGAAGGGACATTTATAGAAGGATTTTACTGGGTCAAGTACAGTGGTAGAATGTTCTGCCTGTGTTAACCTGTTTAAATCAGGAGGCATCAATTAAAACTTAGTGATTATGCAAATAGCAAATCTGACATTTAATCTGACATTTTTAAAGAAGCATGGATGTAGAAACATTGTCTGGAAAACTTTATTACTCTATCAATATTATTTATTTTAAAGAGTAAACTTCATTACAAACCTAACTTATTCAGGTACTCATTTAATGAATATTTATTGAGTGTTTACCAGGAGCTGGAAATGCAATGAGAACAAGAAAGTCCTAGTCCCTGACCTCATAGCCCTTATATAAAATGGACACAAACACATAAGCAAATGAGAAAAGAAGTGACTTGCTCAAAATTGTTGCATCAGGAGGACGCTCTGGATCTAGATGCTGAGGGTAATTCATCAAGAAAAGAGGGCAGGGAAAGGAAGGGGATGAGTCCATAGAAGAAATTGCAGACTAAAAGGAGTTCTAACTGCCTACATGTCAGCAGGGCCAAAAATAGTTTGGTTGGATGGTGGCTTAGGCTGAGAGAGACAGACTAGTAAGAAGCAAAGCTAGAGATAGAGTCAGAGGTCATGTTAATGATTTTGCTTTAGGTTAAGGAATTCCCACTTCATTTTGAAGTTCACAGAGTACTCAGATTCAGGGCAGTAATTAAGAAAGCTCACTCTGGCTTTTGTGTGGAGAACAGACTATGAGAGGACAAGACCAGAGTCAGAGAGGCCACGGGAGACTGCTGCCGTATCTTGAGCAAGGCCTAGCTGCCAGTGTCATTGTCAGTAGCAATAGAGATAAATATATGAGTCAAGGATGTGTTTAGATGGTAGGAGAGATAGGACTTGATGATTCATTGAATTCCAAGGTGAAAATGAGGGAGCAGTTAAGGATGGCTTACACATAAAATATATGGGATTCTTTTCTCTCCTGGGGTAGGAACACTATTATAGAATATGCTAGATCTTGGGGGGCACAAGACAAAAATCAAGATTGCAATTCTCAATGCCATGTAGAGCATCTACATTTAGATCCTAAAAACTGAATATATAACTCTGTTGTAATTTCAGACCCATTTCTCAAAAGGAATAGATAGGTATAGAGAGGGTGGAGGAGAGGTGGGCACAGGAATAAGCTGCTCTCTAGTCTGGGGTCCTCCCAGGCCTCCCAACCAGTGTTTCCAAGGTCTCACCATCATCAAGAATGGGTACAATACTCCCGTCCATCCATCAGAGAGAGCAGAGAGAGTTCTCTGGGAGCTGGACAGAGAAGATGCTTCAGCACCCAAAAGCAACTGCACCACTGAGTGTACCAACATATTTCAGTGTGAGAAAAATGACAAACTTGTCTGCACTAGGAACATCGTAAATGCTACAAAAAAAAAAAAAAAAAAAGCTTTACCTATGAATTTCAGAGTTAATATTAAGTAACTCTGCTAAATGCCTTCAAGTTCTAGGCTTCTTGATTCCTTGTCCTGCACACTTTTCACTGAGACTCCATGACACAGTAGGGCCTTTCAGCTTTCAGCTAAGTCCGAACATACAGTTTCTCCACTACCAAAATCCCTGTTATACAGCCTGCCTTTCACATTCAGAAAACATTTGGTACCCGTTAGTCAAGACTGTCTAGTCTGAGCAATGATATTGATCTTCCCTCCCTTCAACCACATATGCCTGGGACCACTTTGCTTTTCTCCATTATGGATCCTTACTCTTGTTATAGTATGTGTGTTCTACTTTTTGCATTTAATCCCAAAATCTAAGAAGTCATAATTTATTTATATACTTTTCAAGAACTGCACACAAACCACTGAAGACCAATGTGCACCTAAAGTTATGTTTGCTCCTGACACGAATCAGCCTCCATTCTAAAGTTGTTCCTATTCAACAGTGCCATCTTTTAAACCTGAGCATGCAGTTTTATTTTGAGTCTTTTTTCGCTCCTCAGCTTGTTAGTACTATCTATTACATTTTTGTCAGGGAAATTTATGTTTCGCCTTGCCAGAACTCCGTCTAATGCCTTTGCAATTGTTTTTGATGCATTGCCCCTGTGCTTCTTCAGAATGGGAGTTGCTGAAATTTCCTTCAGTAGGAATTTTAGTTTCTCACCCATCACCCTCTCTGTAGATTTTTGTAGATGTATCCTATAACTGTGTAAGTCAGCCTTTCTATTCTCTCCAGCTGGTAAACTATCTAATCTAGGCTTGTAATTATTCTTTTAGTGTCACTGAGACCTCTAGCATTCTGCTGATGCCCAGGGACCATTTCTCAATAGAATATTGTTGAATACATATGTCAAATACATGAGATAACAAAGAAAGTCAATAAAATTGAAAGAGTTAAATATTTTAAAAATTGTGATATAAATGAACTTATTTATAGGTGCATTAAGATCTAGTAGCAGGGCTAATACTTATTTCAGAAAATCTGTGATTTCCTTTGGTGACAAAAACCATAGGTACTATTTTTTTTTTACTTTGTTTTAAATTATTTACTTCTTTATTGACAAAATTGCTTGTGCTTACCATCCATAACATGATGTTTTGATATATGTATACATTTGGGATGGCTAAATCAAGTTACTTAACATATGTATTACTTCACATATCATTTTTCTGAAGTGTACAATTGGTGATTTTAAGTGGTGATATATTGTTGTTTAACTCTAGTTACCATGTTGGAAAATAGATTCCTTGAATTTGTTCCTCCCATTTAACTGAAATTTTATATTATTTTACCAACATTTTCCCAGTGCCCTCAGATCCCAAAATCCCAATAACTAATATTTTACCTTCTGTTTCTACAAGTTCAACATTTTTCTATTTCACTACTTATAAATGGGATCATGTGGATATTCTGTGTCTGGTTTATTTCACTTAGCATAATAGTACTGTTACTATGAATGTGATTTATTGCTTATATTCAAAATCAATGAAAACACTGATTTTTCAGTTAGTTTTCTTCCCATCCAAGTTAATGGATGTACCATGTCCTCTCCACACATGCTTGAGGGGGTGTCTGGACCCTGCTTGTACTTTTTCATGCTTTCAGCTCAAATCAAATACCTATCTCCTCTATGGAACCTCCCCTAAATTCATAAGGGAATTCACTTATCTACCTTACTCCTACAATACCTTGTTCATCTTATTGTTACCGTTAGTTTTTCTGTGTCTCCTCTTTGTAAATGTGTTTTATTCCTGTTTATTTCCTTAATATATTGGACAGTGCCTGGCATATTAAGCACTCAATAAATGTTTGTTTTATAAGTGAATTAAAACCCTAGACAGCTTCTTGTAAGTTTTAACAGGTTACCAGTCAATAAAGGACCCGAATTTAATTCATGCATTTCTACCAGGGGCACAGTGTCCTGTCATTGACCTTTAATTAAAGGGGAGCTTCCAGCAGAGCCTTCTTGGTACAGCAATATCTTCTTGGCATAATCTTAACCTTTTACTCTGCCTTGGTATCCAATTCATCTCTCCTGAAGTCATAGTTATTGGTATAAGTGAATCTTCAAGGTATTTTAATACTTTATAAACATACAAATGGAAAAATTAATTGCATTGTTACATAAGAATATATTTTAAGCTTACCAGCAAACAAATAAGTACTTCTATTTATAACTGCAAATATAACTCATAATGGAATATTAGCTGTTTACAAGGCAATTACTCTGAAAAATGTGCTGGGAGATTATAAATAAACTTAACTATCAGTAAACAATGTGCTTCCAGAAAAAAAATTATTTCAATTAGTCTAAATGTATTACACTTACTAGTAAATAGCATGAACCAGCTTCTATTTAAGTATAAATTTTAACTTCCTTATTTCCCAGTTTGTCTATATCTAAGTCAGTCATCCAAGATCAGTTGAGGTTGGCAAATATGAGGTTGACTAACATGATGTTTCCCTTAGTTCAGAGAGGAGGGGGACAGTCTCTGAAAAATAATGGAAGAGCATTCATACTGGTACTAAGCAAGGAAGATTAGAAAAACACAAGGAGCAGCAGAGAGAGCCGGAGCTCTTGGAAAGGGGACCATGAGCTTCTCCTGCACTGCACTCAGCAGACCATAGAGAGGACAGGTGTAGTTAGTCTGGAAGCTAGCTAGGTCCCACTTTCCCACTCTCTCTCCTTCTTTCTCTCACCTCCTTGTTTCCACCTATGTTGTCTTAAGACTGATTTCTAAATGGCTATACAATTCTTATAATTTTGTATTTTAGTTAATATAAAATATTTATACAAGGTCAATACAAGCTCACAATGACTTTTTTTCTGTGAAAAAAAATCCAATATTTTAAATATATATATTTCATAATGACAATTGAGATTAAAGAATGTCAACATTGGTGAAGCAATTTCTTTTTATTTCACTTTCTAAATTTTTCAAAGTATTTTTTTTTTCTTTTAGAAATTTGTTTGTAACACCTTCATGGGAAGAGAAAATGGGAATGAAAACCTGTGAGTTTCAATGAGTGAAACTCAAGTGAATGTGAAATATTTGGAAAGGAATTATAATTACTAATATTAATTATAATAATTAATATTTTCTCTTATTTTTAGTACCATGTTTAGACTTCTCATTTTAAGAGAGAGGAGAAAAAAAGCGAACCTCATTAAATTCTAAGGCCAGTGAAGATGAAGTTTTCATTACAATCAGTGAACAGTGGAGCTGTGAGAGAATCACGTCCTTTCTCTGTACAATGTGCCTTCTAGCTGAAGGAGAGTCCTTTATTACAAACCCTCATTGAGATGACTGGAATTTGTGAGTCACACAGGCCAAGATTTCCAGCCTCACCCCATGTTGGACAAAGCTTTCCTACGCTGCCAATGACTGGGGTGGAGTGACTTTGTCTTTGTCTCCTTCTACCTTCTTCTCTTTTTGGTTTCAACCAGACAATATATTCCAATTTTTATCCTTTTTCTTTTCTTTTCTTTCTTTCTTTTTTTTTTTTTTTTTGTTCAAGCCCTCTGGCTCTGCCCAAGGCAAAATGCTGCAGGGACTAGAAAGATGAAGCAGCTAAGTAAAATCGATAGTGACAGCCAGTGAACGCATATGAATTGCAACAAGCAAATGTTCAACATTGTCTCTTGGGTCTCCCACCGACATTAGCAGCATTGAATTTCCTGATTTAAGGTTCTCACAAACCAAAAATCAAATAACTAAACAAGTGCCAGCCACTCATGGTCTTCAGGTTAATAAATTTGCTCTTCATTAATCTCAAATTAGAATACTTGAGTAGACTCACATTTGGGATGGGAGCACCCAGCCTACAAGGAATTTATTACCTATAAATCAGAGAAGAGATCAGAAAACACTTGTTCAGTCCCCATTAGCCATTTCAGGTATGCTGTTCAGTGATTTAACATGTGAATGACATATCCTGAGGAGATGGGCTGAAAATTAAAAGTCCTGATGCAGAAAGTAACCTAACTCAGCTCATCTGTCCTCCCTAGTCAATCATTTATGTCCTTTAAACCTTCTTTGTTTTGGTTGTGTTGAGACAAGAAATTATTTTCTTTGACAACTAGGGTGTATTGTTTAGAATGTGGTGGGATCTTAAAAAAATTAGTAATTCCCTAATCATACAGTGCATTATTTACAAGGTATACAATGCATTATTTACATGGCATACATGCACACATGAATATTTATTTATCTTTGATTTTTAACATGTCTATCTGAATCATTTCTATCAGTGGTAAAGAAATAGCATATCAGTACTTCCCACAACATCTCCTACAAAAGTTTATTTTGACATTTAAAATTCATTGGAAGCAAAGTTCTCCCATTTTCCTGAAGTTTCATAGACACAATTTCAGAGCCTAATATTTTGATATTTTATTTTTGCAGAGAACAAGCAAAATTAAAGCTCAACATATGCCTTAAATACCATGAATTTATTATGCACTGGTACTGTGTTGATAAGAGTTTTATTTAGCCTCTAACATTTCAGGAATTGTGATAAACATGATAACATTTAAAAACATTTAAATTGTGATAACTACTATTTTTTCAATATATGTTAAGTTTTATGAAAAATCAAGGGAAGTGTCTGGAGACTGTACATATTTAGTAGAACTAAAAACGTTTTCTTCAAAAGAAGTGTACTTGTTCTTACTTTAATAGTAAGAACTATTCCATATCCCGTATGTCATAGTGTATCATCTACATGCTTCTCATTTTTATTTGAGATAGAAAGACAATGTAAAGATTTAAAAGTCCTTCCTGAAGCAAATGCATATATTTAATTTTCAGAATGATAGTGAAACTTCCTAGTAAGATACCTAGGCTGTGGGTTTTCAAGGGTACTTTCTTGGGAAATCTTTAGAAGCTAATTGTAGTTAAAGACTTGGTGGCATCAAAGGAGTAAGTGGGAAGTAGAATTCTCAAGGGAACCTTTCTATTTTATAATCCCACATTCTTTCCTAATAGATGGCATTCTGAGACTTCTTTATGTTAATTAATAATTGAAATCCATAGCACTTTATTTATTTTTCCTGAGCCTGTGGGGAAGATCTTTTGCAACCTTCTGAATTCTTATTCCACACCCCCATGAACCTACATGTACATGTGCACACACACATTTAGCCCTTGAGGCACTAAGCAGGGAATAATAACAAAGTGAAGACAGCAATAAAGACATTTGTTTCTGTAAGCAAATAGGACAGATTGATTTTACTCTATTACCTCTGAATCCCTTCTTCCTTTGGAGAGAGTTTGGAACATTTAATCATGCCAGAGCTTTCTCTCTGTTTAATATGACTGAATACATTGTCCTTTTTTCCTTAATGTTTCTGTCCCAAACTAGGTTCCAGTAGCTGATAGGGGTCAAACTGAAGCTAACCTGGGAATAAGGTTAAAATAGCATAACTGTTCCTAGGAGGTTGCTCAAGGTTACAACTGTGCAAAGTGAAGAAGAAGGGGTTATTGTTATGTCTATTTTACTTAAGTAAAAAATCAAAACCCAAGTGGCCTGAATGCTGTGTCCACCATCACAGACTAATAGAGGATGAAGCCATAAGTTTAATTGAGGTTGACTCCAGGTCCAATGGAATGTTCATTCAACCTTTGTTCATCTTTCTTTCCCCTGAGTCACCCATTTTCACACATTGATTTCTTGACCTGTTCTCTTCAGTAAAAACCCATGAGGGCCATAAAAAATTGACTTACCGGGCTGTTTTGATCCTTTTTATTTCTTTTTTTGGGGTGGCTACTAGGGATTGAACTCAGGAACCACTGAGCAACATCCCCAGTCCTATTTTGTATTTTATTTAGAGACATGGTCTCACTGAGTTGCTCAGCACCTCACTTTTGCTGAGGCTGGCTTTGAACGCTCCATCTTCCTGCCTTAGCCTTCAGAGACACTGAGATTACAAGTGTTTTGATTTTATAGTTACAGTCTCTCCAGCAGTAAAATAAAAATCCCTTCTTAGATATATTAGAACAACTAGTAAGCTGAATTGCTAGCCACTTTGAACTTCTCCTAGAAGTGATTCTTCACAGTCATAAGCAAATTCTTCTTCAGATAGTTTCTCAAAATATTCCTAACTCATAAATGATTGTTCTGAGGTCAGTTCCTGCAGAAGTTACTCCATAAGAACCCAAAGAATGTTTCTCACAATGAAGTTAATAGCCAGGCTTTACCCAAAGGCTGTAAGAGAGAACCTCTAACTACCACACCAATGTGTGGCACCATCTTGCTTAGCTATTGTGTGAAATTTACTTGTGAATTGATTTTTCTGTTCTAATGAGAAAACAGAAGTTATAAGCATTGGATAGTGGAGATACAAATTTAACTCATATTATAATTCAACCTCCTCTCTGCTGGTGGTATAAGAGAGGCATACAAATATAGAACCTCACTATGCAAAATGTGGTCTCTTCCAGGAGATAGCTAGAAACACAAAATATCAGAGCCCACCTAGAACCTGCATTTTCACAAGATCCTTTGCATCTGTATTTTAACACAATTTGCATTTTAACAAGATCTGGAGTTCCATGTGTACAATAAAGTTAAAGAAGCATTGTTGGAAACATCTGAAGTCTACTATCATGATCTCAATTTTGGTAATTGACTTTTCACAGTACTTACTACAGACCGAGCCTCTCTGCCCTATTTAGACTAACTACTTCTAGAGAGCTCTATAGTCAGATCCATAGATACTTAAGTGCCTGATCTCTACCACACATAGATTCAAGATGCTCAGGAGAGCTAAATCTCCTTCTGCTCACCACAGCCTGCCTACAGTCACTCCCTTCCTCATAGACTGGTGCTCTTTCCACTCTAGCACATTACCTTGACTAATTGTATGCTCAGTGGTTATGTTTTGGTTGCTAACCAGGATATTGATGGCAGTTATTTCCAGTGAAGCACAAGGTCCATTCATTTAAATTGAAGCAGAATTGGAGCTTGTTGAATATTAAGTTAATCACTTCCATTATGAAAACCATCACACTCAACAAATTTATTTCACTTTCATGAGACTTCCTAAAGGTTAAAGATAGGTTGTATTAGTATACTGCTGTTTATCTGCCCACCAATGCAATTTGTGAATTCTATGACATAGTCTTTTGGAGTTAGACTGCATGCTGTGTTAAATATTGCCAGGGATACTAAGAATAGTAGAGCCCTTTCCTTCTGATATTTTATCTTGAATTATTTGTCTAAGTAATATGATCAAACAGTTTTAACTTGTTGATCTATACTTGCCTAAGAAAAGAATTTAATGGGACCTCTGACTCAAGAACAAATGACAAATGATGATCCCTAAAGTCAGGATATCATCCTAGGCTGCTGATCCATACCTCTCTTGAGGTCTGCTACCTGCACAATAAAACATATGTGTAAGTTGGGAAGCATCCACCCTGTTTCAGCCAGCACTGCTGAAGGAGGTAGAATCTTCAGGAATATCACTGCATTTACTTTATCATGTTCCTCTGAGAATCTCAATTGGCCATATAGTTATTTACCAAACACTGGGGTTCCCACTAGTGCTGGATTACTGTTAGAATCATCATGGTTATGGAAGGATGTAGTCAATAATTGTGTGGTATGTAACCTCATCAATGCTCATGTTATATTACTAATACATTTTGATTAATTATAAACTGCTTTACTTTTGTTACATTTCATCCCTTTTCTTTATTCAAAACTGACCAAGTAAATCAGTTGAGAAGGATATATTAATTTACTTGAATAGATATTTGTCAACATTGTTCTGAAAAAGCAAGGTACCAGTTGAGTATATTATTATGTACTCTCACTAAAATTGCAATAGAAACACACCTAAATCCTTTGATCAAAACTAATTACCATATAGAAACATTTTTTCTCTGTATGCTTTTTAAAATATTATTCTCCTCTGCAGACATTTCTAGTAGGACTCTTTAGAAAAACAAAAATATTTCTAACTGCCCAACAGTCTCCAAGATGATCTTGAAAGCTTCAGTGGCCAGATTATCATATTAATTTGATCTTAATGACACACTTGGTTCACTGTGTTCTGTACTGAAAGCTAAATCTTGGATTTTTTTCTTGGACAAATAAAGGCAACAGCTGTGAGGTTGCAGTTCATCTTTTCAGTTTCACCCCTACCACTGGCTATGCAAAGTTGAGAGCAATTAACACTTACATAGTACTCTCAACTCTATTTTTACCAAGGGCCCCTGAAAATCAAATCTCCAGATTCCTGCAGAATTTAATAGCCAAAACAACTATTGGGATAGTGTTTCTATTGAAATGTCACTGAGGGTGCAAACATGTTATTATTCTGTTCCTGAGACTCCTCTTTGGTATATATAAGAACCCTACTTGTAGCCTAACAATTTAGTCTGTCACATGAATGCTGGTAGAAGACACAAGACTACTGGGTCAGAGATGAAGGATAACTTATCACTACAGGAACAATAGTAGCAGAGTATCAAGATTTGTGCAAGTTCTCTAAAACTCTCTTCCAATGCAGCAACAGGAAGAGAACCAGATGATGCTTGTATATATAGTAGGAAGGGGAAAGCTGATCTTAGGAAACCCCCAAATTATCTAATGACCTATAAACTTACTGCTAGTCCTCTGGTTCAGACAAAGACATTATCTCTTTTATACTTGACAGTAAACAAATGCCCCTTTGCTCCAGATGGAGACAAAAATCTCACCTTCCAAGGAATGTTTGCTATACAAACATTCTTGAAATAATAGTCCAGAACAAAGTTATTAGATCTTCTGTTTGCAAGATGTGCAGAAGTTTGAAAGACCACAGAGAATTGTTTTACCACCACGGGTTTCTTAGATGTAAATAAATTTTTCCTATGTTGGTAAGAATGGTTCAGTGTGAAATATTATTGTAGATGTACATAATATTAAGCCTTTTTCCCTACGAGAAGAATTTGTTGACGTCCTGAGCAGAATACAGGTTTCACTTATGTGATCAGCCTGTTTAGATTAGCTGGGTTCAAATACCAATCAGTTACATTTTTTCTTAATATTGTGCATATTTAACTGAGCAAGTGAGACGAATGGAGCAGGCAGAGGAGAGATTATACAGTGTCAAAGCAATATTCTTTCTCTTTTGCTTTGTTGCCCATTTTAATGATCTTGGTTAGTATCCAGGAAAGAGAGCCAAAGAAGGTGGGAAAGATTTCAGAGTCGGAGGCAGGGGAGAGTCAAGGAAGTTCCCAGAGGCGGAAACTGTCAAACCTAATCAGACTAGGCCCTGGAGCACAACACAATTAGGTCTACAGCCACCAGGGTCATTGATAGCTATGCTGGCCTCTTGGCTGTTTCTGGAACATGCCAGACATGATCTACTTTAGGTCTCTTGTATCTCATTGGTTCATTCTTCCTCCAGATGTACTGGGCTCACTCCCACTGTCTTCAAACATTCACATGTCACCTTGTCTGTACCCACTTTGACCTGAAATTACCTACACACCCAAACAGACACACAGAGACACAAATGAACACATACACACTAGTGGACAAAGAATTCACTTTAATCTGCTCTATTTTTTCCTTTATCCAACTTACTATATTATTAGTTTAACAAGAATGTAAGCTCATTGGACAGGAATGTTCTTTGATTTATTCCCATTTTTAGTCAGCTTTTTTTGCCACTGTGACCAAGAATAATTTGAGGATGAAAAGTTTTTTTGAGGGCTCATGATTTCAAAGGTCTCAGACTATAGAGGGCCAACTTTGTTGCTCTGTGTAGTAGGGGAGGCAGAACAGAGGAAAGCAAGTGGGAACATGGCATCAGGAAGGAGAGAGAGCAAAAGAGAGACTCCACTCACCACAACAACATATATACCTCAAAGGCACATCCCCAGTGATCTACCTCCTCCAGCTGCATCCTACTCACCTACAGTTACCCTCCAGTTAATCCATATCAGGAAATTAATTCACTGGTCAGATTAAGGATTTCACAATCCAATCATTTCACCTCTAGGCCTTCTTACATTGTCTCATATCTAAACCATAACATTCCTTGATATTTTCTGGGCTTCTAGATCACTATCTCATACATACATATATATTTTCAATAGATATTAGCTGGAGAATAAATGAATGAGTGTTGATTTTGGAATTTTTCATTGTTATTTGTCTTATTCCTAGGAAGAGAGATCTTTTGAGGTACCATTTCAGAACAAAAAGGACTGGGTTGGATCCTTTATTTGTGGGTGTTAAATAATAATAAATGAAAGAATCATAGTAGTAGTGACCCTGTTGATGATGATAATGAATTGCATTGATATAGTGCCTTTCTTCTTTTTTTTCTGTATGTGGAATTTCCCTCAGTGTCAGAGTGATGGATTATCCCCAACCCTCCTAGGAAAATGGCTATTCCATCTTAATGCAGGCTTTTAGAAATGAAAAATAATGCCTAGTACAATCAACTTTTAATTATCTTCACTAATAGAGTGCTGATGCTAAAGAAATAATCCCCAAATAATTTACATTTGACTTCAGGATGCATCTAGGGGCTTGTAGTCAGAAAAGAATATTAAAACAGAAGTAGTATGTGATAGCAGAATGAAATCTGGCCTGGAGTTGAGAAAATAGACTTGGTAGAGGATCAGCATTATGGGATTAATTGTGTCTCCAACCCCATCCCCCAAAAGATGTATTGAAATCAAAAATCCTAGTAACTCATAATGTGACTTTATTTAGAGTAGTTGAAGATATTGTCCTGACAGTGGTAATAATCAAGTTAAAATAAGATCATTTAGGTGGGGCCTAACCCAATATTATTGGTATCTCTATGAAAAGAAGAAATTTAGACTCAGAGACAAACCCACACTTGGGGAAAATGCCACATGGTTATTGGAGTTATGTTGCCACAAGTCGAGGAATTACCAGACACTAGGAGAGAGGCCTGCAACAGTCCCTTTCCTGTGCCTTCATAGGAAGAAGGCCCTATACATTCCCTAACCTTTTACTTATGGTTTCTAAGACAATGAGACAACAAATTTCTGTTGTGGGAGCCAACCCACTTACAGTAGTAGGTTATGACAGACTTAGGAAACTAAAACACTTGGTGACTCAACTTTTATTTGTTCATTTAGCATGCAATTCCTTCATCTCCAAGCCTCTGTTTCTACATCTCTTAAATAAAAATCAAAGTCCCTTGCTATATCATAAAGCCTTAAAGTTCTACGATGAAATCTTCTGACATAAAATCTCATCATCCCTGCTTTTCCCAGTTTTACAGTAAGTCTACTCCATCTTTGTGTGCTCTAAATTAGGAAATTAATCTAAAAGAAAGTTACACACATAATCTTCAAAGCAGATAAAATGCACGCAGAAATGATTTTATTCAAATTTGAGAGTTTATATTTTATCCATCTCTGGGAAACTCAAGAGTTTTAACATATTCACATTTTTTAAAAATAGCAAGAATAGCATACCATAGCATGATAGTCCAACTCTTATCTCTCTTTCCTTCTGTGGAATCCACTCATGCTCTACAGAATCCAACCCTACCTCCATGTACTATTAGGAGAGCAAATGTAAGTATTCCTCAGACCTTAGGACTTCCCAGGTAAATTCAGCCCAGCAGACAGAGTGAGGATGAGTGAAGATATGATTTACACGCCCCAGCACCATGGAATTCAAACCACTGCTCCCACTGAATGTTCTCCATTGCTTCATTTAATAATTAAAGGCAAGTGGTAAGTGTAGTCTTTGCGCCAAGATATGTGGAAAGTAAGATCAATGGAAACCTTTGCTTTGAAACACACTCTCATTTTTGAAAGAGTCACTTCCCTTGTGATTTTTTCCCCCTTACTACACTTCTCTGAATAAAGAGATAATATCCAACAGATGGTTATAGCAAGTATGGAAGTTATTCTCCAGAATAAAAATACATCCATAACAACATTTTTGCTGAAAAAAAGAAAGGTTTCCAAATGTTCTGATAAAGTCACCAACTTCTCAATAAGTACAGTTCATTCCTAGGAAATAACTAGAAGGACAGGATTACCCTTGTATAAGTTATTTAATACTAGTTAAGGGAAAGGCATTTTATCATAGCCAATACTATCACTAGCATATTTCTGTAACACCTCTGACATGGAGATGTTACTTCTTTGGGTACAAAGATTGTCTGGCCTGGAAGCAAGAGGTAGGCATCAAAAGCCCTTGAGCAGTTAAAATAGGTCAACACTAAAGTCATGTGTGCTGGCTCTTAGTCAAAGCCTATTTATACCTGACATAATTCTAATATATCGATTTGTTTGGTTTACCAGTTCACATTAGCAGCCAGCACTATAGAACAAGAATCCAGAAAAAAAATCTTTTAAAAGGAAATGAAAAGAAAATAACAACATCAGGCCATTAAGTGTGGGCAGAAATAGCCTCCCAAACCACATTAGCATGAGTGTGTCATTGACAAAGTTCAGTCATCCAGAGTTATAATGGTGACCTTGAAATCCTAGAACAGACATTGAATACTACGCTTTAGAAGAGTTCTGGAACAGTTCAGTGATATGGACGGTCTCATTCCCTGGCAATGCCAGATGAGTGAGTTACTGTTTATTCGAAGAATATGCAATAAAAGTTATCCTTACCGTTCTTTAGGCCTCACAGAGGAAAGAATTTCTGGGTGTGGGTGTGGTGTGTGTGTGTGTTTGAGAGAGAGAGAGAGAGAGAGAGAGAGAGAGCACATACTGATGGGGTACACACACCTAGTTGTAGTTCATGAAACAAGTTTTTGAATGCCTACTATGTGCTTTGCACTGGCTGTGCTCTGGACAATCATGATGACTGAGGTGAACTTGCTGGCACAGGTAGCTCCCAGTCCTGGAGCAATCATGGAAGGAGGATATGGGCAATCATGAAAGTATGCAGGAACAGGCAGGAAGGGAAAGCATGCCATAGGCTCTTCCCACAATAATCAGAGAAGGCTTTCTGATAAAAGAGCATTTTCATCATCTGTGTTTAGAACTTTAGACTCAGAATAATTGAAGGTGAATGAAAAAGACTGAAAAAAGCAGGATGAGAAAGCATGACTGCCCAATTCATACAGTGAATTCAATCTCTGAATCAATCGGGCATTAGCAAAAGCAGAAATGTATCCAGCAGAGAGCCCTGGGAACAGAGAGGGAGGCACTTTTTATTAAAGTCTTAGTTTCCAAATGATGGATGCCAACAAGAAAATAGTTTAAAATTCCAAGAGAAGCCTTCACTTTTCATTCGATTATAAGTGATGGCCTTTAAAAAGACATTCAAATAAAGCCAAGGATGTTAAACAGTATGTCTCAATAAAGAGTTTTGAAGTCTGTGAACCAAAAGTATATTCATAGACATCCTCTTATTTTCTAGCATGATATTATTCTATTTTGTCTTTTTTTCCCCCTATAGTTGCTCCCTGAGCCTTTTAGAATGAGAATGCTAGATGCTACATTTCTAACACTCGTTTTCTATTGCGTGTGTTACCAGAACATTCTTACACTGGAAAAAAAGTCCCGGCCTTCTACAGATTCTCTTGTTCACACATATGGACCAGGGGGCTAGCCTGGGTGTCGTGTGCCTCTAAATTGGCCTGACTCTTGGCCTTGGACAAGGTTTATCACTTCTGAGGGCTGCCTCTTAACTGAGAAATAGAGAGCTTGGATCAGATCATCTGTCAGGTTCCTTTCACTTTTAACCTTTCAGAAGTGTCTGCTTTCAAATGATTTGCCAAAAGTCACACAACCATAAACATCTGGGATACATATATCGTTGGCTTATTGACTAACTTTGAACTAGTCATTTCAGCTAAACAAACTAAAAAAAAAAAAAAAATCGGGGCTGGCCAAGAATCAGGGGATAGAAGACGTCTTTCCTAATATTCAGTCCTTCATAATAAATTATTTTATTGCCCTCAATTTTTTCCCTCCTCCGTAGATTTTGAACTTGTGGAGTCCTCTAGCATTTTAAGAGGTCCTTTCCTTGCCACATCCTGGGAACATTTCCCCTGTGCTTTGACATTGTTAAGCTCTTGTACACACACACACACACACACACACACACACACACACACACACCATCATCATCATCATCATCATCCAGTATTCTTCTGAGGATGAATGAATATTTCTGGGCCAAATACTGCAAGAGGATTTGGGCAACATTTTGGCAGGTTGAACAATGTTCACATTTATGGTCTTTGGCAAGACCATTGTTTGATCACTCTGTACTTGGTGCAGGGCATTGTTTTCTAATCAAGATAACTTAGCTATCCTTAGGGTGACATTTGACACAGCAATTGGCTGAAAATATCATGTTTTCATAATGGATTCATCTCCAATGTCTGGAAATTTAGAGGAAGTATAAAAAATGCTCAAAGAAGAAGCATTTACTGTACATATATTTTCTTCCTGAGATTTTACAAGTGTTATGTTATTTGATGTTTCCACAAATTTTCTGAGGTCAATATTGAAACCCATGTTCTAACAACCCATGCTCTGCTTCATTTTTTTTGTCTATTATTTTCACTTTCTGAGATTTCTGTGAGTTTGACATTGGATCATCTGACTATTCTTTTACTTTTCTAAAATACCTTTTGGGATTATATTCTTGGAAACTGCCTCAAATTTATTTTTTATTGCTTCCCTGGTTATTTTTACTTCAGATATTTAATTTCCAAGACTGCTGTCTATCATCTTCTGATTGTTCATGTTTTGTAGCACACTGTTCTTTTTTCAGAGTTCCTACCTTATTTTTTATTCTGTTTGTCTTTAATGTTTTCTCTGTCCTTTAATTTTTTTCTGTTGCTTTCCCCAGTTGTTTATTTGAGTCGCTTTCATTCTTTCATAATAGAGGCTTTTCTCAATTCACTGGTGATCTCAGCTGTCCTCTTATATTTAAAACATAAGATATTGAAATACATATTGGAAAATGCATAAGTAGGAGTAGAAAGCTATCTTTCTTATAAGAGTCACTCCCAATATTAGCATGTACCATATTTCTATGAAACCATTCAGTTTGCCAGTTTCTTACATGAGTGTTATAAATCTAACCACAAGCATTCTAGAACTGCGGAGCTGGCAGTGTCCCCAGCACACAGATTTCTACTAAATCCCCCTTTTTCATTCCATCTTCTCCTCTCCCTGCAGTCCTTTGCATTTGCTGTACCTGTTGTATGACATATGATGCTTATTGACTTTGTTTCTTCAGAGAAAAACTTCTAGTCTCTTGTGGGGAGATGAAAATATAGGCAACCTGACTGTGAGGTAACAGAGAGGAACCAGGTAGCCTGACTACATCTTTTGCAGATTTTCAATGACTCATTCTTTCCCTAGAACTTATACCTTCTAGAAAGCTTTCTACCTTAAACTGCTGAGTCTTTTTCTGGGGGGATATTTTTTAGGCAAACTTTTGAAGACTCTCTTCATACCCTACCTGTCTGCTGGTGCCCAAGTTCAAACATCCTTAATTCTAATTGCTCAGCTGCCACTCAGCCACCTTTCATTTTATCTTTATTTTATCTAGATTGTTAAAATTCTTAAATTCTTATCCCTTGATAAGTTTCCTCCCCACTCCCTTTCTCTTTATGGATTTCTAACCATTTTGGTTTCATTGTCATTTTAGTGGCATTTCAGGAGGGGTTTATAAATAGAAGGGTGTGGTCGAGGCAGCATTTTCAAAGGAATCAAGCCTGAATTATTACTATCTCACATCAGGTTACAGATTCTGCAATTGTAGCTCTAGACAGTACATAATTTCCTCTTTATTATGGAAAAATGTGGTATAATTTATAACAGTTAGCTTTCCTAAACAATTCCATGGAATCTGAGTCAAAAGAACTTGGCAATCAGTTATTCCAACCCTCTCCCTGATGCTTATGTTATATCCCTAAAACATGATTTTACAATTTTGAATCAAATCTAATGATGAGGAACCTACTTTCACATGAAATGGTCCATTACGTTTTGAAGTCCTGTTGTCAGAGTTAGTGTGCTTTTAAGCATTGCTGTTTACTCCTAAAATCTGAGTCTTATGAATAACAATGACTTATCACTTGACATTATAAACAGTGACTGGCAAATTCTAAATTCTAGTATAAATAGACCATAGAAAATAATGATGTTTGAATTTGTCAAATATGTCAAACTCAACTACTTAGTTGTCCCTCTTTTATATTTACCATCCAAGTAGTTGCAACAAAATCCTGTGGCATCAGTTAAAGGGACCTGAAGAAGTTCAACCAGAATCTCACAGTAGCAAGGTTGATTGCTTCAATTCTTGCTAAAAGTTCTGTTTGTTTGATGAGAAATATCTATAGAGTAGTTTCAGAAGCTTCTTATATGAGAACTGTCAGATTTGAAAGGAGAATTAATTTCTGCATATTAATCAACTTGTTAATTTCTCATGGTTGTGGTCTACATGAGACAAAGGCAATCAGCCAAATTCAAAACAAGGATAAAAACTTCTACCAGATAATTTTTGTTTTATTTTTTATTTGTAATACAAACAACAGTATAAGCGGATCATTGTCCATCTTTCCATAATATAATAAATAAAAGTTTGGGGGACTTTTCAGGTACCTTCAAACTTTTTTTTCATAGCAATTCAAGACGTCCTGTGAAATCTATTGATGTAGTTGATCTTTTGAAATCACAAGTGAACTCTCAAGTTGCAAGTGATGGTGTGACTCAGTGTATCAATTACTGGAATTTGGCTTCTATCACTGGTTCTGTCACTGACTGTGCATCCCTGAATGCAGCCCTGATGTCACATGTGCTGGTGTCCTTGGGAAACTGTGAGCAAGCCTGTTCTTTTTAAAGAACTAGACAGAGAGAAGGAGTAGTGTGAGATTAAAACCAAAAAACAGAATAGAGAGGAAGAAAGAATGAAAGGGAGTAGGCAGTCTTAAGATTTTTTAGGGATGAATTTCTATAGGATTAGCATAATTTTAGTAATTCTTTAGTTCTCTTCTATTTCATTCATTCTTGCATTCATTCAGGCATTAACTGTGTGCCTATTGTAGGTCAACCACATTTCTATGAGCTAGAAATGAGACTAGGAATAAAATAGTCCTAAATAGTAATTTCTGTTCTTATGGAGCACATTCATATGACTGGAAGCCCAATCGGAAGCAGCAACTGAGAAGAGATGAGATCTGTGGCTAATTGTGCACACAGTAGTATCCACCAATAGTACTGAGGTGGTGTCCCAGAGAAAGTATCAATGGGAAGGAAACAGGTACATCAGAGTATAAGGAAGATTATGATTGAGGTTGTTTTGTCTTTGGTTTTTGTTTCTTTTGGTACTGGCGATTGAACCCAGGAGCACTCTACCACTGAACTATATCCCCAGTTCCTTTATTTCTTAGTTTGAGACAGGGACTCCCTAAGTTAAAGGGGCCAACCTCGAACTTGCCATCTTTCTTCCTCAGCCTCCCAAGTAGGTGGGATTACAGGAGTGCACCACTGTACCCAAACTGGAATGTTGCAATTAAAAACCAGATGATCAAGTTGTTGAGAATGCAATACATTTAATAAAGATTTGAAGGAGTTAGGCCAGCACCAAAATTGACATCTAGAAGAAGTCGATGCCAGGAGAAAGCAGTAAGTACAAGGCAGGAATGGACATGTCATGCTTGCAGAAAAGCAAGTTTTCCTGGCTACAGCCAACTGAGTGAGGTGCAAACAAGATCAGAAGGGTAAGGACAGGCAAGTACAGATTGTGTTGGGCCTTGTTTGCAAAGACTTCAGCTCCCACTTGGCACGAGAAAGCAATTCACTGGAAGATTTTGTACACATGTGAAAAGTTTCCTTTTAAGAAGATAGTCGTTGTATCATTAGTGGAATGGTTTTGTATGAACATATCATTCTGCTTAGGTGGGTCAGCATTTGTAGGTTAAAAGCAAAATGTAGGAGCACTCCTGTGACAGAGTGGCAGATCACACTTATTGTCATGGGGAAAGCTGATGTCACTAATATATCAGTATGAGGAACTTTCTGTCCTGATTGCCACAAAAACAAATGACCTTGATGTGAATAGACTATAATCCCTCCTTTTGCAAACTGGAGATAACAGTGTCTTTGTAATGAATTGTGAGAACTAAATGAGAAATAGTACTTGTGAAAATATCCAACAAAATGCCTGAGATGTTAGAGGACCTTTAAAAATGTTAATGGTAACCCTCAGTGAATTTTAACAATAAATAAATTTAAACCCATTGACATAAATTATGACTAGAGTGAAAATTTTAAATCATCTTGATGATTTTTTTTTTTTTTTTTTTTTTGTCTTTGGTGCTTCTTTACCATGACTTCTCCCTCATGAAATTTTTACAAAATAATCTGAACTCCCTCATTCAGCTATTGAAATATGTCATACCAGCAAATATTTTATAATTATTTTCTTAATCAGAATCTGTTCAAAATTATATCTGTAGAGATTGATCATCTAAGTGGTAGTTTTACTATGGAAAAAACATAAAATAATAACAAATTAAATAATTTGTGGTGTATAAGTAAGTAAAATGCTAGCCAATCTTTAATTCCATTTTATAGAATAAACATTTAATCATTTGAACAATTACATGTGGTACATTATTAAGTAAGCAAACATAGCTTAGATGCTCAAAGATGTAATGCAAGAAAATCCACTAAAATGTTAACAAAAATGATATGTCTGGTACAATTAAAAGTCATTTGCTTTTTTCCCAATGTTTTAGAGATATTTCTGCACTGATTTTACATTACTTGTGTAATCAAAAATGGCTAACACATGTTATCACTCAGTAACTAGAACATGGCTCAACACTTATTTTCTTCTTCTCAGTGATTCTTACATGTATACTATCAAGGAAGCAGAATTGTAATTTGATGAGAATTTGTGATAATGACTAAACTTTTCAAACAAGATTTTGGGATAAGGAGATATAAACAAATTTCTTTTTACATGAGAAGTAAATGCAGAGTGTTGGCCAAAATCTTGTTATTTTGTTCCATCTGGTTAGCATAAAGTAGGGGGACCTCTAGTGCACTGGAAATTGAAAAAGGTACAGACCCAGGATCACGGCTCTTGCTAGAGCCATGGGCTATTGTCTGGGAGGGTGGGTATTTCCTGACAGTTTAAGTCAAGACCTGCTGCAAGATCGTTAGAAAGAAACAAGGAATGTACAAATTAAATGTAATGCAAAAACACAAGAACTGAAGGTGGTTTTTAAATGACTTAAACCAGTTTTAATATAAGGTGCTATAGTTTAGATATGACTGTCCCCCACAAAAAAATCTCATGTGTAAGACAATGCAAGAAATTTTAAATTTGAAATGATCAGGTTATGGAAGTCTTAATCTGGTCAGTGTATTAATCCATTTGAATGGATTAACTGGGTACTAACCATAGGCAGGTAGGATGTGACTAGAGAAGGTAGGTCATTGGAAGTGTGCCTTTGGAGGATATATTTTGTCCTGGATAAGAAAGGCTCTGTCTGCTTCCTGATTGTCACACACCCTTCTGCCATGATGTTCTGTCTGCCTCACTCCTGGCCCAGAGTTATGAAGTTGACTATCTATAAACTGAGACCTCTGAAACCATGAGCCCCAAAACAAACTTTTCCTATTCTAATTGTTCTTGTCAGGCCTTTTGGTCATAGCAACAGAACAGTTGACTAAAACACAAGGTGACAGAAAAGTGCTGTGCAATGTCCTTCTTGTTGGCAGAGTGCTCACAGTTGCCTACCTCCCACAATGTCTTGGACAGACAGCTGGTATTCTCCATTGTGCTACTGAAGACCCTTCAGGCCTTTCTCTTGTGAAGCCCTCTGAAGGGAAAGTCATGGACAGGATACACCATTAAATTGTATGTTTTTAAATCAAAATTTATTTGAATACAGAGTGTAAAATTATAATAGTTATGGGGTGCCATGTGACTTTTCAATACAGGCATATATTTTGTAATGTTTAAATCATAGTAGATATATCTGTATTTTCAAGTATTTATCATTTTTATGGTAAAAAACACTTAAAATCCTTTCTTCTAGTTTTTTTTTTTTTTTAAATATACAGTCCTTATCTATAGCCACCCTATTGTGAAAACTGTACACTAGAACTTGTTGCTCCTAACTAAATCTAACACCCATGGATCAAACTTCACCTCTCTGTCCCTTCTCTCCAGTCTCCCCAGCCTCTGTTGCATACAGTTATCATGAGATCATTTGAATGAGCAAGGATTCTTTTGGATAAGACCTCAAAAGTACAGGCAACAGAAGCAAAAGTAGACAAATAAGATGACATCAGACTAAAAGCTTCTGCACAGCAAAGGACACAGTCAACAGGATAAAGAGAAAACCTACAGAATAGGAGAAAATATTTGCAAGCTATTCATCCAACAGATCAATTTCCAGAACATATAAAGAACTCAAAAAATTCAATAGCAAAAAAAGCCAGTCAAATATTAATTTGATTATCTAATTAATATGCTAATCAAATATTAATTAGATAAAAAGATAAAGCATAGTCGGGGGAAGATAATTGGGGCTTAAATACCTCTATAAATTCCTCAAATTAAAAAAGAACTATTTTTTTTTAAGCTGTAAAGCTTGGCACTATCAAAGATTAAAGTTTCCTCTCGGTTTTAGCAACTACTTTCTTTGCCTTCTATGTAGCACTTGAAATTTTTGTTTTCATCAGGACTAGGTCATTCCATTACCTGAATTAGTACCCTAATTATCATGAAAGGAAAACGATGTCTTACTAAAATGACTGGGTCCAGAACTTTACTATAATTCAGCTCTTCTGTCTGTCAACGTGCATTACCAATTTCCATGGTGTCTTTGGTGCTGACAATACGACTATTTTTTTCCTACTTAATATGTAGATGTCAAAGGTATGAAAAACATCATTTGTATTTTTAAATAAAATTTAAAACACTTTTTGGGGAAGAAGGCCACTAAAATGTGACCCTGTCTGGGTTATGATGTTATAGGCAATTTTCATTGTTTTCTTCAGAAAAAATGCAACACTGATACAATTAGAAAAAAAATAATAACAAAAGCAAAACACATATCTCTAGATTTTTGAAGATATTTCAAGGCCATGGCTTAAGGCCTCTTTTGTTTTTCTTCCTTGGAATTCTGGTTACTGTGGTTGAATGAAAGCAGATTTCCACTCTACCCTGTCAAGCATCTCTGCCTGGTCAAGCTACTCCTGTGTTCTTGCCAGTTCAATTGGGAACAATCTGTTTCCTTCTTAATTTTAGCTAATCTTTATGAATGAAATGTGATTAAATCTAGCACAACTATGGAAACATCATAATAGCATATGGGGAGCCTTCCTGTAGTGCCAGTTTGCTATTTCCGTCTAATAACAAATTTTAAAAATCCAATTAGACAGTTTGAAAAAAAGGGAGCCAGAGTTAAAAATATCTGACTGTTTGACTCCGCACAGCAGGGAATGGTTTATAGGCCAATCACTCATGGTGAATAGGATGTTAGTGGTGAGAAACTCGCTTCTCTAGCCCATTAGAATAATAATTTTTTACTCCTCATACTGCTCCTAAAGCGTTCTACTTAATTATACCACGTTAAATAGCAGACATTCCCACTCCCTTTATGGGAAGGAAAATCACGTTTATTCGCCCACATAATACCATCCTCGGGTGTTAAGGGATTAGAGTTGACCTAATGGGAAGACAAACAGATGGTTTAGGAAATGAGACATGATTTTTCACACAATGGTTAATGCATGAGAAAATAAATGAGGTCTCTATCTAATGTCTATGAGTTCTCATTGAATAATTCTTAAATGACCCTATTTGGTTTGATTTCTTAACTATATTAGAAATAGATGAATCAATTAAGGAATCATTTTTCACCTATCATATGACTGATGGAATAAAACTATTTGGTGAAATAAAGGTTGTAAGGAAATGGATACTCTTAACCATTGCTGGTGGGAATATGAGGTGTTTGACCATGTGAAAATAGTTATTCTATAAAAGAATCTAGGTTATGTGATTGAGTCAGAGACGCAGTAATAAATTATATATGCAGGTGCTCTTTGCACTGGCATTTGTAATAGAGAAAAAACTGGAAACAATATAAATGTGCAATAAAAGAGAATGGTGATTACATGAGAAATACAATAAATACAATGTAAAGTGAAAATATGTGAACTGTAACTTGAGGAAATTTTAATATACTATAAATTTTGGAAGACTATGAATGGCCTTCAAAATAAACAATGATCCCCATGAAGCAGTATTGTTGATTATTTTTCTTATACATACCTTTTAAGATTGTCCAGATTTTCCAAATATGCATATTCATCATCTTAAAGGGCACATAATGAATACAGAGGTTAGTATCAGGGGCTTTGCATTGAAGAACCTAGTTTGAATCCTGCCTCTGTCATTTATTAAAAACACAATTTCAGGAAATTACTTAGCTTCTCTTCTCTTTAGTTTTCTCCTCTGAAATACAAGGATACTTATGGTGTCCAAGTCTTCAGGATGAATTAAATGAGTTTCTTTATTTGGACTATGGGTTAGTTAGCTTTGTGGTGCTATATGACCAAAATGCCTGACAAGAACTTAGAGGGAAAGTTTCTTTTGGTTCATGGTGTCAGGGTTTGTCCATGGTCAGTCAACCCCATTCATGAAGCAGGATATCACAGCCAAAGGGTGTGGTGGAGGAGTGCTGCTCCATTCATGACAACCAAGAAGTAGAGGCGGGTGGGAAGTGACCACAGGGAAGATGAACCTGCTTCAGGACATGCCTCCAGTGACCCACCTCCTCTAGCCCCACCCTTACTGCTCAAGGTCACCACCCAGTCAGTACATTCAAACTGGGATGGACTAATTAGGTTACAGCTCTCATAATCTAATTATTGCACCTCTGAATATTCCTGCATTAACACAGAAGCTTTCAGGAGGTACTGCATATCCAAACTATTACAGACTATTTATGAATAACACAAGATATATTTTCCCTAAATGATCACTGTCATTATTATTCATTGTCATAAAAAAAGAAATGCTAATATTAACCTTAGAGATTGACAAATAAGTTAAAAGGTAGAGAAAGCACATTTCTGGGGAGTTTTAAGCTGATTATTGATAGAACGCTCATACTCTAAAATCTACCCATTAAAGCTTATAGTTTCATTTTTCTACACAATTACAGATGCTTTTCAGTATTGTTCCAAATTTTCCATAACAATCATACAGAGCATGGTATATCATATAGAAGGGAGTAAAATAATTACTGAAACATGATTGTGCCAAATGATTATTTAAGGGAATCTTAAAAGTGTTATTTTGAGAAATAAAACGTACTTGCTTTTATGAAACAAGCAAAACCTCAAACTACTTGGAGATCAACCTCATATGATTTCTTTCTTTAGAATAGGAGAGGGATGCTGGATACAAGTTGTCACTCAGTAGCCAAGAAGAGGTACATGGGGTCAGGCAATGAAGCCAGCTTAATGTCCTGACTGTTATCTAGGACAGGAAGTAAAGGAGGACAAATGTGCTTAGGGATGGATTGAGCCTTTGTCTCAATTGTGAAGTGTTGATTTCTTTCATTCTTCAGGTTTATTTTCTATAAATGAATTTCTTCACATGGTTCCTATACAACACGATGAACAGCAGTGATTAAGCAATATTTTGTGAGGACTGAGTGCTAAAGAAATTATGAATAAAACTTGAATGTATCCAAAGATGTTGTCCAGTAGAAATATTTAACCTTTTACGTCTCAGAATACTTTATACTCCAAGATCCCAAAGACATTGTTCTTATTGTTGTTGATGATGATGTTTTAATGGAGATTATATCTATTGATTTTCTTTCATAGAATAAAATAAACCATGAGAATCCCCAAGTACACATTCCAGTAGTCACCAGAGCAATGACATCATTATGTCATGGAGGCTCATGAAAATTCCACTGTAAATTTGTTAAAGAGTGAGAATGAAAAAGTCAAAGAACATCTAAATATTGTTATAAAAATAGTACTGACTTCACAGACCCCCTTATGAAGGGTCTCAGGAATCCCTGTCTCACACTTTGAGAACTGTTACTATAAGGCATCTTTTCCTCACTTTCTGCCATGCAAAACTATCTTTGTCATCTGGGCTTGTTTTTGGCCAAGTGCAGCCAACTCAGAGACTTTTAAGATAAGAAGAGATGAATGTCATCTCTCAGAAGCCAAAGTATTCAAAAGCATACACTAAGTGAATTTTCTTCTTCCAAACCTGCCGACTGCCTCTTTTAGCAGCTGTAGTAACAGCTGCTTCTAAGATTTGATAAGAGCCAGTGAAGAGGTTTAAAGGACCCTGTGTGTAGAAAGAGTGTCTTAAAGTTGCCAGTATCTGTTGAACTCAACTTTATCTCTGTCTATAGCAACAGCCAAATCATTCCTGTGATATTCTCTTACCTCTTTATTTATAGATAGACTATCTGTCCTAAGAAAAGGAGAAGGGGAATTGAGTGGGAAAAGATACACATACTAAGCACCAGTGTAGTAAATACTTTTATTGTGGGATTTTTTTTTCCCTTCTTTTTTTTTTTTTTTTTTTTTTTTTTTTTTTTTGGTTAATCACGATATTAATATGCCCTCTTTATAAAATGCTAAAACAATACCTAGGTAAAATGCATAAAAAGAGAACCAAAAAAACAAGAAAACAAAAAAAAAATTACTTATTTTTTCTACGATCCTCTCCCAAATATTTCTCAATGATAGTTGTGTCAGCGTTTTGATGTCTTTTCTTACAGGCTTTTTGTTGTTAAATATAAAGGACTGGGAAAAGGGTTTTGTTTTGCTTTTTCACAGGAACAGTATATCTCAAAGGTAATTTCTAGTGCCAAACTCATGTCTTTTTTAGTTTCTAGCAATACAAGTCATATCACTGCATGGATGAGCTTGGTTTGGTTAATCATTCATTAATTGATAGATATTTAGGTTGTTCTCACCATTTCCATTTTATAGTCAATGTTGCCATACAAAGAATAGCCCTTGCCAGGCACAGTGGCACACACTTGTAATCCTAGTGCCTTGGTAGGCTGAGGCAGGAGGATGGAGAGTTCAAAGCTAGCTTCAGCAACTTATCGAGACCCTAAGCAACTCAGTGAGACCCTGATTCTAAATAAAATATTTTAAAAAAAGAGTTGGGGTTGTAGCTCCGTGGTTAATCGCCTCTGGGTTCAATCCTTGAAAAATAAAAAAATAAAAATAAAAAAAAAAGAAAGAAAGAAAAGAAAAGAAAGAATAGCCCTTGTGCATAAATCCTTGTTATGTGTTAGAATCCCAAGCTTAGTACAATTGCTGGGCCAAAGACATCCTCATTTAAACATCTGGTAGGCTTTACCCCGTGGAGTGCATGTCAGTTTACAGCTTTGCTAGTAATTTATGAGGTGCTCCATGTCCCTTCACCCTAAAACTGCATCTAAACACCTTTTGAACACTGTCCAATCTAAAGTGCAAGTCACAGTATCTTGCTTTATTTTGCATTTTTCTGATTCTGACTTTGAACAACTTTTTATAATTTTATTGATCATTTTCATTTTTTCTTCAGAGAAGCATCTATCCATATCCTTTACCTATTTTTGACAGGGCTCTTTGTCTTTTTCCAACAAATTTATGTGACCTCTTCATATTATAAATATTAACACTTAATGCTTCAAATATTTCCTTCTATTGCTGTCTTGTAACCTTGATTATACTTTTTTTCATCAAACATCAGGTTTCAATTTTTTCATAGTTACAGTTGCCAATTTTTTCAGTTTTTCCTTGGAACCATCTCCCCCATACTATTTCCAAGAGTGTCAAAATACTACTTCCTCCTAAAGTTTTTGTGAATTTTTAAAATTATATCTTTCAGTCATTTATGCATTTATGACTATTCCTTTTAAAACAGTATAATGTACATATTTAAGTTATTTTCCCTGAATGGATAGCTATTTCTCATAACACAATTTGGTAAAACTTTCATCCTGTCCCTATTTATTTGAACCCCCTACTTATTTCAACTGTCACCTTGAACAAAGTGATGACATGTAACTTCACAGTTAAAAGTGCTTCCAGAGGCAGACTTCCTAGATTTGAATCCTAGGTCTATCACTGAAACATTGTGCAAAGTTCAATTTGTTTAATCTCTTTGCTGTTCCACTGATTCCCTTACAATATAATGGGGTACATGATACTATTTAGTATATTATACCATATGAGGATTAAATAAGATAATACATATTCAATAGTTTAAAATGATGTCAGTCACTTTAAGAACATTCAGTAAAGTTAGTTCTTATTAAATTTTTACAATTCCATGAATATCTGGGATCTGTGTCTGGATTATCTCTAACAGCAAGGTCAAATTCTGTGCTATTCACTATGGTAGTTATTAGTGAGCACTTAAAATATAACTAGAGTAACTGACGAATTAAAATTTTAATTAATTTCAACTTAAAGTTAAATGGCCACATGTAACTAATAGATGCCATATTGAACAGTGCCAGTATTATGTTCTCTTTTTCATTAGTTATGCATCACTATCTGAAGAAAGTTTTAGCTCCTCACTAGGATTATGATCAGGATGAGACTTTTAATTTTATGAAATGATTTTCCTAAGTGTTTTTTCTTTAATCTATTAAAGTCATAAAGTAGAAATGTAGTTCCTACTTAGAATTAATTTATTCTTGAAATAAACCTTAGACCCCCATGGTTAACTTTGATTTTCTAATTTTACTTCAAGTTCCTCTATAGTCACATGTAAAATTATTTAATTTTTTTTTTTTATTGTTCAATGACTGTGATATGGGATTTTGTCAGCTTTTTACAACGAGTGGGGATGCTTTATAATCGACACTCTAGAGTGATATCAATGTTGGAGTTAGCTGTTCTGGAGGGCTTCAAGGAACTGTTAGTAAACCATCTGAGCTTGGTACCTTTGATGTGAGGTAAGGCAGGGGACTAGGTCTGTCTACTTTAGCTGTTTCTTCCATGGTGTGTAATATTCAGGTTATTTATTTATTTATTTATTTTAATCTCTTAAGGTAAATTTGAACTTTCTGGTTTTCCAAAGAAAATCTGACCTTGGGTAATAACATTTCTGTTCAATGAATCTTTTGATATTTAAGTAATTCAAATAATTAGTTTGAAACTATAGGAAAGGGAAAGTTATTTTTCCTACTACTTTCCAACTTTTGTGGTTGGGGCCCTGTAAATTGGACTGACAAAAGGCAGATGAACAAGAGAAATACAGAAGTTTATTAACCTGTGCATTGGTTGGGCTTAGTGACTGAATGGGTTGGGTAGAACTTGGGCTCACATAGCATCTCAGCAAAGGCACAATTAATTTTTAGACAAGTGACAAGATGAAGGGAAATATCTTTGATTTTCTAGGGTGGCAAATTGTGGGAAGGCAATTATATGAAAACCTTAGGGTAGGTAAAGACTAGTTAGTAACCTATATTTAGATCCCTCTGGTGCCATGTACAAAAGGCTGACAGGGGCCTAGAGGTGCTTCATATGATTAACTTTTCTTCTCCCTAATAAGAGGGAATGGGAGACATTTTTGAAATTAGTGTCCTATTTTTAACCAGAAAGTAGCAGGTCAGAGATCTTTTCCTGAATCTGTTTCTTCTCAATTGCCTCTACCTCAAAATAATGCTTAGGCCAAAAGGCCATATTTCTGGGTGGCATATTGTTCTATTCTGTTCTACCTATGTCAGGATTTATCTTTAAGAATTTTATTTCATCATTTTTCCCAGAGTAAAATTGGGACCTATAATAATGATTGGTTAGACATTGCCTTGCTTACCTTAAAAATGTGTAAGAGTTAAAGTTAGGACTCCAGTCTTTTCCTGCATACCTTTCCACTTACTTGCTAACCATGTTTGAGAAATTATAGGTACTTCTCTGAAACCATATGGCATTAGTGTATAGAGTAAATGCTTGAGAAAAAGAGTACAGATATTAAGATCATGTCTGGGAAATCTAATTCCAATTCAGTATTTGGAAAGCCAAGTGTATAGGAATCATGCAGAAATGTAAAACCTGGAGTCTGGTGGAGCACAGTAAGAAATGATGGGGAACTTAGCAGCAAATGATTGGAGAGACGAATACTTGACACCAATAATTGAAGTTGAACCTGAGGTGTTCCAAGGATACACTCATCACCCTTGTTATTAGGTCAAATTCAGATTAGGAGACTCCCGCCCCCGCCAGGACCTCTACATGGTGAAATGACTTTTTTTTCACCACCACTAAATGGAACTTGAGTGGGAGGCTACCAAGAGTCACAGATTAGTGTGTTAGTCTGCTGTCCCTCACTCTAATGAAACACCTGAGATAATTAACTCGTAAAGAGAAAAGTGTTGTTTGGTGTATAGTTTTGGAGGTTTCTGTCCATGATGGATTGACCCTGTCTATGATGCTCTGGGCCTGTGCGGAGGCAACCCATCAGGACAGGAACATGTGATGAAACAAAACACTTTACATCCTAAGCCCAGGAGTAAAACAAGTAAAGAGACGAGGGTCCCACGATCTTCTTCAAGGGCATGCCCCACTGACATAAGCATCTCCCACTAGGCCTTACCACCCAATAGCACCACCCTGGAAACCAAGCCTTTAACATATGATCCTTTTGGGAGTTATATTCAAACCATAGCACTTAGTATGGATAAACTGCTCCTGCCTGTGTGCAGTCCATCAGAAATGATAGTGAGGAATGGTTTTCCATTCCTAGTTTGCAGAGAAGCAAGTGTCATCTTATTGTGGATGGCAGCATCCTCATCTATAAGATGAATGTGCTGGATCAGATGATTTCTTAGGTTTTTTTTGGAATGTTAACTTTCTGTAAGGCAATTCTTTATTGTATGTATCAAGAAGCAAAATATTTAAGGCCTGCCTTCGACAGTGTTTAAAGGTTAACTGATGCAGAATTAACCTGATCCTCTTTTGGCAGAGTCAATAACTATCCTTTGTTTATTCCAGAGAGGAAGGGCAGGACTTCTCTCAGTGACCAAAGTCTTTATTCATAATCTGAGTGCATGTCAGCACCCTTGGAAACCACAGGTTCAGAACTGAGAGACATTTATTTATTACAGATTTTCTTCCAGATGCTGTGCTGGGTGGTATCAGCATGTAACTTCATAAATACTTGGTCATGTGGAAAAATAGAGACAGTCGTTGCTTCTTCAGAAGTATAATTTCAAAAACTGGAGTAAAATTTTGTTGATCTGATAGAAGCCATGATTTCTAATGGTGTTTAAACACAGTGGTTTAGGAATTCATACCAGAGTTAATTGGCAACATGATTCTTATATACACCATCACAAACAGAGGTCAGAAAATGTTACCTATGTAAATAAATATCATCCTCGTACCAAAACCAGCTATTTTCTCACCTTTATATGATAGGGACTTATTTTCACTTTTATAGGAAAAAGAAAACAAAATCTGCATTCAGATTTTAGGAATAAATAGGACACTCATTAAGGAAGTCATTTCAAAATCTTTTGAAATTCTCCACCAAGTATTTATACCCTATTGTCACAAAATACTATCATTTCTATGCTTCATTTCTCCCTTCAATCACATATGGTCCACTTTGCAGTTTTTAAAATTGTTAAAAGCCATTTAGAAATTTGCCTTTTTGTATGGGTGATAAGCACTGGTTTTCCTGCTCTTTTCACCCACTTGTGAGAACATTTGGGAGCCCTTTAAGGTGGTACTTGAACACTGACAAATGCACAATATTCTATTTGAAAAAATTATGATACAATCCTTTTTTTTTTTTTTTTTTCTTTTGGAAGAAACAAATGAGCAAAGTGCAATTTCTACTGCTTGATTATTGTGTGATTTCTTAGAATTATACCTCAGTTGGGTTGAATGCAGTGATCAGATCCTAGAATACATTAAAGGCATTTCTGGCATCAAAGGCATCCCTAAAATCCTGTTTGTTTCATTCTTTAGTAATGTCAACATTCCTGAATTTCATTTACCCTAAGGCATTTTTCCACTTGCTTCAAATCTGAGCTTTACTACCAACCATTCAGATATCCTTTGTTGTGAATGTGCAATGAGGCATTCCCAGGTCACCAAGAAAGAGGACAGATACAAAGTTTAACCTTGGCAAATACTATGAAGGGCAATTCTGGAAGAAAAAAGAAGGGAGAATTCTCCCCAGGTTTAAGATGAGAAAGTGGGGGATGTGGGGGTCCTATTAAATGCATCAGCTCTTCCTCCAATGCACTGGAAGTCATTAGCACTTGTACTTATTTAACCTCACAGTGGTGCATGTCCTTCAATGACTTATCAGGTAACAATTACATATTTCTTAAATTTCTCTCTTACTTTTGCTACAAGGACTTGCCTTGCTTTGTGGCTGTTGCTCAGGAGTCTTTAAATGCAAATGAGGGAAACCCCAGGTTATAAAGCATCTGCTTCTGCAGACAGGTTTTCAATCCGTTACCTTAGCAACATTTGCCCTTGTATTCCAGGCAGCCACCTTGACAGCCTGCATAATGTAATGGATGAGGAGGGGCCAGTGAATAAAAAGAAAACTGGGGCGCACCTAGGCTCATCATTGGTTAGTAACTTGGGATCCTTCTAAAATGTCCCTGCGATAAAAATAGAAAAATCTTATTTCCAGAAATAAAAGAACTTGGGGAGAAATAAACAGGCAGGTTAAAAGAGGAGAAAAAGATATCAGAACTAGCTGGACCTAAGAGAGAAGAGATTTTCCAAAAATATCCTTCCCACCAGCCCTGCTGCAGATGTGTCACTGTAGCTCGAGAAAGAGAGGCAAAGCCATCTGCTGCAGTGTTTCCCTGGAAACCCCCAGCAACCCCCCTCCCGCGTTCCTCCGCGGCCTCCCCGCTCTACCCCTGCGCAGCTGAGGAGCGCGCCCGTGATGTCACTGCTACTAGCTGGGAGGGAATCCCAGGACCTGCGTCCCTCGGGTGGAGCCAATCATTGTCGGCCCTGGATGCTGGAAACCTAGGGCTTTAAACCAGAAAGAATCATAAAAGCAATATGCAATTCATCACACTCCACAAAGCACAGTTCCTAAAAGACTCTAAAATCGTGATTATCAAAAAAAAAAAAAAAAAAAAAATGAAATTTATCTGTAAATGAGCGTTTGCCTGCAGTGGCAGCACGGCAGTCAATCCTCTGATGGAGTGTTAACCTACTCTTTATGGATGCAGGAGAAAAGAAATGATATTTTTAGCCACTTTTAAAACATAAAGGTAATGAGTATTTCTTATCTATATATTATCATTGTATTGTCGCTTCTGCTGAAAAGTGTGATAGAAATCTAAAATGAGTTATAGTTACACGGAGACTTACAGCAATGCAATGTTTAGCTGGCATGCATTTTGTCATCCCCAGGGGCAGATGAAATAAAGCTTTACCTCCCTGGCTGCACAGTGGAGAAATGGGAACTGCTTCTTTTTCCCTCTAAAGAATTAACTTCTGGGCAGGAATGAAAATCCAGACAAAGGGCTGCCTTTGGAAGATAGTGTTGCCTCTAAATGTGATTTAACTCACATGTTCTTAGCAATAAATAAATGATAAAATATTAAAATAAAACAGGCATTAGTAATGTTGGCAGGACAAATAAATAGATGTTTTTAGAGATCTTATCCTTTATTCATGGATTTTAGGTAATTATAGCTTTGTTGTCATACTGATTTGAGGCAGTAAATCACAGTAAAAGCAGCCAATTTTTAGGGAATAAATAAATCTTTTGTTTTCTCTGAGAAAAAAGGGAAGTTGTGACTACAAGCATATATTTATTGGGCACTGATTATTGGAAACCCATCATTTGTTTTGTCATTGTAGACTAAATGTTAAATCCATGAATCTCGATTGTGTTGACATTGCTAGAAAAAGTCATATTATTTTCTAAAAGCTGTTATCAGTGGGAAAAATATGTGTTTTAATGGTTTTGTTCCCTATGGTGCTGTTTGTTTATCTTTCAAGTATTGCATTTGCACATTTGCAATTCTTTACTTTTCTGTCATTCAAATCTTTGTTAGCAAAACACATTTGCCCTTTTTTTTTTTTTTTTGCCATTCACTAAGCATTCCTTTCACAGTTAATGTGTCTGTAGAGTCTGTAGAGACACACACACACACATACATACACACACCCCACCTACAAAAAAGAAGATGTGTGTAAGTATATACCCCTTTTCTGTAGTATATATAAATGAGAGTCCCCAAAAGGTTTTTCTGGAAGTAAAGACCAATACTATATGACTTCACATTATTGCAAAGTGCTTAACTCTATGTACAAATAGGTTAAAAATAAATATGAATACAAAATTGAACTCTCATAAAGCTTTTATGAACTTAGTCCTTTGATTTCTTAATTCCTTTTTCTGCCTGTTATGAATGAAACAAGGAAGAATCATCATCAGCAATTGGGATTTATAAAATTCTGCATGACTTAGTTAATTTTTTCATTGTTTAATTTGTAAAATGAATCTTTGAAACAGTGAACTCTTAAACAGAAAGGATAAAGAAAGCTTGACCCACTATAAATTCTGTTGTCTGTGCTATCTCCCTCAGCCATATTCAGGGAAAGTCCATTTTCTTCAAAGCTATTCAGTCTGTCAGTCCACAGCTTTTCTTTTCCAATCTTAATTGCCCCATTAGCTGTGGAACTTTTATTTCCTTCTCTCTTGCCCCTTCACACTTAGCTCTTAAATCTGGCTCTCTGGAAGCAGGGTTCCCATCTGCCATCATCAGGTACCAGGTACTTGTACTGGAAAGAACCTGGCCTGACAAAAACGAGGAGATAATACAATTAAAGTGATTGGAAAAAGTGGTTAGCCAAAGCCTGGCTTTCCAGTCTTGCCTGTTACAAGTAGATTCTGTTTCCATTTGCTAGTGACAGCTTTGAGCATAAACACTGTTGCCGATCTGAGAACAGCTTGCATTCACAGTATTTGATCACAGACAGAAGAGGAAAAATGGCATTTTCTTAAAGATCAGATATAAAAGATGAAACTATATTGTTATCTGTTTTTCTTTAGTTCAAGTATCAGAAAGGAGGAAATGGAACAAAATAATTTGCATTTGTTTTAGAAAAATCACAATAAATTTAAAACAAAAATGACTAGAATTTTAAGTATCTGACAGTTTCAGAAAAAGTAATCAAATTTATGATTACTGGGCTAGATATTAATAAAGGTCACTTATTTATATAATGTTTAAATAATTTCTTTCCCTTAAAATGATAAACAACTTCCCTCTAACTGAAAACTGCTGCATAACTGGCTCTTTGTATTTTAACAGTATGCAGTAAGTTTGGGGTTGTGTTGATTGCATTATAAATATGCCATGCATTGCTAGATTAGATTTAAATCCTGGAAAAATAGAAAACTGCACTTTTGAGATAGAGGCTAGAATATTTTCAGGATTCTTTTCAACGGGACAATATAATTTGCTATTTCTATAATCTTGTGTGTGTTAACCTCCCTGAACCCTGGTTTCCTTCTTTTGTTGAATGTAGACAATTGACCAGTCTCTCTAGATTTTGGTAAGGCTAAAAGGTCTGATATAAGTGAACAAGCTTTTGTAAACAGTGATACACACATCTAATTCCTCCTTATATATTTTTACATCTTCTAAGCAGTGCTCCAGCTAGTCTGGCCTTGTCCTTGTCAACTGTGTGTGATCGTGTTGCCCTCTAGTGACTGCACTTCATAGAGGCTGTAGGCCCCAGGGATGTTGAGAGAGGGAGGGAGGGGGAAAGAGAGAGAGAGAGAGAGAGAGAGAGAGAGAGAGAGAGAGAGAGAGAGAGAGAGAGAGGGAGAGAGAGAGAGGGAGAGATATTAATGGATTTACAAAAGAGAAGGGTAAGGAAGCAGGAATCAAGAAATACAAGCAAGTAAGAAGATGTAATGCACAAGGTGGAAGAAATGAAAAGAAGCATAGAGAAGGCAAAATCCTGTGGCAGACTCTGAAAAAACCTCCGAAGCCTGGGAAGCAGGGAAATGGGAATTGATGCCAGCTTTGCTCCTTATCACCAGTAGGTCCTTCCACTGATCATAAGCTCTGGCCTTCAAGACCAATCCTGAGATTGTGAAATTAGATAATTAAAATAAAGGTCCATCTGCATTGCTTGCAGGTCCAGAATTCTTCAGGACAAGATAAGAGAAAAGCAGAAAAAGGAGAGAAAACTGAAAGAGAAGAGATGAAAGATCTGCCTAAAAAAATGTCATCTCAATATCACAGGAAACTAATAACAATTGAGTGGCTGGATGATGCATACACTAGTGGGAACTGGTCCTTTGTATGATTGTAGTCACCAGAGTGTGTTCTGCAGTGCATTTACATCCTCCCCAAGGATACAGCCTGTGTGAGATTACACCCTCTTAGACCAAATGCCTAGGCACCCTCATGACTATATGTCCAAGGAACTCCTTCTTTTCAAAATTAATCTTTCTTTACTCAGAATTATTTGAGTATCAAAGGATCTTCCTGTGGGAGGCTCCTTAAATCTGGCTTCCCATTTCAAATTATAGATGTTACAATACTGTATGAGTTAGGCTTATGATGTGCTTTCCCTAAACCACCTGGGTATTATGGAAAGGTAATCAGAGTTCTCAAGCACTGTATAATTAAAACAATGATGGAGCAAACAATCATGAAGTCTGTCATCGCCCTCTCTAGACAAAAGATCACATATGAATGAGTACTTGAAATAATCTTATCGAAAGACAGAATTAGGCAATTCAATGGAAGAAGCATTGTAATGGGGTCAGACATTTGGGTTTTTATTCTGACATGGACATTTTCTGGTTGTAAGTGATCTTCTGCAATATTTTAAATTTATCTTAGCTTCATCTGTAAAATGGGAACTAATCCAAAGATTTACAATGTGTCTGGCACTAGAGACTCCCAGATTACAATAACAAGTAAACCCTGGTATTTCTAAGAGTCATGACAAAGATTGAACAGGTATGTCTTTTAAAACTCTAAGCATTGTAGCAATGGAAGGTACCATGCATTTCTAAAGCAATGTGAAACAATAGGGATTTTTCTAACCTTAAGGAACAGCTTTTAAAAGGGAGTCTTAGCTTGTAAGCCAGAGATCCATGGGAAGTGCCATTACCACTAGGTGTTTTCAGCCTGTGAAATGCAAAACTTCCCTGGTACTAAGAACTCAGACTTTTGCATTAACAAGTGGATGAAGCAGTTACTACACAGCAGACTGCAACTCTTTAATAATATTTCCTAACATCTAGATGCCTCACTTGTCTCCTAACTTCTCAGCACCTTTCTGCACAGAAGGAAAGGGAAGTGAACCCTGTCCTTGCACTATAATGTCCCAGGTAGTAGGCATCTAGTTTCTCCCAACTCCTGTTCTGCCTAGGAATTCTGAAACTATTTTATAGGGCCACCAGGTGGCAGTTAGGGCAAATGGTTTTAAATTTCCCTCTCCACACACCCTTGGGGAAGTCCAGGGGATTACTATTGGAGAAGGTCTTGGAAATGAACCCCCCTGGAGCACTGGGGGAGCCAGGCCACGTACTCTGTACTTTGCATACACAATGCCCCATGCAGTAACATCCATCAAACGTATCCTTTAGACAGTTTAAGACAAAGAAACATGGGCAATAAGGAACCTTCCCTTATTTCAGTGTGCAAAGAAGCTTGAAAGTGCCTCAGTGTGAATACAACCCAAAGGATGCCACACGAGAGGGGAGTTTCATTCTACTATGGTACAGGGTCCAAAAAGTGAAGATAGGAGAAAACTAGATTGTGGTATTAGAATTATTTTTTTACAAAAAGTTTTAGGAGTTTGTAAATAAACTTGCTAACTGGTAAATTTCTTTTCAGTCATCTCCCACCTCATAGACCTTCCATCTCATTCTTTTCTTTCCACCACATCTGGATTTGTGATGTTTCTTCTGTAGTTTGACTCTCTCATCAGCTTTCTGATGCTATATATCTTACTTATCTTGATAAATAAATTTTAAAAATATATTTGTTTGAGTCTGTTTGGAAGCCTGTTGCATTAAAGACTGAAGATATGGCTCTAGTTTCTTCCTGGTTTCAGATGGAGAATCTGCATACAGAAGTCCACTGAAGCAAAATTAGGAATGGTACGTTTGATGTCTTACTCCCTTTTCCATAAAGAATTACTAAATGTCAGAGCCCCTAATATTTCTGGCTCTTGATGTGGAACCAGTTCAAGCAGGTTATTTTTTTCCTTCAGACAGATAGCATATTCCTATTTTAAAGTTAAAACCTGTATTACTCAAATTTGGCATAAAATGTCACCAATTTATTATCCATTTTCTGGATATTTCTAATGGCTGGCAATGTATGTGTGTTCTGGTTGGCAGGTATTTGGGGTCACAGCGATTCTTAGTTTGTACCTACTTTATTTCAGTGTGTGTTCCAAGATGAGTAGTAGAGAGTGTATTGCTTTAATAGACTTGTCTTTTACTGGCATTTGAACTTAGCTGGTAAATAAAATTAGAAACAATTGATTTCTGACTTCATCATTTCTTGTTAAAAGCATTTCCAATTCATTACATGAAACTGTTAAAGATCATCTTTTGGAAGTTTTTCTTCCCTTGAGTGGTAAAAGGTGCATTCTTTGGTTGGCCCTTCTCTGTTTTCACAGGACCTGTCATTCACTGTAAAGCTTTTCTGATGAAGGTGTCACCAACAGCATGCAGTTACCTTGCCATCCAACTACACTCTATGGGAAATGAATTTTTCCTGTCAAAATGTCAAGTTGTTTTGACTTCATAATAAATGAGGAAGGAAGTTCATAAATGTAGAACAATAACTCAGTAACTAGAGTGCTGATTTCCATTTGTTCTGTTCTTCTACCATGGCAGAGAAGTTTAATGTGCCTTACAAGTATCTGCAGCAACTTACATTCACCTGGTGCACTTTTCATTTTTATTGTTCCAGAGAATAAGATTCTGGGTAACAGTTCTGGAATGTGCACAGTGTTGTTGTAAAGTATTTGTGGGAACTTCTGTCAAGGGTTATTATTTCCTTTCACCTTTTACTCTGGAGTTTTCTTGAACTGAGTTGTTTGGACAAATGGCACACATTTCATGAATTCTGACTGTGGGAGTGTTTCACACACAGCATTGTGCTTCCGAGAGCAACCTCTGGTGACACACTCATAAACCTTGTAGCATGTTCCAAGCTACCCACATCGCTTAGTTCATTCATTAGTCAAAGTCTAGCACATATATAACAACAAATTGCATTATAAGCGTTCTTTCTTCAAGAATGTATTTATCCTCTTCATAAAGCAGGAAAACCAATTAAGTAAAATACACTAAGTGGTATAAGGTTTTTAAAAGTTACATAACATTGCTGGGTGTGGTGGTGCACGCCTGTAATCCCAGCAGCTTAGGAGGCTGAGGCAGGAGGATTGCGAGTTCAAAGCCAGCTTCAGCAAAAAGCAAGATTCTAAGCAGCTCAGTGAGACCCTGTCTCTAAATGAAATACGAAATAGAGTTGGGGATGGTCAGGTCAGTGGTCAAGCATCCCTGAATTCAATCCTTGGTAACAACGCCCCCAAAAAACAAAGTCACACAATGTTTTTCATGGATTGTTTTAAGGAAAAACTATATACCTATTTTTGGTGTCCCTAAATACAGAGGGTAGTTAGAAGTAAATTATTAAAGTACTTGAGAACTAAAAACTTTAAAGCCATGATATATGAAGTCAAATGTTTCTCTCTTCTGAATTTCCTTTTGTGGGGCTGGAGGGGTGGGGGGATTTTGATCTTCTTTTCACATAAGTAAAGGTTAGATCAGCACAGCATCCTGAATCATTAACATCCTTCTCCTCAGAGGTGACTAAGCTCAAATCCATTAGCAGAACACCTGCCAGGTCCCTCTTGTCTATTTCCGGGCCCTTGCTTCTTAGGAACGTGCTCAGGCAACCACAGCATTCCTAAACACCCCCTCCAGGTGGCAAAAAGGAAGAATGAGTAGCAGTGAACCAGAAGAGGATAGGCCACGTATTTAATCCTACGAACTGTTCAGATATAAGAAATGGGAGTAAATTAGCAAGCTCAATAGTAACCCAGGTATGCAAGCTGTCGGCAACATCCAGAAATATAATTTCTATAAATATGTATTAATATGTATTTTAGTCTTCCTCAGATATTAACAATCATGTCTTGTTTTTAACTTCTATCTTTGGGTTTTCTCCTGGTATTTTTTTCAACTGTATCAATGAAATCATCCTCACATTTTTACAGCATGAATGGCAGTACTTACATGATAATTTTGCCACCATACTTGAGACCTCATATTAACTAATTTTTTTTTCCAAAAATGGAATAAAGAATACAGTGGAATGACATGTATTTATACTGAGGTTGACGGGTATTAGGATTAGAGCTCATAATCTAAAGAAAATAGTCTTCAAATAAAGTTCACAAATAGAAGTAACTACACTTCCGTAACAGCACTTTCAACTTAAAATTCCATGTACAGTGAAGCATTGCTTAACATTGGGGGTAAGTTCTAAAAAAAAAATGTGTCCTTAGGTAATTCCACCTTTCTGTGAAAATCAGAGTGTATTTCCACAAACTTAGAATAGCTTACAGCTAGGTTATCTGGCAGAGCCCATTTTAATTTCATTTTTTTCTTTTTTTCACACTTTAAACTTTTTATTTTTTATTTTTTATTTATTTATTTTTTTTTGCGGTACTGGGGATCGAACTCAGGGCCTTGTGATTGCGAGGCAAGCACTCCACCAGCTGAGCTTTCTCCCCAGCCCACTTTAAACTTTTTTGTTAAAAACTAAGGCACAAACACACAGATTAACCTCGGCCTACACAGAGTCAGTATCATCAATAAAACAGTCTTTCACCTGCATATCTTGTCCCACTGGAAGGTCCTCAGGGGCAGTAACACACATGGAGCTGTCATCCCTTATAATAACAAGACTTCATCTTGTGAATCTTCCTGAAGTACCCATCTGAGTCTGTTTACAGTTGTAGGTTTTGGATTATTTAACTTTTCACACATGGGTTAGAGATCACCTCTGCTTTTCCTACATTGAATATTACATCAGTTCATCAGGTTGACTTTCCTCACTAGCCCACTATTTATTAATGACTAATGGCAAAATATTACGCCATACTTTAGATTATAGATAATTGAAGTAAACTTCATTCGATCCATATAAAAGAAATAGAAACTCCCACAACTGGGACATTTATAAATGCATATGTGTATATAGACATGTATATCATATTTTATATATGAGGTATTTGCACATGCATAATCACTACCAAGTTAAATGCCCTCTTATCTCCCAAACTTTCCTCAGAAATATGCTTAAATCTCCCATTTGTGAAATGAGAGACTTTCCTGTCAATGAAATACCTACAAAAGCATAGGTAAATAATTCAAATGACTGACTCAGATTTAAGATGATTTGATAAATATTTCTGCACCAAGAAACACAGAAAATCTCAAAGTATTTGTGCCAACTGGGTGTAAAAAGTGTTTCCTGAGGGGCACATTATCTCCAGTAGGAAATGTAGTGATACACCTTGGCATCTCCAAGTCAATTAGTGCGCTGAAAAGACACATGATATTTCCTGTTGGCGACCTTAAAGTGAGAAAATTGGAAAGTTACTAACCCTGTGGTGTGCCAAAGCCTAAAAATCATGCAAGGAGGTAAAATTCTGCATGCCAAGAAAATAGCAACTGCAGGAAGAAGCAAAGAATGCAAGGTTTTGTGTCTTTACATGTAAATACTCATTTACCAAGAATGTTTTCAAATTGACTGCTTTTGGATTTGTGGGGATTCTGTTAGCCAGGGCACTCCTGACTGGGCAAGAAAAACAAGCAAAGGACAATCATGAGATGGGCCTCAGTGAGTGGGAGACTCACTTATTCCTGCTCCCCCCTTACTCCCCTCCTCCCCCATGTGGGAATGAGGATAAGGCCAATGGTGTCAAAGCATTTTCCACCTTTTTTTCTGACAATGGTCAGATGAGGCCATGACTATTACATCATCCTCTGCTGGATTCTAAAATGTCTTCTCTATGACGTTCTTGAGGTGCTTAAAGCACCATCTACTCTTGGTCAATAAGAGAAGAAACACAAAGTCATGAAGGCCAATGTTGCCCAGATGTTGGCCATATCCTCCCATGATCAGTTTGGGATTTGATGCAATTTAGAATTCTTTAGATTGTTTGAAAGAGTAGAGGTAGAGGGCAGCCTTTCCTGTTCAAAACACAGACTCCAAGTCTATCTTTGACCTCCTGTTCCAAAACTCTCCTCCAATCCCAACCACAACATAGTGCATGAACTTTTTTATACCTTGCTTCTTCCTATCTGAAACCACACCTAGTATTATTATACAGAAACCTTCTGGATGGCTTCAGAGTGTACCTCAGTGAGCTTACTGAGTCAGTTGCTTTTCCTTCCAACATTTGTCTTGGACTAGCTGTGCTGAGGGCATGAATGGTAACTATAGATCACAGAAGAAAGGACAAGGTTCTCCTTCCCTAATTCTCCAAATAAAATTGATTAAGTAACCTCTGAGGTCAGTCAGTGGTTCCTACAAGTTAATAGACAGGAAGCTGCAAAATAGTTCATGTCTTCAAATACTACAAAAGCTGTCTGTGTCTCCCATAAGAAAGTCCCACCTTCATTTTCTTCCTTCCTCCCCCACACGTCCCAGGCTACTTATAAAACCTAGAACTCTGGGGTGGTGGAAATAGAGGATACCCATGGGGGACAAAGAAATTGGAGAGTGGGGAATTCCAGGAAATGAATCCCCAGGGAAGTGGAAAGTTACTTAAATCAATGAATCAAATATAAGAACAAAGTACGGTAGGAAATTTTCCCAAGAATCCAAATGTGATTGGACTCTCACATTCAGGCCTGGATTTATGTTATATTGTAGTAAAAATGGATGGTAGAACAGAGTAAGTATGGGTCCAGGAAGGGAATTAATGGAATTTGCTACTGATAGGACAGAACTGGCAAAGGGAACTCTGGTATTTCTTTCCCAGGAAACTGGTGAAAAACTAGATACTTTTAACAAAACAGGAAACTTGGAAAAGGAGACTAATTCGAGGAAGAAAATAATTTGGTTTTAGATAGATTAAGTTAATTAAATGTATGTGTTATATATCAGGGCTCAATCACAAGTCTTGATATAAATTTGTTTTATAGAACACTAGTAACTTGAAGAAAATACATGTATTTGTTACATGATAGAAACAAGTTAAAAGAGCAAATACATTGTGATTCTATTTTGTAAAGAAAACTATTTTGGGGGAGTGTATATATATATATATATATATATGCACACATATAGTAGAAAGGATGATCCAATGCTATATACTCTGGATAATTCAAATCATTCAAGTTGTTCTCATGCCAAAGAAAAGATAGTTTTAAGAAGGTTCATGGAATCCTCCACATATATTTGTAGTTCAATATCATTGTAAGCATGAGTAGTTTGTTTTTCTTTAATTATTCAATAACTTATAGATATTGTGATTGCATTTTATGGCACAAAAATCAGAATTCATGATTTAAAAATATGGTAGATTGCTAAAATAGTCCCTCAAAGTTTTTTTTTTTTTTTTTATCTTTTCTTTTTTTAAATCAGAGATTGAATCCACTGAAGAGTATCCCCAGTGCTTCTTTTTTAATTTTTAAATTTTTGAGACAGGGTCTCATTAAGTTACTTAGGGCTTGCTAAGTTGCTGAGGCTGGCTTTGAACTTGTGATCCTCCTGCCTCAGCCTCCCAAGTCACAAGGTTTACAGATGTGCACCACCGCAACAACTTGTCTCTCGAAGTTTCACACACAGAAATTTTCTGCATAGAATTAATCTTGGCATAGAGTTCCCTGGGATCTTGGTAGTGTGTCTTGACAAGGAAAGAAACTTGGTTGTTCAGGCCATGAAGAAAAGAGAGAAAATGGCTCACAGTTTTACTTCATATTAGTTGAATCATCAAAAATTCTCATTTTGGGACCATTTCTTCCACATTTTTTATTGGTGCATTACAGTCATCCGTAATGGTAGAATTTGTTGTTACATATTAGTTCATGTACACAAAACAGTATTTGGGGACCATTTTTGCTGATCCTAGCAACTAAAATTCCTTTAATTCTTAAGTTCTATTTTTCATGTTTTTTTCCCTTGACTCTTCTCAAGAGTCACATGTAGTGGCCATTTCCACATTTTTGGAATATCATGTTTGAGGATATTACCCAATAAATGTCATTTGGAATCCCTTGCATAAAGCCCAACATGATTAATTTCTTCTGTAAAATATTCATATTTTATCTTTGTATCTAAAAATTATATTTTATCTTTGCATCTAAAAATTATGGAAATCATCAACATTTCTACTTTTATCTACCTGACCATGACACTCAAAGTATCTATGTTGCTCATTCATGGTATCAGCTTACTTCCCCTTAAATATATTGTGACTTACAAAATTGGGCTTTTATATGTACCACCTTACTATCTCCATTTATTAAAATTGGATATTGCCTCACATTTACTTTAGAATAAACCAGGAATGTACATTTATACATAAATACAAAAAAAACCCCATTATATCTTCATCTATGAAGTGGCAGTGAATATATGCAAGATATATTACATCAATGTCACATTAAGGAATAAAATGATGTTCTATTGCCCACAAATCAAGAGAAAATGATGTATCCTGACATGTACTTAAGAGCAATACTTCCTGTTTACAACAGTACCATCCTATTGCGCATGTGTTTTACTAGGGAGTTTTAGAAAGATGTCCAAATTTTCATCTTAGGTGCTGAGTTTTGCCACTAACTTCTTCGTTTTAAGTTTGCATCCGCCTAACTGTGAAAGCATTAAAACTACTGTATTTAGCTTGCAAAAGAAAGTCATCAACAGAATTATCACTGAAATCTATGTGCAGAACGTGATATGATGATTTGGAGACAGACATAGAAAAACCAGAGGGGGCCACAGTTTTTCACTTGTAACTTTGCTTCCTTATGTGTGTATGCACCCTAATCTCTGGTATTCAAAGGGCTTAATTTTAACATCAATAAAGAAACTAGAATAGGAAAAGTATTTTAGAAAAGTAGAGAATTTTCTAGCTACTTTTCCAGTCCCTAAGGAACTTGACACATCTTGCTTTTCCTTCTTAGCCCAGGATTAGTCTTCAGTAATGAATGACACTGGCACTGATTAAGTACTCTGCAGCTATAGACAGACTTTCACATCAAATTTTTATATCAGATTAACCCTCATAGCAATTCCATATAAACTATTAGATTTAATCTTAATCATATTTTATTATCCCATTCATAGTATAGATAATTGAAGCTCCACAAGCTAAGAAGTCATTGCTCCAAATTTACAACTTTGGATATGGTAGAGTTAAATCACATTCATGTTTGGGGCCTCTATTCATCCCATTAATGGAACAAGATTTTGTAATAAATTTGGCATCTTCAAAAATAATGTAACAATGATGTGATGATTAAAATGTTAAATGTGACAGAAAGCATGGGTCACAATTAGATGCAAATTCTGGGACTTCTAAAAAAGTTGATGGATTCACCCTATTCGATTTGTGAAATGAACAGTTTGTTGAGTAGAAAGTGTGATATTTGTTCCCAGAATTCATTATTGACCAACTATATGATTTAATAGTTATTTTTTCTTTCTGATACTAATTATACTAATTCTTGCTCATAAAACTTTGTGTATCTACATGCCCCACTGTGGTCTGATTCTTAAACACACACATAGGACGTTTTCATTCATTATCTCATTTTTCTGTCCTGGGTAGATACATTGTAAGAATTAGCCAATACTCCTAGAATCTTTCAAGTAGTTGATTCTAGCGGCTAATTTATTCCATAATTACCACAACACTATGTCAGAGCCCTTAAAGTCAGACAAAGAAATACATTATACATCTTTTTGGTCCTTAATAAAGAACTGATGAGTGTCTGTTGGAAAAACAAACAGTTGTATGGCTCAGAGATCTAATTGCTGACAATCTGAAGGTCCTGACTGACACAGCCTTTATTTATTTTTTTAATTAATTAATTAATTAATTACTTTTTACAGACTGCATTTTGATTCACTGTACACAAATGGGGTACATCCTTTCATTTCTATGGTGTACACAATGTAGATTCACACCATTCATGTAATCATACATGTATATAGGGTAATGATGACATAACCTTTATACTATTAATTCTCAGATTTTAATTAGATAGATAGTACCTGCTTTTTTTAAGAAAAGAAGATTCCCATCTCACCACATTAGAGTTGGTAAGTCTAGGAAGAGACCAAAAAGATGCATTTTAACTAAAATTTCAGAAGGTGCTAAATTTAGTTTTGCTGCCCATTCTGCTTTGCCTAGCCTGATGGGTGTCCCAAGATGTGACTGGTCAGCCTTAGGCAAACTGAAATAGTTGGTCACTCAGATTCCAATCCAGGTAGTCAGAGTTTACACTTTCAAAAATACATAGCAATCTAGACATGGTTCCAGGAATTTAGTCCATTTTGAAGCATACAAGATATTTGGAGTAATTTGGGGATTAATTATTCTTAAAAAGTAGACATATGTGATGTATAGATATCTGCATTTTAACAAGACTTATAGGCAAACTCAACTTTGATTACTACTATGATTGAGTCTCAGAATCAGACTGTTCAGCTTCAGAGAAATGAATTTGCAAATTCTTGGAGACTAAAAGTGAAAAGTTGCCTATTCTATTAGTCATCTTTCCATCACTGTGAAAAAATAACCGAGAGAATCAACTACTAAAAAGGAAAGTTTTATTTTATCCCGTGGTTTCAGAGGTTTCAGTCCATCATTGCTTGATCCTGTTGTTTTGGGCCTGTAGCAGAACAGTTCATCATGGTGGGAGCACTTGGCAAAAGAGCTGTGTTACCATCAGGAAGCAAAGAAACAGGAAGGGGCCAGTGCTCTGATATTCCCTTCAGTACTATCTTTCCCAGTGAACTAACTTCCTTCTACTAGACTCCTACCAACTAAAGGTCCCACTATCTGCCAATAATAGTATCAGGTAGGGACCAAGTCTTCAACATGTTGGCCTCTGGGGGACAGATTCAAACTATAGCACCTAAATTCAAACTACAGCATCTAAATTTAAATTTTTTTAATGCATTTGTTCAAAACTGCTGAAAAAATCCATTATCAGAATCCCATCTTCCATTGTAAGGGTTAAGAAGGTTTTCTTTCTTTATATTTAATAAATTACATCATTTTGGAAGTGAAAAGGCTTTGCCCCATCTTAAAGTTTATACCTGTCTTTGAGACAAATTAGCTCTGGAATCAAAGCTGAAAAAGGTATTCAAGTTATAATGATACTAAAGAAAATTCAGAGCAATTTCTAAATCCTTTTCCTCTATTCCCTGCTCTGTACCATTTTCCTCTTTCTGTCTGTAAATATAGTAATACATCTCCTTCAGAAACAGAGGACAAATAATATACACGTTGAACAGAGTGAAAAAGAATTTTAACATTATTGATGAGTGCTCTTAAATTGAATAGAAACATTATCTCTCCAGATTGATGCACATACTCTGGCTGTAAAGTGAATGTGAGTTCTTTTGGTCCCACTGCCATGAACTAGAGTGTGGAATTTGGATGGGAATGGGCTATTAGATCATTAGTGCACATTCTTCCCCAAGCAGCAATTAATTTTTTTCACAGTTCTTTCCTTGCCAAAAAAAAAAAGCACTTCATGAGAATAAGACCAAACATACAACGCTTCTCCTTCCACATGTGTGGGGCTTGAGAGGACAGAGAGGCAGGAAGGAAATGGAGGAGAGAAGTGCGAATCAGTTACCCTAAAGGATGACTTTGGCTGCTCTTTCCAGCTAATGTGAGCAGTTTGGCAGTCCGATTCAGCCCTCTGAGAAACATCTATTATACAGCTTAAGTATTTGCTCCAACTGCTAATTTCCATGTAAAACTTACTCCAAGATGAGTATGTTGTTATCACAGTGTAGGATGACAGAGGTGTACTGTGAACTCCATGCCAGGAGTCAAGACAGGAATGAGAAAACTCCAGAAACAACACAAACACAAAACAAGGCACCTTATAACCTTAGCCTTTAGGGATCATCTTAAACTATTTCATAAATCTCTCTGCTCTTCATCTCAGCTGCAGGAGGAGCATATGCTCTGCATGAATTATTTCTCCCCAATCTTTGACGGAATTTCTTTCTCTCTACTTTCTCCAACTATTTTGAATATTAACTCTGGGTGAAACTCCCCAAATTTTCTAGGTTCTGAAAAGTAAGTAAAATATATTCCAAAGCTCTATGTGATTTCCATTAGATAGTTTCATGAAAGATTGCATTATGTCCACATTCTTCTGAGTTTTTGTGTCTGTGCAATATTATAGCTATGATTTTCAACGTCTCCTAGAACATAACAAAACTACAGAATTACTTTCTTCTGGGTTTATTTTATCCCATTCTTTTACATCTCTTACTTAACTACTTCAGATACTTTTCTCTAACACTTTGTACATTTGGTGTCCTCCAAGGACACACATAATTAGCTTCTTTTTCCCAGCCAGGCAGTTTTGAATATAAGATGATTATGTGTACCAAAGATAAATAGTAAGTCTTTTTTCTCTTACCACAGAATAATTCTATTTTTGTGGTTTATTAAGTAGACACTGAGTTATGAGTTGACCTTAAATCATGAGTTGATAAATAGATCTTCTTACCACCTAAAAATATCAACTAAAATCATAGTTTATGTCTTCTCATTGCCTCTTATTGGTTATTGCTGTTCCCGGCTTTTGACTAAGGCTTAGACTTCTCATCTTGGGTCTGTTAAATTTTCAGAATGACCAGCTTGGAAGTCTAATTCCACAAGTTCTTCCTCCTGTGTTCCTATTTAAACAGTCCATCAGCTTTTCATGAGAACATCTTTGGAAACCTGAGACATGTTTCCAGATAAATGTCTGCACAAAAATAAATGCTTCAGAATTACAAACAAATGTTGTAGTCATCAAAGTGGTCATCTTGTCATTGGCACCACTGGTTCAGTTTGAAAAAAGAAAATAAAGACTTCCTGTTAGTTTTTGCTCAAAGGGTTATCTAATTTGATGAGTAGTAGGTGAGGGAACAATTAGAGATGGAAAAATATGTACTTACTCAAGAATCTTATAGCCTCTGGAGTACAGAAACCCCATTTCCTCAATCATCACACTGTCACTGTATTAGAAAAGTGACAAGGTCAAGTTTTAGGTCAGGTGAGGCTGAGGTGATCTTCCCTGCAGGGAAAGAGATGATACTATTCTTCAACAGAGTAAGGGGCTCCAGCAATCAGCCAATTGGTAGGTGGCTTCTGCATTGGCATGTCTACACTCACAGTAATCCTTTGTGGAGATGATGAATCCAGTTATGCTTACATTCACTTTTTTTTGTTTGTCTGTTTCTTTCAAAAACTTACCCTACTTCTCCAATTTTTCTTTTTAATTAACTGATATATTTTACACCATTAGGTTAAGATAAGAAATTCTTACTAACCCCGTAGAACTCATGCTGGGTCACATAGAAAACATGGTACCTGGCAGCCAAAAGTGGTGACCAGGTTGAGAATGTGCCTGAATTGAATAAGAAGATGATTTGACACCTTGAGAAAGACACAGTTCCTCCCCAGGAAATCTTGGCAGCTGGAGGAAAAAGATCCTGAGATGCAAGGAGAAAAATACTATGGAAGTTAACAGACCTCCATCTTGACTGTTCTTCAACTCCTTTAGCTGGGTTGCCAGAAGTAAGTCTCTCAACCTTTCTGATCCTTGGGTTTCTTCATTCACTACTCTAAAAATGCCCTGAAAAATCTTTACTGGTATATACTACTGTATATACTATATATTACTGGTGAATGAAGAAATCCAAGGATCAGAAATACAAAGTATCCAGAAATATTAAACAGGCTCAAAAAAGACAAAGTGACCAGGGAGAAAATATTTATCAAAAAAATAACACAGTAACAAAGATCTTGAACCTAGAAAATATAAGGGACTCTCAAAACTCAATAAAATAAAAAACCCAAACAATCCTAATATGAACATTTTGCCAAAGAGGATACATAGATGGGAACCAGGCACATGATAAGATGTTCAATATCATTAGCCATTAGAGAACTATAACAGATATATAAAGTAACATGACAAAGATATATTAGTTAACTTTGCATTGCTGTGTCCAAAATACCCACCCAAAACAACTTAGAGCAGGAAAAGTTTATCTTGGATCATGGCTTCAGATGTTCAGTCCATGCAAATGTTTGGTCCCCAGCAGGCAGAACATCATGGTGGAGGGATATAGCAGAGGAAACTTCTCAGTTCATTTCAGCCAGGAAGCAGAGAGAGCTCACATTCAAGGAGCTTGGGATAATATAATCCCCAAGGGAATGTCCCCCAGTGACTTCCCTTGTCCAGCAATGCCCTACCTATCTACAGTTACTATACATTAATTCATTAAAATCATTAACCCATCAAATGGATTAATCTATGGATTAAGTTACAGTTTTTTTTTAAATTTAATCATTCACCTCTGAACTGTCCTGCATCATCTTACACCTCATATCTAAACCATACCAAAATAAATACCACTATATACATTACAGAATATCTATACTAGAAAATAATAACAACAAATACTGGAAAGAAAATTAATAACCTAGAAAAAGCAATCACAAAAGTTTGCCTACTATATAATTCCATTTATATAATATTCTCAAAATAACAAAAGTACAGAGATGGAGAAAAGATTAGCAGTTGCAAGAAGTTAAGAGAATAAAAGGAGGATAAAGGTGCATTTGTGTATAAAAAGTCATTACGAGAGGTCCTCTTCTGTATCTTGACTGAGTGTTGTCACATGAGTCTACACACAAAATAAATTTGCATGAAACTGAATGCATACAAACACACACATGAACACATGTAAAACTGGTGAAATTTGAGTGTCTCATGGAGAGTGTTAATGTCAATTTTCTGGTTGTCATACTGGAGTGAAGTTGGACAAAATGTTGCTATTGGGGAAAACTGAATGAAGAGAACAGGAGTTATCCATGATTTTTTAAAAATATTTTTCCATGATTCTATATTTATTTCAAGATAAAAATATTTTTAAAAAATGAATTGTTAAGACCCCTCCAAATCTTTTATTTTGTGATTTAACCTAGTATCTGAAAAAACTAAACTTTTGCTGAGCCCTCTCCTTCCCTTTCAAAGCCTAGTTAACAAGATGTGAGAGGAGGAAGGGTAGCAAAAGGCTCCTGAGACTCTGGGAGAGTATCTCATGTGCTTTGGCACCAATGCTAGTGAACAGAAGAATTCTGTGTATTTACATCTCTGTTTACATTATTTTCTTCCCCTTAATAGTTGGCTTTTAGAAATATTCCTTTTGTTTTATTCTTCTTCTGTTGGGCTCAAGTGTGTGTCCCTGAGTTAATTTACAAAGCCTACAGTAGCACATCCATCAGTTCTCAGAAAATATTATTCTGGAAAAATCTGTCAACACAACATATAGGCTCCTAAATGTATGGTACAATTGGCATGCAGGAGAGTAAAAGAAACCAATGAAATACAAAAAGTGGTGTATACAGAGGCCTCAAAATGAATTAACAAGTTAAATCCCATAAAAGAGTAAAGAATTCCATTAACCCTTCCTTCCTTGTTACAGATTTTTAAAACAGGTTTCTAAAATAGAAATTCTTTCCAAGGCAGAGCAGTGTACTGGTAACTTGTTCATTCTCTAAAGTCAAATGTCCCAATTTCATTTCCATTATAGCATTGCTACTTACTAAATGTCTTAATTTGTCAAGACAGCTTACACAAGCTGCAATTTCTCCATGCTTAAAGAGAAGATAATGCCAAAATTGCAGAAATTATGGGAAGAATTCATAATGACACATCTAAAGCAAGCACAATGATAAGAACTTAAGTTCTCACTAAATACTCGAAGAGATAATCCAGAGAAGGATTGAGCTCATGATTATCAGTTTATCTTATTTGCTAATCATATTTTAGCAGTTATCTTCCAAAACAGAAGTTAAATAACAAATACAATATTAGTTATTTTGTAGAACAATAACATGTTCCAGGTTCTTAAATTTTTGCTGTTGTTCTTATTAAATCTTCCTAACCAGTCTATGAGATGGGTAACTCCTTTCATTTAATGCACGAAAAAACTGAGATTTAAAGAGTTTAGTATCCTGCTCTAGGTTACCTAGTGTACTAGTTTGCTAGAGCTCTGTAACAAAGTACCACAAACTGTGTGACTTAAACAATAAGGATTACTATCTTACAGTTCTGAAGTCTAAGGAAGTCAAAAAATTCCATCAACTGAGTTACTATCTTCTGATGCCTATGAGGGGTCTTGTTTCAAACCTCTCTCCATGGCTTATAGAAGGCTATCTTCTCTCTATTTCTCTTTATATTCTCTTCCCTCTATGCATGTCTATCCCAGTTTGAAAGTTTCCCCTCTTAGGACAGCAGCCATACTGGATTAGAGCCCACCTTAAGGAACTCAATTTAACTTGATTGCTTCTATAAAGACCCTGACTCCAGTATATCTTCTTCTATAAAATGTCTGTCCAGTTCCTTGGCCCATTATTGATTGGGTTCTTTGCATTTTGGGTGTAAAGTTTTGTAAGTTCTTTATAAATTTTGAAGATTAGTGCTCTATCTGAAGTGCATGTGAAAAAGATTTTCTCCCACTCTGTAGGCTCTCTTTTCACATTATTGATTGTATCTTTTGCTGAGAAAAAACTTTTTAGTTTGACTCCATTCCATTTATTGATTCTTGCTTTGATTTCTTGTGCTTTGGGAGTCTTGTTAAGAAAGTCTGATCCTAAACCAACATGATGAAGATTCAGGCCTACTTTGTCTTTTATTTGGTGCAGGATCTCTGATCTAATTCCTAAGTCCTTAATCCATTTTGAGTTCAGTTTTATGCAGGGTGAGAGATAGAGGTTTAATTTCATTTTACTGCATATGGATTTCCAGTTTTCCCAGCACCATTTTTTGAACAGGCTATCTTTTCTCCATTTTATGTTTTTGGCTCCTTTGTCTAGTATGAGGTAACTATATTTATGTGGGTTTGTCTCTGTGTCTTCTACTCTGTACCATTGATCTGCCTGTCTGTGTAGGTGCCAGTACCATGCCATTTTTGTTAGTATTGCTCTGTAGTATAATTTAAGGTCTGATAAGGTGATTATTAAATATATGAAAAAGTGTTCAACATCTCTAGTAATTACAGAAATGCAAATTAAAACAACTCTAAGATTTCTTCTTACTCCAATTAGAATAGCTATTATCAAGAACACAATAATAGATGTTGGTGTGGATGTGGGGAAAAAGGCACACTTTTACATTGCTGGTGGAATTGCAAATTGGTGCAGCCACTCTGGAAAGTAGTGTGGAGAATCCTCAGAAAACTTGGAATGGACCCACCTTTTCACCCAGTTATCCCACACCTCAGTTTATACCCAAAGGACTTAAAGTTTGCATACTACAGTAATGCAGCCACATCAATGTTTACAGCAGCTCAATTCACAGTAGCTAGATTGTAGAACCAATCTAGATGCCCTTCAACAGATGAATGGATAAAGAAACTGTGGTATATATACACAACAGAATATTATTCAGCCATGAAGAAGAAGAATATTATGGACTTTGCAGATAAATGTATGGAATTGGAGAATACCATGCTAAGTGAAATAAGCCAATCCCAAAAAATCAAAGGCCGAATGTTTTCCCTGATAAGTGGAGGCAGGGGAGTGGGGGTGAGAGAAGAATGGAGGAACTTTAGATTATGTAGAGGAAAATGACAGGGAGGTGGAATATGAAAAATGGTGGACCAAGATAGATATCATTACCCTATGTACATGTATGATTACACAAATGGTATGAATCTACATCATGTACAACCACAGAAATGAAAAGATGTACCCCATTTGTGTACAATGAATCAAAATGCAGTCTGTAAAAATAAAAAAAAAATAATAAATTACTTAAAAATAAAAGACCCTGAGTCCAAATAAGGTCTCATTTTGAGGCACTGGCAATTAAGACTCCACTGTCTCTTTTTCAAGCTGAGATTTGAACATGATTTCATAGGCAAAAGTAGGGATTAAATGTTTGTGTTCTTCCAAAACTCACATTTGAAGTCTCATTTGTAGGTATTCATATGTTGAACTCCCATATGACAGTATTTGAAGTGGAGGACTTTGGGAGACAATTAGGT